>NC_033794.1:63185876-63223435 GCF_001876935.1 Asparagus officinalis | reverse complement strand
CGAGTTCTAGGTCGTCGGCCGCGCGTCCCTTTTGGTGACGACGCCTTCGACGGGAGGGCCTTGGTCGAGAGGAATGTTGAGAAAGCCTCTCGAACACCGAGGGTTTCGCCGTTCCGACGCACTGGCAGTCGGCGAGGACCGTGTGGATGAGTCTCTCGCAGTGGCACTGAGGATTCGCCTCATGTATAGTGCGTTTGCGAGTTAAGTATTCCCTAAGGTCTTCTGTGGGCGGTTGGTGACAACCCCCAGCTTCAGAAGAGTCACTCGTGTGAGTGTACGGGAGATTTTTTGACGCGCTCTCTGGTGCGCGTTGGGTGGAATGCCTTGGTGCTGGAGTTGGGCGATCTCGCCTTGACTGGCGAGTCTTCGCGTTTGAGCGAACTCCAGTACGTTGGCGGGTTTCAACCCTTCGTTTGGAAGAGGGGGTTCGCGAGGAATCGCCTACCCCTCTACTTTCACGTTTATCCGCCAAATGATTATGACGAGGCTCGCTAGCCTTCGAGGATTCGCCTACTCGGGTAGGCTCGTACGCTCGGTGTGGTTTATTCGCATCAGGGATATGACCTGAGAAGCAAAGTCCTCCTGAGCGGAGGGCCCTGTTGTCCTCGGTTGGCGCTCCTGATTTGGAGGACCTTCCGACGTCGGGCAGATTGCCTTCCCGTCTAGTGTCTCTCGGGCCTGTATGATGGTTCAGGCCGTCGTGAGAAACGGAGGTTTGGACCTCGTGTCTGACGAGCGTTTGCCGCTGCTGCTGGCTAGCTCTCCCAGCGAGGAGAGCGTCACCGCGGGCTGTGACAGTGCAGTTTGTGCCGGAGTGAATCGGCGTTTCCTCCGAGGCAGGTGTCTGCAGGGACCGCTTGGCGATTCATTTGGCAGACCCTTGTCTCTTGCGCTCGATCTCCGGCTTGGCCTTGATCGATTGCGAGGGAGCGGGTTCCCCCGACGAGACTCGGGTGGAACCTTCAGGCGCGGAAGCTTTGACCGTTTGAGGTCGGCTTCGGCGCACGACTCTGTGGCGTTTGCGGGACGCATCGCCACCAGAGGATGAGGAAGACAAGTACTCTTCGTACTTGGTCTGGTCGAACTCAATCTCCAGGGACTCTACAGTCGTCCCGACAGCAACTTCGTCAAATTGAGCCACCACCACTTCGTTCGATGAAACAGCTCCTCCCACTGTGGTCGCCATCTTCTGTATGGTGTAAATTTGATTTCCCGAAAATAGGGAGTGTTCATTTGTATTAATAAGAAAGCTTATTACAAACTAAAAATCAAATGGTTACAACAGAAGTAGAGGGAATGCCCTCTTTGTTTTGTGTGGGGACTTTAGGTGGCTATAGGACGCTTCGCTCGATGCTCGTGTCGAGTCTGCTTCCCTTGGACCGTTCGATCGAGGTTGCTGGAGAGCTTCAGTTCGTAGTAGAAGCTCGAATCGATGGAGTTCGGGTCTGTCTGCTTAGTTCGTCGGCGATCGGAGCTCGGAACTAGACAGCGGTGCTGCAATGCAAAGATTATGCAGAGAGCTTGGTCTCAACTCTTTTTCTCCAAGTTTTGCGACCTCCCCTCCAGTGTACTGGAAGGGGCTTTTTAAATGGAAGAAGGACAGCTTGACTCATCCTTGAATTATGGGATGTGACCATATCTTCTTCAGAGACGTCTTGCTGCTCCTCGATACCATGAATCGTCATTCGAGGGATTGTGCTTTATGTCATGTCACCTAAAATGGGAAGGCCCATCCTTGTATATGAGGCAACGGCCGTCTGCTATCCGAGTGGACTTAACCAGCATTAATGAACCGCATTTATGAGTTCACAGGTTGATGAGGCGTCTGTCCGATCATTCGTACTGTGCGTGACCGTCCGGCGTGCTTTGAGCACGGTGCTTTCTCCTTTCTAATCCGGAGAGGCGGCGAAGTAGGTGCACAGTACTCGAGTGGGTCTAGCCAACTTGCCGAGTGCCGGCGGATCCAGCTCTTGACTCAGACAGCCGAGGTGAGTCGCATATATGAATGCTCAGGTCGACTCGACACCTGTCCAGGCCTTCGTACTGTGAGCGGCCGCTTGACGGTCTGGGGGTACTGTGCCCTCTCCCTTCGGGTCGAGAGAGATGGGATGGCCCATCCCAGCAGGTGGGGTAGCGGATACCCAGCTGTACTGACGGTCTTGGGGCTTGCTGGCGGATTCAACTCTGAACTCGGGCAGGCGAGTTGAGTGAAAGGTGAACCTGGGGGTACCGTGTTCTCTCCCTTCGGGTCGAGAGAGATGGGATGGCCCATCCCAGCACGTGGGGTAGCGGATACCCAGCTGTACTAGTGGCCTTGAGGTTTGCAGGCGGATTCGTCTTTGGACTCGGGCAGGCGAGTTGCGTGAAAGGCGAACTTCCGCTATTTCAACTGATCTCAACTCGTGCAAGCGAGTCGATTATTCAGGCGAATCTGGAACCGAGTACATTTGACGGCCATGCGGCTTAGGCAGGCGACTTCTTGTGGGCGAATTTCCTGTAGGCTCATCAGAGGTATTTTTTACCGTCTACAATCGATTGACCGCGAAGGCTAGATCGATCGACCGATCGCTCATTGTCGGTCTACCAAAAATGGATACACCTATAGGGTTAAAAACCCTCTCTCTGGTCGGTCGACCGAACCAAGCAGGCCGGTCAATCGGATCGCGTTTCCTAGGTGAATCTAGATTCCTTTTGACGCGTATTCCAAGTTCCATTAGGCTTGGTTATTTACAATTTTGTCATCCACGTTGTTAGACGTATAAATAGAGATTGTTTAGGGTTTCTAAACATCAGATTAACAGAAGAGAGATTCTAATCAAGATATTAGAGTTTAGAGAGAATAGAGAGATTATTCTTTATTCTAGTGAGATTGTGAGGGAGAGACTTTGTAATACTTTATTCTTCATAATCTAGGAAAGATATTTGTCCTTCACCAATTAAATTGTGTTGTGTGTTTTACTGTCTTCTTCTTAAAACCACATTGATAATTTCGTGATCAAAGGTGCTCGCATAGTGACTTGTATCACTCCTACAATAATTTTAGAAGTTGTTGCTTCTTATGATCTTTGGATTTGGCATGCTTTTTTCGGTTTACCGAGAGCTCTTAATGACATTAACATGTTAGAACGATCTTCCATTTTTCTCAACTTGCTGAAGGGCATGGTCCGACTATTAATTATACAATCAATGGTCATGAATACACGATGGGATACTACCTTGCTTTTGGTATATCCGTCATGATCAATATTTATTAAAACAATTTCTTTACCATAATGAAATAAAAGAAAACATTTTGCTACACTTCATGAGTAGACAAGAAAGGATGTAGAGCGAGCATTCGGGGTACCCCAATCACGTTTTGCAATTGTACATGGACCGGCTCGCTCTTAGGATGAGAAAATATTAAAAAAATATTATGCAAGCATGCATAATAATGCATAACATGATCGTTGAAGATGAAAAAATTTATGATTATATTGACTTCATGTACGATGCTGTTGAGGAAGCTCTAACTATATCAGTGTCTCACAAACGTACAATAGATTTGTGTGAATTTATTCAGAATCATCATCGCATTAGAGACATGCAAACTCATTCTCAATTGCAATTGGATCTTGTCGAGCACTTATGGGAACGAAATGGTGGGCTTTAGGAAGGGATTTGTATGCCGATGTAATATTAATGTTATTGAATTTAGTGTTGTAAGTAAGGACCCATTAGTTGATGTAATATTGATGTCATTGAATTTCTATATCAATATTTGATCTAATTTGATTTTTGAGAAAAGTTTCCATTTGTATAAATAGAACTTCATAAAATCTTCAAATACAATACATCATCTTCAAGTACAATACAACAAGAGTAAATTGAAATACATAAAAACACACTAAATAAATTATAGATTTGAACCGCCACCATCTTCCTTCTAATTTAAACTACCACCACCAAATTGTCTTCTAAGAATTTTTATCTTTAGCTTATTGTAATACTCTACTTGCAATGGAGGCATGCCATCACTGTTAATTGTCATAATCCTCTTATCTTGTTTCATAGCTTTCAATAGTATTTTTTCCTTTTTTGAGCTTATTGAGCGACCTGTAGTCTGGCTTGCTCTATCTTTATGCGCTCTTGCTCCTGAACATAAATTTGATCAAATAATTCTGCTCTTTTTTGTTTCCTTTTCTTTCTGATACTACTTCATTTCATCAAATAAACAACATAACTGTTGTAATTTCAGAAGCCTTATGCTTGTCTTTACCTTATTTCAACCTTTCTTTTGTAGTCTTTCGATCTATGGGCCTTGACGAACCCTTAGTAGGACATTGGTCTTCCATGCAGTTTATTGAATCTAGAGTTGAAGGAGAAGAAGTAGTAGGACTTGAAAATTTTAACTTCTTAGATTTTTTCATTGAAAATTGGCCAAGCCACTTTGGATGGAACCTTAACTCATTCCAATAATGTAAAAATTAAAAATTTACTCCTTGCATGCCTTGAAACATTTGCATTGCTTCCATAATCTAATTAAAAAAATAAATAAATTTACTAACATGTAAAAAGTAAAACAATTAATAAATTATATAAATCCAATCAATTTAAATAATTTGAAGCCACAATTAGTACATTGTCATTCTCTATCACGCCACTTTGATTTCTTGCTTCAATTTGATTAAAACACCCACAAAATTTACTAACTGCAATTTGAACGCCACTTTGATTTCTTGCTTCAATTTGATTAAAACACCCACAAAATTTACTAACTGCAATTTGAATAGCCGACCAACGGTGCTCTAATAAAACACCCACAAAATTTACTAACTGCAATTTGAATAGCCGACCAACGGTGCTCTAACCCTTTTTGATCGCGATCGCTACTGAATGTCTTGTTTTCTTGATAGTAAGTTGCTACTCGGTGCCAAAATTTGGAATATTTTTGTAATGTCCCTTGCACTGGATCAATGCTAGTGTTGAGCCATGCAGATACAAGCAAGATGTCTTTTTCCATCCGATATTTTGATTTTCACATCGACTTCTTTTGCAACGGTACATCTTTTACCGAATTTTCTTCGGGTATGTCTGGTTGAAACGATTTCTCTTCATATTGATCTTCCCATGGATAATTACTAGTCATCAAATTGATATAATATGAATGATTATTTTCTGCCATCTACATTAAGTATAAATCTCACATGAGTATGATTTAATTAAAATTCTCAAATTGTTAGAAAATAAAAGAAACATGAAGTGCAAAAATAAAAAAACAAAAATAATTAAACAAAAATAATATCATACCTTAAATTGTAGTATATATGATGAAATAGAGGTAGAAACAATGAAAGAGTGAAGTGTGAAAGTGAAATTGTAGTATATATGATGAAATAGAGGTAGAAACAATGAAAGAGTGAAGTGTGAAAGTGCACTTCAGGGTAGTGCCTTATTTATAGGGAAATAGAGGTAGAAACAATGAAAGAGTGAAGTGTGAAAGTGCACTTCAGGGTAGTGCCTTATTTATAGGGTAAAAATTAGTTAGATAATTAAAAAAATAGCTATTGGAGCTAAAAAAAATCCTATACTAGAAAAACAGCCTATATTAGAAAAAAAAACCTATACTAGAAAAAAACCCTATACTACAAAGACAACCTATAATTAAAAAAAGCCTATACTAGAAAAATAGCTTATAATATAAAAACACTATATACTAGAAAAACAACCTATAATTAATAAAAAAATATAAGGGGTACGTTTTAAAAAATATTAATCAAATTGAATTAACTATACATTAACTCAATTATTTTATTTTAAATTAACTATACATTAACTAAATTTGATTAACTATACATTAGCTTCATTAAAAAAATATAAATATAAAATTATAAGGGGAAGGTTAAGAGACTTTAACATTCCCCTTAATTTGGGGAGAGAGTTAAGGGGTTTGGGGTGAAGGAGCATTTTTTCCGACTCGTTGGAGCTGCTTCCCCTCCGAAGTCCCTTAATTAAGCTAAGGGGCCATTTTTACAGCCCCTTAGAGATGCTCTTAGTTCATTTCTACACGGCTTGATATATAACTAGCAGTATACTGTCAATAATTTAATATAAAATAATAAACAAAATTCTTTTTTTTAAGGGAAAATTGGTTTTTCATTCAAAGAAACATAGTTGATACGTCCAAATTCAATTCTAGAATAATAAAATCCAATTGTATATTGAACCGAGATAACTTTAGAGTTCCATGACTAGATCCCCGTTGAGTTACATTGTGAGCAACTCCACTTGCCTCCCGCTTAATAAAACAAAACTTGTGACATTTTATTGCTTCATGAATGTGGTCATATGGGGTCATACTTTTGTAGCAACTAGCCGGGCATCCGTTTCCACCAAAATATATGAACATCCCACCTCCTCACCACCAATCAAACTAACTGGGCATCCACTTCACATTTTGTCTATCTAGCAACTTCATCGCTTGTTGCCACCAATCAAGAACCGAGAAAATGGTGATCTCGTGCAGAAGAATTAACAACAAATCAAGTCTGCACGGCATTTCGCGTTCTCGAGGACAAGTCAAGAACACATGAGACGAATTGAAGATCCTCATGGGCAACCACAAAACATACAGCCCATCAAGTTCTCGATCCCTTCATGCATGAGATTGCTTCTCAAAGGAGCAATATCATCTAGAAATCGTCACATAAAGAAAAACATTAGCTTAGGTGGGCACTTTAGTGATCGCAAATCCTTCCACAGTTCTCCAAACTCCTTGCTTGCCCTAAGCCTTCCAAACCAGTTCTCGAATAAAATTAAACACGCACGTATCATTTCGACCTCGCAAATAGAATAGGCAAAACCCAAGTGTATTTCTCCTGCTCTAAAATAGCATCTATGTCAAGCTTCTGTCTGACCATACCTCGAATGTTATCAGTGTTGGATAGCAGGTTCCTAATCTGTTTTGGTAACAAGTTATTAGGATTCCTAATCTATTTTGGTAACATGATTCGTAATCTGTTTTGGTAACAAGTTATTAGGACTCCTAATTTGTTTTGTTTTTTGTTTTAGAATTCCTAGTTTGTTTTGGTTTTAGGTTTTCTATATATATGGAATGCCTTAGAAGAGATTAGGATCATCAAAAAGAGGAGAGTTGTAATCAGATATTAGAGACTTTTTGAGCATTGTGAGAGAGAGATATTGCGAGCAAGTTGAGAGCTTTGGTTGAGTGTTAGTTTGTGAGTTTTGTGAGATTGTAACCCTTTGTACTCTCCGAGCAAGTTGAGAGCTTTGGTTGAGTGTTAGTTTGTGAGTTTTGTGAGATTGTAACCCTTTGTACTCTCCTTGATTTAGTGGAATCTCGTGTTAGTTTGTGAGTTTTGTGAGATTGTAACCCTTTGTACTCTCCTTGATTTAGTGGAATCTCCCCATCATCTCCCCGTGGACGTAGACAAATTGCCGAACCACGTATATCTCTATGTTTGTGATTGATCTGTGTGATTGGTTATTCTTCTCCCCTGCTTACGGCTTGTTTAGTGAGCGAGAACGCTTCCGCATAGGCGCGTAACAATTGGCATCAGAGCTCAGATTTGAGATCTAGGGTTTTGGCATTAGGTAGAGGAAGATTCGTCATGAAAGCTTGGTTCTTGGAGTTCTAGGCTTCGGTGGAGATAGGATTTGAAGTTATCGTTGGAGATCTCGCTTTCCTCGTGTGGTTAGGAGTTCTATTTGGAATCCAATCCAGGGTTCAGTTGGGTAATTTATTATTCCTTTCAAAGTTTGAATCTCTCTTTGTAATTTGGAGTCTGCGAGTATGGGTGAAGAAGTTAGTGAAAGCAGTAAGATGGCGACTATAGTCCAAGTTGGTTTTCAGAACACCAAAATTAGTGTGGTGAAGTATGACGACAAGATCAACTTTGGTTTGTGGATGAGAGACGCTCAAGATGCGCTCAATGCTCAGAATTTGGAGGAGACCATCATGGTCCAAGAGAGACCACCAAAATATGAAGAGGTGATATGAGAAAAGATGAATAGGAATGTTTGTAGGGTGATCAAATCCTGTTTGGAATAGGAATTGAAGTATGATGTGATTGGGGTGACGCCTGCAATGAAGATATGGGAAATTCTCTATAATAATTACCTTACGAAGAGTGTTGAGAACCGTTTGCACTTGCTGCAAAGATTGTTCATATTTTAGATGTCCCGAGGCACCTCACTAGTGGCTCATGTGAACAACTATACTAAGTTAT
Organism: Asparagus officinalis; assembly: GCF_001876935.1. NCBI lineage: Eukaryota > Viridiplantae > Streptophyta > Magnoliopsida > Asparagales > Asparagaceae > Asparagus > Asparagus officinalis. The sequence goes on along the minus strand of NC_033794.1, from coordinate 63,215,207 downwards.
TGTCGGACTTGGCGAATATTGATGAGAAGATATCGGATGAGTACAAGACGATTATTTTATTGGGCTCCTTACCGAATGAGGAGTATGATACCTTCATGCTCACTTTATTGAATGGAAGGTCTTCTATCAACTATAGTTAAGTTACTATTATTTTGACAAACTATGATTTGAGGAGGAAGGACAAAAAGACTTTCCGCGCTAGTACTTCAGGATATGCCTTGCCGACAAGAGGTAGAAGCTCATATCCAAAAGGTGGTAATAGAGGAAGGTCAAAAGTCAAGAGGTCGTCACCAGTTAGGAAAGAACCAATGTGCATTCTGCAAGGAGCAGGGACATTGAAAGAGAGACTGTCCAAAGATCAAGGAGAAGGAGAATAGCAAGAAGAAGGGCCCGAAGGCCAATGACATGAATATTGCGAAAGGCGATAATTCCGATGATTCAATATTTTCTCTATTGATTACTCCAGATGTTGGAACAACAGACTGAGAGAAAGATCAAGACGTTACGATCCGACAACGGTGTTGAGTACACATCAGACCCCTTTCAGCAGATATATCAAGACGAGGGTATAGAGAGACACTTCATAGTTAGTCATACACCACATCAGAGAGAGGTTAAATCAGTCTTTGCTGGAGAAGATCCGATGTTTGTTAGAGCATAGTGGTTTGGAGAAGATCTTTTGGGCTGAGGCACTTTTATATGCGAGCCACCTCATTAACAGACTATTTTCATCTGCGATTGAGGGGAAGACCCCTATAAAGATGTGGTCGGGAGAGCCAGTACACGACTATGACCAACTCATGATATTTGGATGCCCTGCATACTATCATGTTAAGACTGATAAGTTAGAACCTCGAGCTAAGAAGACCATATTTGTAGGATTCAAGCGTGGATCCAGTTGATAGGAAGATTTGTGATGAGTAGAGACGCCACGTTCGATGAGGCTTCTATCTTGAAGCTTCCCATCTCTCATCAGGTGGAGAGCGACCCGACGGAGGAAATATCGCAGGTGTTGGAGATCGATGCTGCTCCACATTATTTAGATGGTACAGTATCCATTAGAGTGTCGGCTGAGTGAAAGCAGGTGAGAACGGCGACGAGGAGGAGGATACGGGTACAGTTGTGTGGATCAGGGACCGACGACTTAGGTTCAGGATTCTGTTACGGTTCAGAGACAGAGGAGAGACATACGGATACCGGCATGGTATACTGACACAGTAGTTGCATATGCACTTCTGGTGGAGAGTATTAATAAGTTGGTACCTACTACATTCAGAGAGGCCGAGCAGAGTTCGGAGGCTGATTCGTGGCAGGTGGCTATGCAGGAGGAGATGGACTCTCTTCACAAGAACGTTACATGAGAGCTTGTTGAGCTTCCAAAGGGACGGAAAGCAATTGGTTGCAAGTGAGTATACACGAAGGAGAGCATTGAGGGCACTTCATTGAGGTTCAAAGCTAGGTTGGTTATGAAGGGCTATGCACAGGAGGAAGGTATTGATTATAATGAGGTTTTCTCTTTGGTGGTAAAGCATTCTTCGATTCGGATTTTGCTAGCTTTGGTGGCATAATATGAATTGGAGTTAGATCAGTTAGATGTGAAGACGATATTTCTTTATGATGATCTTAATGAATAAATATATATGACTCAGCCATTAGGATTCCGAGCTGCATGGAAGGAAAACCTGATTTGCAGGTTGAAGAAATCACTATACGGTTTGAAGCAGTCTCTTCGACAGTAGTATAGGCGATTCGATGGTTTTATGCTTGGTCATTCATACACTCGGAGTCAGTTTTATCCTTGCGTGTATTTTCACAAGTTGAAAGGGGGGGTGCGTATATCTATTTATTGCTCTATGTCGATGACATGTTGGTTGCCTCTATTTCCAGGTCTTCTATAGAGTTAAAAGCACAACTTTCAAAGGAGTTTGAGATGAAGGATTTGGGTCAGGCTAAGCGCATTTTGGGGATGAAGATCGATAAAGATAAAGAGAATGATAGAATTTGTTTGACACAGATGGCTCATTTGAAAAAGGTTCTACAACGATTTCATGTTAGCATGGATACGAAGCCAGTTAGTATACCTTTGGGAGCCCATTTGAAGCTTTTAGCTGACCTCTTACCGAAGATAGTTGAAGATCAAGAGTTGATGTTGAAGACTCCATATGCGAGCATGGTTGGGATCTTGATGTACGCGATGGTATGTACGAGGCCAGATTTGTCACAGGCGGTGATCATGGTTTCGAGATACATGCACGATCCAGGAATGAGTCATTGAGACACCGTGAGATAGATTTTGAGGTACATTCAAGGTACGCTCAATGTTGGTTTGGTTTATGAGTGGGACACTACAGGTGAGTAGTTGTGCATTAGCTATATTGATTCAGATTATGCCAGAGATTTGGATAAGCGCCGGTCTATGACGGGGTATGTGTTCACTTTGACCCATGTACCGGTGTGTTAAAGATGCATCTTACAGTCTTTGGTACCTTTGTTTACGACGGAGGCAGAGTATATGACGATAACAGAGGCTGTGAAGGAGGCTATTTGGCTTCAAGGACTTTTAGAGGAACTTGGTATATCACAGCGGTTCGTCACTATTCATTATGATAGTATGAGTACTATCTATTTGGTGAAGAATCAGGTTTTTCATGTGAGGACGAAGCACATTGACGTTCATTATCACTTCATTCGAGATGTTTTTGAAGATGACGATGTGGAGATTGTGAATGTCCACACGAAGGATAATCCGGCGGATATGCTCACTAAGGTGGTTCCGAGCAACAAGTTTGATCATTGTCGAAAATTATTGCACATTCGTGATTGTTGAGGCCGTTGACGATCATTTGGATGAACTACGGGCGGATTGATCCCTTAGGAGAGGGGGTACATAGGCAACCACGTTGGTGCAGCCAAATTTAGTGAGACGACGCATTGGTGCTCATGTTGGTGTCGGCTCAGTTTTGGGAATACTTCGCCGAGGTGGAGAATTGTTGGATAGCAGGTTCCTAATATGTTTTGGTAATAGGTTATTAGGATTTCTAATCTATTTTGGTAACATGATTCTTAATCTGTTTTGGTAACATGTTATTATGATTCCTAATTTGTTTTGTTTTTTGTTTTAGGATTCCTAATTTGTTTTGGTTTAGGTTTTCTATATATATGGAACGCCTTAGAAGAGATTAGGAACATCAAAAAGATGAGAGTTGTAATCAGATATTAGAGAGACTTTTTGAACATTGTGGGAGGGAGATATTGTGAGCAAATTGAGAGCTTTGGTTAAGGATTAGTTTGTGAGTTTTGTGAGATTGTAACCCTTTGTACTCTCCTTGATTTAGTGGAATCTCCACATCCTCTTCCCGTGGACGTAGGCAAATTGCCGAACCACGTATATCTCTGTGTTTGTGATTGATCTGTCATATTTCAATTTTGGATTGTGTTCGTGTGTGATTGTTTATTCTTCTCCCGTGCTTACGACTTGTTTGGTGAGCGAGCACACTTCCGTATAGACGCGCAACAATCAGACACGTTTATGACTAAAAAAAAGGATTTATTAAAATTAGTTTTTGCCCAAAAGCATCCTCATACAATTTTAGCCACTTCTGCAAATTATCACAACTAATTATCACCTGAATCTTGGAAAAATAAGAGCCTATCGTCTGCAAAGAACAAATGTGATAAAATAGGAGGACCCCGACAAATGGAAATACCATGGATATATATCACATCTGCATTCTGCATCTAAAAAGGAGAGCTAATTAAGAGACCTTCACCACAAATTAGAAAAAAATAGAGAGGCAAAAGGATCCTCTTTGTTGCGACCCTGTCGATGGTCATCATGCGGCTCCCCATTAATCATGACTGCATGCGTGATGGTCGAAAAGAGAAAAGACAGAACCAAGGGAAATATTGATATTTTTAAGAAATATAAAGTGATGCAAAAAGAAGTTACTGAGAAGATTTTCAAAATATAGAGAGCATTTTTGACCTTAGACTAATCAACTTAGGATACGTCATATGTTTGAAATGCTTAAGATTACATTAAAATAGATAGTTAATCGTGGGTAGACACCTCCACCCCAGTTGCCAAACTGAAATTACTACGTAGTTCTCTATTGTTCTCATGTTCGAATATTTCAATTCGAATTCGAATTCAACAGGAATAGAACATGTGCGTTCGAACTTGATTTGATTGGTATTCTAATATCCAACAGCTGTTCGCGAATATTCTTTAACTCTTTTGCGAATTATTTGGTTCATATTCCATAAATATTCGTTATCCTTTACCAGTTTTATAACGAAGCCAAACTTGATACAACCAATGAACATGTAACCTAATGTTAAATGTATTATTCACAAATAAAAAACTACTTATATTAGTCTATATTAAAAAAAAACTTTGGGATGCATAGAAAATATAGTAACTAAAACTGTTGGATATTTTGTTCATGAAAATGCAATTTTGTCTTCGTGGATAGTCCCACATTGGAAAATAGAAGGAAGTCCAAGAGATTTATATTGGTTCACATTTTATTGGGCCTTGAATAGTGTTTTTGGTTTTGTGAGCTTTGCATAACACACACACACGCCTCGCCGCACGCACAATTTTTTGCCTCTCAAATCTTTTATTTTATCGTTTTCTTCCACGTGACTCGTTCGTAACGGATGCAGAGTTGGCACGGGGAGTTACGCGGATCCTGCGTAACGTATGCGGATTTGGAGCATCGGATCTATGGCCTTCAGGTCCTATATATTCAGAGGTTCTACTCCTTGGAAGACACAAGAAAAACGAGCATTCTTCCTCCCTTTTGAAAACCAGATTTACTTGTTCTCTTGCTCTGAAAATTTCGGCTATTATTTTATTTTCCGGGCAACCATCTTCGTCTGAGCAGAAGCTCTGCTACTCTCTCCCGAGTACAGAGGCCGTCCATTTTCCGGGGGCTTTTACCGCTCGGGGGAGAGGATCGACTGCGCCAGGCGATAGGCGGGTCCTATATCTTCTAGGGCAGTGAAATCACGACTGCTCCCGTTCAGGTCTGGTGTTCTAACTTTTTAATTTCAGATTTATACTAATTAATTTTCTTTTTTGGCAGCAATCTAGAAGATAGAGATTTTTTATTGCTGTTAATTTAGATCTAAAATTAATTACTTTTAATTATTACATAATTTTATGTTAATTCTGTGTTAAATTAATTTAAAAAAATTACTGTTCATCGGTTTTACTATTCACCCGATTTCATCTTGTTCCTGCTCAGAGGTATTTTGTTTATAGTTAAAAAAGTTAATTTTCTGTTACTGTTCATCAGAGAGTATTACTGTTTTAAATATATATATATATATATATAATTTTAATTTCTTGCTGATTAATTGTTGTTAATCAATTACCTCTAATTGCTTCATTTGTTTATATATTAAATAATTGCTTTAATTAGTTTCTGAAAAAAGGTTACTGTTTATAGGAAAAAATTTCTTTGTTATTCATTAGATTAATTAGTTAATTAATTTGTTGTTGTTTAAAACTCGGAAAACAAGTTTTTTAAATAAAAAATGTTATTGTTCCTTTTATTGGAAAACGTAACTGTTTTTCTTTTTAAACAAGTTTTGTTACTGTTCATTATTAAAAATAAATAAATTTTGCACTACTGTATTAATTTAAAAAAATTATTTATTGCTAGTTTACAAATCTAGTTCATATCCTAAGTCATAATCCTCCAAGTTACTAGTTGAGTGGTACTGACAAAACATTTATTCTATCAGATACTAAATATCTAGACTAGTAAACTCAAATTGGACTTATGGCTAACCTTGATCATTCCAAGAGTGTCAATCCTGAGAAGTTCACCGGTGTTAACTACAAACGGTGGGCTAATCAGATGAGATACTGGCTCACAACCATAGGTCTCCTTTCATCCATTGACACTCCCGATTCTTCATCCAGTGGATCTCAACCCACCAATTCTCCTGTTTATGGTCCACAACCTGAACCATCTCCTTCCACTTCTAATTTTGGTGCTAGCTCCTTTTCTAGCTCTATGAAACAAGAAGAAATCAATTATCATTGTTATCATAGGATTCTTAGTGCACTTGTGGACAACCTCTATGACATTTTTTATGAGTTCAAAAGTGCTAAGGACCTATGGAATGCTATTGAAGCAGAATATGGCTATGATGAAGCCGGAATTCTGCGTTTTACTTCCTCTTCCTTCAATAAGTTCATGATGGTTGATGACAAACCCATTAATGAACAAATTCATGAATTCTAAGATTTCCTCTATCTCCTCCAATCAAAAGGAGACACTTTTACTGATGACTATAAAGTTTCCTGTCTGATTGATAAACTCCCTCCATCACGATCTAGATTTGCTGGAGATCTCCGACACAAACAAAGAGATCTAACCTTAACTGAAGCCCTCAAGGCTATTCGTATTGAAGACCAGCATAGGTAAAATTCTAAAACCAAGTCTGAATCAAAAGCTAAAGTGAACTTGGTAGAGGATAAGCCTAAATCTAGGAATTTCAAACCGAAAGGAAAGAAATTCAAGAAAAACCATCAATCCTTTAATAAATCTTCTTCCAAACCCAATCCCGACTCTTCCAGCCATAAGTTTGATGAAAAGTTCTGCTATGTCTGTGGTAGAACTAACCACCTGGCTCCCAATTGTTTCTTTTGGAAGACGGAACAGGCTAAACCTGCTCCTAAAGGAAATGGATCCAACAAAGTTAATATGATTGAAGAGAATCTAACTTCCTTCAGGTTAGCCTCTTCATCCTATCTTGTGAATCATTATCAACGACTGAAGCAGAATATATTGCTGCAAGTCTTGCATAATATGTGACAATTCAAGTGCAACTAATTTATCTAGAAATCCTATTCAACATTCACGTTCAAAACATATTAATATTAGACATCATTTCTTACGTGATCATGTGCTTATTGATGATGTTTTATTAGAATTTATACCTACTGATAAACAAATAGCAGATATATTAACAAAACCTTTAAAAGAAGAAATTCATATTAAATTAAGAAGGGAATTAGGTATATGTTCAATTGAAGATTTAAATTAAAACTTTAAAATAAATACATATGCATACACACCCTTAATAGTCGATTAATTTGACCTATAGTCGACTACATGCACAAGAATTGCATATAAGATGTTCTGTAAATTACAGTGTAGTCGACTAATTTTACTTATAGTCGACTATTGTGTGTTAAAATCTAAAAATTAACTTTCTGTCAATTACAGTGTAGTCGACTACTTTCCTTAATAGTCGACTACTTAAACAGATTTTACATATTTACAGTTTTCAAGCTTTTTGGACCTTTACCTATCAAACCCACAACCCAATACCCGTTTCACTTAAGTAAATTTCTTCTCAATCATTCAACATCTACCTGATCAAATCATAGCCTTATATCGCATTTTATCTAGATCAAATCTTAACCACACATTTGATTTCTTATCTAATCATGACCATTCAATTTTTTTTACCTTACAACAAAACCACCCTAATCTCCAAATCTTCATTCAGAACCGATCCCTCTCCTTCTCATTTCTAAACCCACGATCTCTAGTTTAGGGTTTCTTCAAATCAATCTCTCTTCAAACCGATTCCTTATTTTCCAAGCCTGTGTCAAAACATGTAGTCGACTACAATCATTTATAGCCGACTACTTCGAGGGTTTCATCTGTTTGGGTAAGTTCATCAATCATCTTTTTTAGTTTTTCTTCAAGTTCCCTTTTATTGATTTATCATGTCTAGGGCTAAGAAATCTAAACAAGTTCATACTAATGTTAATGATGAAATCATCATGTATTTAAAAAGTCTTGATTTACTTGAAGAATTTAACAAAATATCCACATTTGAAGTTCTTCCAGGACGATTTGTGAAATTTGATTATTTTATCCCATGGAATTTTGGATCATACTTTAAAAATGTGGGGTTGCTTGAATTATTCTCTGCTAAAAACAGAAAACCCACATATCCATTTTTAGTTTAATTGTTCTTTACTAATATAGAACATGTAGGAACTATAAGTGAAACTGAAAAGCTAAAAACTCTTATCAAAGGAATAGAAATTGAATTGATTTCTAAGTTAATTGGAAAATTTTTTAACATTCCTTTCCGAGGAGTCTCTCTTAGGTCAATCAGAATGAATGATTCAAATTTACTATCCAATCATATTTTTCTTCATGGTTATGGTAAACCATTAAATAATTCGAATAAGCTTTGTCCAATTCCTCGTTTCATTGCTCGAATCTTAGCTTATAATATGTTTCCAAAAACTGGAAGTTTCCATTTCATTTCCCTAGATTTAGCAAAAGCTTTATATGCTATAATGAGGAATATCCAAGTTAATTGGGCTGAAGTTTATTATGATAATCTTTTGACAATACCAAAAGGATTTCTTCCTTATGATGCTTTTCTAACAAAAGTCTTTGATAAATTTCATGTTGATCTTGAGTCTGAAAATTCTGTTGTTCGTTCCATTGAGTTCTTTGACTCTAATGCCCTAACTAGGATGAAATTAACTAATTTTGAAATTCATGATCAAAATCCTTAAGATGAACCTCACCCTCCTCAAGAACAAATTCCATAAGAAATTCCTCAAACCTCAAGTCAAGCAGGCCCTTCTTCTAGCCAACAACCACCACAAATGCACTCAGAACCCTCTTGCTTCTTGGATGTGCAATATAACACCTTGTCTGCATGCATCCTTGAGTTAGAGACTGGTCAGCGAGCTATTTATTCCCAAAATAGTTACATCATCAGTGATCAGGAGGAGTTAATGAAGAAATTTGATAACTTAGATATGAAGCTCAATGCATATTTCCAAGGAAATCAACCTCCTCCAGGACCTTCATCTTAGAAAACCATGAATACATCATTTAGTATTTGGATGAACTTTATGTTTGTTATCAAAACAATTATGTCTTATTTTGGTATGTTTAAGTTTGATTGTCACAAACTATGTGATAGTTATCTATTTTTTAAGACATGTGTAATATGTTGCTACTATGTTACTTTAACATTAGTATGTTTTATGTGACTGAATTTTATGTTGCTTTTATGGTGATTGGATAGTTAATTCATGTGATATATATTTTAAACAGATTATGGTGATGAACATTGTAGAACTTTTAGTTTTTATGACAAGTCTTTGTCTACCTATTTGGATGGGTGAAGTTATGGACTATGTTCATAATCTAGATGATCTATTTGAAGTATTAGCTCATGTTGAAGAAATTATGGCATGCTTAACTTAAGTTGTTTATTTCTTTTTATTAATGACAAAGAGGGAGAAATGGTATAAATGTTATAGACTCATGTTAATATTATAGACTCTAATATGCATTTATGCAGGGGGAGTAAGTATATTTATTTCCAAATATTCTAATTCTTTTAGAATATACTTACATATGCATAAATTGTTTGTCATCATCAAAAATGGGGAGAATATAGAATATTATGTCTCCAAGATATATTTTGATGATAACAATTTATATTATGTGTGTTATACAAATACACTAACATTTAAATGCAGCTTTCAACATTAAATATGAACAAGTGCAAGATGAGTTCAATGCATTATAAAGTAAAAAAGATGAAGAACATATACATCAATGTAATTTTTTTTATATTTTTCTTTACTTAGAAATATTGTACAAGCCTTGATCACTCACACACACACATAGAGATTAGAACACACTAACATAGACTTAGTGTGTTGGTTAACAATAGAAATCCTCTATGTTAACCATTAGAGTATTTAGTTAATCATTGAGTCTAAAAATATTTCATACATAACATTTTCACCCCTTAGTAGTCGACTAATTAGAATAGTAGTCAACTACTGAAGTCTAAGACCAAAATATAAGTTTCTGTAAAATTACAGAGTAGTCGACTACTAAGGATTATAGTCGACTACTTAGCTTTGAATTTTGATTTACAGAACTTCTATTTTACAGAGTAGTCGACTACAAGTAACTATAGTCGACTACTGAGCATTGAAATCTATATTACAGAACATATGTTTTACAGAGTAGTTGACTACTAAGGACTATAGTCGACTACTCAGCTTTAATTTTTTATTTACAGACTTTCTATGATATAGACTAGTCGACTACTTAACATTATAGTCGACTACTAAGACAGTTTTTTCCAGAATTCAAACTTTGAATTAGTGACAGTTTATAGCCATTTTTAAACATTTTTAAAGTTTAAAAATTTATCTTTTCAAGGGCTATATAAAGGTTATATGTTCAGAAAAATGGCACATAATTATCTACCCATAAGCTTCAATCTTTGTGCATTTTTCAAGAGTTAAAAATTCAGATTTTGCTAAGTATTGAGAAAAAGATCTTTTCTGAAATTGCCTTTGATCATCATTTAAAATACAAATTATTTAGGCAATTTCCAAAGGCTAAAATTATTCCTAAGCCACTGCTACACAATACTATAAATCAAGGCTTATAGGAATTGAGTTGTTTGATTCAGGAAAAGTTCTCTCGGTTTGAGAGAGGTTAATCTCTTGGTCTAGAGATTTGTGTGAAATTGGCAAGGTATTTTCAATTGGTGTTGCAATTTGTAAAGACTTGCAAATTGGTTAGGTTTGGTTTTAATTTTGTACTTGGTTCAAAATTATAGTGGAAATCTCACAAAATTATAGTGGAAATCTCAAGCAGGATTTGTTTGGAGCGAATTGGTGGAACCAGTATAAAATCTCTTGTTTGTGATTGTGATTTTCTGAGATTGTTGTCATTCTTTATTGTAATTTATTATCTATTTTGGATAAATTTTAAAAGAATACTATTCACCCACTTCTAGCGTTCTAGTGTATCTCTTTCAGATCCTACACATGGGTCGTTCGAATGTTTCATTTTTCCATGTGAGATCTTGCCATGTGCTATACACGCTGACGTACACATGTTTTCTCTGGTGTGTGTCAGACTTAGGAGATGAACACGTTCAGTTCAATGATGCAGCTGAGCCGATGTATGCCCAGCCGAAATGTCCTTCCGATGGAGTGGAAGAACAAACTGAAGCCTAGACGTGTTTTCTTTTCTATAGTAGCTGATGAACATTAGAACTCTTTTATAGTATTTTCCTTAGTTTGATGATGGATTCAATTATTTTATTAGTATTTTCTTTTATTATAGACTATGTATTTTTATTCCTAGTTGGAACCTTTTGATATGAGTCACCATGAGAGCATATTTGATCGCGGAATTATCAAAGGTAGGTTGAGAAGAGAATGATAGAAACACAAGAATAATTCAGTATATGGCGAAGAAAAATACCCTCTCTAGATTATGAGTATGAAAAGATTATAATCCCTCTCTCACAATCTTACTAGAATCGAGAACAAACTCTCAATTCTCTCTAAACCCTAGTCTCTCTTGATTAGAATCTCTCTTTGATTACATCTGATTGATTAGAAATCCTAAACAACCTCTTTTATAGGTGTAACAACATGGGTGGTAAAGTGGTAAATAACCAAGCCCAAATGCCATAGGAAAACATGTAAACAAAAACCAAAACAAACTAGAAAACACTCGATGAGTCGACTCATAAACATGCATGAGTCGACTCATGCCAAGTGAGTTGACTCATGATGAGGTGAGTCGACTCGTCAGAAACTTTCGACAAAATAGTTGGGTTTCGTGAGTCGACTCATGACAGACATGAGTCAACTCAACCTGATGAGTCGACTCATGTACATGTATGAGTCGACTCACGGGCTGAAAACTGGATGCTTTGATTCTACGATTCGCCGTCTCGTTCCACGCTTCAACCTGTGTTTCACTGTGTTGTTTTACCCCTCTATTCTTGAGTTACTATGAGAATCATCTATCATCAAGCTCCCATGAGGATCGCTAAGTTCTGAAGAGAAGATACACCCGTATCATGGGTCTCCCCTTTAGGAACTTAAAGTCTCATTCACGTTAGAACTTCAGCTGAGGAAACTCGCGAGCTCCTCCATCCTTTCTATACCACCTGGCTTTGCTAAGAACCTGATATCGATGTACAACTGGAAACAACTCCTTCGTTCCTCGCCTCATCGTAGTCGTCTTCCGCTCTAATATGCAACTCCTTTTTTATGGCTCGTCATGAAGTCTAATGCACAGCGAGACGAACTTCTTGCTTGCATTCACTAGCCTCTTCGCTCGCGTCACCGTCGCCAAGTTTTCCTCACTCGGAAGAGACGCCGAACAAAATATGAACTTTTCACCATCCTTGGTGAGTGTGTACTTCTGAACCCGCCTTTTGTAGATCACGTATTTATCACACAAGTACGAATTGCCTAGTATAGCCTGACAAATAGCCAATGGAATGATGTCGCACGTGATCTCGTCAATATACGACTCGTGGAGTGCAAATCTGATAGTGCATTGATTAACTACACTTAGTCCCGTCTCCTTTTGAATCCATCCTAATGGATAGGGTTTCGGATGCTTGACTGTCTTCAGACCTAGTTTCTGAACCAAGGCATTTGATATCAAATTCTTCTGGCTCCCTGGATCCACTATGGCATCAACCAAGCTGGTCTTGACCTGTAATTTCAAAATAAAGAGCTGCTCCCTCGGGTCTTCGTCATCAGTCGTGGTTTGCTTCCCCATCATAAGTTTGAGACTGCTATTGGGTTATGTCAATCCGAGAACTTCCTTCAGACCCTGAGCTACTACATATGCCTTCTTCTCCTCTTTTTCTTCAATCCTTTTGGCTTCAGATAAGGATACTTCTCCCAACAATGATCAACTACATGTCATGTCTATTTGTAGTGATTGCATGTCAATCTTGTCTTCCCCGAATCACCCTTCTTCTTCTCTTCCTTAGGCTGAGAGCCACTAGACTTGCCTCCCGTCTGTTTGAAGTCTCCCTTCGTTTCATTACCCTTCTTTTGCCTGCCCTCAATGGCAATGGCCTTCACACTCGCTTATGCCATGGACTCGACTGTGAACAACTTCATCTCCTTTCAGATATATTCATTTAGACCCGCCATATACTTCATAAAGATGGAATATTCCTCCATCGTTTTGTTGAGAACCATCGCCTATTGCTGGAACTCCGTCGTATATTCTTGAACGGTCTGGTTGAACCTTTGGCGCAATCCGTACAACTTATACCAACGCTCCTCAAGGAACCCTACTGGGTAGAATTGCTTCCTCAGTAGCTCCTTGAATTTATTCCATGACACCGCCTTCCGTTCCTGCTTGTAATAGGATTTCCAACATGTCAATGCATACCCCGAAAGCTTCAAAGTCGTAAACACAAGCTTCTCCTTGGATGAATATCCATAGAGGATAAAATACGTCTCCATCTGCTCGATCCAATCATCAAGCCTCTCGACGTTAACACTCCCATCATAAATAGGAATCTCTACCTTAAAGTCTATCTTCAAATTCTGGTAAGAACCCTTATCCCCTTGATGCAGAACAGTTTTGACAATCTTGGTCTCCCTATCAAAATCAGATTTCTCGCCTTCTCCATCGAACTCCATAAGTTTCTTTTTGCCTTTCGAAGAAGATTCCTCTTTTTTGTTCTTTTCTTGGAAGATATTGACGAGCTGTGTGAGAGTCGAACTCATTGTCTCTATCTGTTTGTCCAATGCATCTAGTCTCGCTGAACTATCTCCTTTAGTCATCTTCTTCTTCCTTAGTTTATGGACTCCTTCTAATGAAATAAGGATTTCGCCTAGCTTCTTGTATTGCGATCGAGTCAGGACCATACACAGGATGCCCCCTTTACAGGATCTGATCGCTCTGATACCAACTTGATACGAGTCACCGTGCGAGTACCTTTGATCACAGAATTATCAAAGGTGTGTTGAGAAGAGGAAGACATAAACACAAGAATAATTCAGTATATGGCAAAGGAAAATACCCTCTCTAGATTATAAGTATGAAAAGATTATAATCCCTCTCTCACAATCTCACTAGAATTGAGAACAAACTCTTAATTCTCTCTAAACCCTAATCTCTCTTGATTAGAATATCTCTTTGATTACATCTGATTGATTAGAAACCCTAAACAACCCCTTTTTATAGGTGTAACAACATGGGTGATAAAGTGGTAAATAACCAAGCCCAAACCCCACAGGAAAACGTGTAAACATAAACCTAAACAAACTAGAAAACCCTCGATGAGTCGACTCATAAACATGCATGAGTCGACTCATGCCAAGTGAGTCGACTCATGATGAGGTGAGTCTGTTGGACCCTAGAGGGGGGAGGGGGTGATTAGGGTCTTGAGGCAATAATAGTGCAATAAAAACATGACAAGCAATACACCATAAAATAAAAAGCCAAAGTAAAAGTGATAAGGTAAGAAATCGTTATCCAAGTGACGCGCGATGTGTTCACGAGGTTCGGTCCGCTAACCTAAGTCCCCGCTCCCCACTCTCGAGGAAAATCCACTGCACAACCCGGTTTGAAAACCAGAACTTCTTCTACACAACGATCTCCATGAGATCTCACAACCACACAATTGATATCCACGAGATCACACTCACAACAGTAGCAATTGCAGGAAAGATTCTCTCTTTACAGTAGCCCTATGGCAAGAAGAGAGATTGCACTTGAAGCTTGGGATGTGAAAATAAAACAGTGAATAATAGGAATAAGTTGAAGCTGTTTGAAAATAATAAACTTGAAAACAAGAGTTTTGCAATTAAGGCTTAGTTCTAAAGTAGTTGGGGGTGTTGGGTATTTATGAGGAAAGAAAATAGCAGCCAAAGTCCTAAAAAATCAGACCAAATCCCCCACAAACAGGATTTCTAAAACTGTACAAAAACAGCCGTTACAGTGTTATGAGTCGACTCAGTACTGTTCATGAGTCAACTCATAAGTAGTCGTTACAGGCTAAAAATCAACTTATGGGTTGACTCATAAAATTCATGAGTCGACTCATCATGCATGGGTCAACTCATGAAGTCATGGGTCGACTCAGGAGAAACAAAACATATTTTCCAGCACAGTTTATGAGTCAACTTATGACAGGCATGAGTCGACTCAACCTGATGGGTCGACTCATGATATTGTGAGTCGACTCATCAGAAATAAGTAAAAACTACGCAGCAGTTTGTGAGTCGACTCATAAAAATTCATGAGTCGACTCATAAACATGTACACAGAAAATATCAACTTTAAACCTTGTTAAAAATTATCAAATAAATTTAGAAAATATAAAACTTTGGGAATAATTTATAAACATTTTGACAAACTTGTTTGAAAATAAATTTTGCAAAAAGGTCCTTGTATTTGTTAAAATCATCATTTTGATAAAAGTACCAAAATACGAGTTTTGAAATAGTGCAAGTGTGTGTGATATCCGAAATAGCTTCAAATAAAATCTACAACTACTTGCCTACATTTAAGTACTAGAGAGAAAATAAAATAGCAAATATCTCTCACATAGAAATACATTTCTTGAGTCTTGATATTGCTTTAGAGTTGATGAAACTTCTTGTTGCATTAAGTTTTCTTGATAAACATTGTTTCATCACTTTACCTCCACCTCATTTAGATATTGACGTTGTAGCTCATATTCCATCCAATCCTTCATAAATGGTACTAACGAGCTTGATATTCATATTAACTATAATATCACTCAACAAGTAATTAGTATCGATAATGGTGGTTGTAAATCATCATCAAAATATAAGGGCTAACAATCTCCCCTTTTTTTATGATGACAACCAACCATTATATTTGAGCGAATAAATATAGCTTATAGATAGTAGCTCCTCCTATCTATGAGCTCCCCCTAACTATGTGCACAAATGAGGATATTTCTCTCCCTCTTTGTCACCATCAAAATGGGGTATATGAAATAGTAAACATGCAAAAAGACATATGAAGTTCAACTAACCAAGCAAATAAGCAAAACTTTTTATATAATACATAAACCAAAACCATTTCTTATGCGACAATAATCTTCTTCACTAAGAGGCTTGGTAAAGATGTCCGCTAATTGAGATTTAGTATCCATATAAATAAGGGATACATCTTGCCTCTCGACATGATCGTATAAGAAATGATGGCGCACATCAATATGCTTGGTTCTAGAGTGAAAAACAGAATATTTTTGAAATGTTTATAGCACTAGTGTTATCACAAAAGATTTTTATATTTTGAAAATACAAATCATAGTCAACTAAACTTTGTTTCATCCATAAAAGTTGGGCACAACATAAGTCGGTGATAATATATTCTGCTTCCGTAGTGGACAAGACAACACAATTTTATTTCTTAGAGGCCCAAGAGACAAGAGAGTTACCCAAAAATTGACATGTACCACTCGTACTCTTGCGATCTACCTTACATCCAGCAAAGTCGGCATCACAAAAACCATAAAGATCAAAAGAGGTGTTTTTTGGATAAAATAAACCAAGATCAATTGTACCATTGACATATTTAATAATTCTTTTAACCAAAATCAAATGGGACATTTTAAGAGAGGCTAGAAAATGTGCACATGCACACACACTAAACATGATATCGGGTCTACTAGCGGTAAGGTAAAGAAGACTACCTATCATACATCGGTATAGTTTTTGGTCTACATCCTTATCACTATCATCCGCATCAAGCTTGATACTTGTACTCATGGGAGTTGGTGCGTGCTTAGAATTTTCAAATCTAAATTTCTTCACCAATTCTTTAGCATACTTGCTTTAAGAAACGAACATCTCATCCTTAGTTTGTTTGACTTGGAGCCCGAGAAAGAAAGTGAGCTCTCCCATCATGCTCATCTCAAAATGATCTTGCATAACTTTAGAAAATTCATTGCATAAAGTTTCGTTAGTGGCGCCAAATATGACATCATCAACATATATTTAAACTAAAATAAAATCATTTTTCTTTTTTCTCACAAAAAGTGTATTATCAATTTTTCCTTTAGAAAAGCTATTTTCAAGAAGAAAACTAGAGAGGCGAGCATACTAAGCTCTAGGAGCTTGTTTTAACATATATAAAGCTTTTTGAACCCGGTAAACATGATTAGGAAATGAATGATCCATAAAACCGGGGGGTTGCTCGACGTATACTTCCTCTTCTATAAAACCATTTAAAAATGTACTTTTTACATCCATTTGAAATAATTTAAAATCTTTAAAGCTAGCAAAGGCTAAAAACATTCTAATGGATTCTAACCTTGCAACCGGTGTAAATGTTTCATCATAGTCTATACCCTCCTCTTGATTGTATCCTTGGGCAACTAAACGAGCTTTGTTTCTCGTGACTATGCCATGTTCATCAAGTTTGTTTCTAAAAATCTATTTAGTTCCAATAACATGAACATTATTAGGTCTAGGAACTAATTTCCAAACAACATTTCTTTAAAAATTGTTTAGTTCATCATGCATTGCTAGAACCCAAAACTCATCTTTTAAAGCATCATTTAACTTTTTAGGTTCTATTTGAGATAGGAAGACAACATTACCACACTCACTCAAAGATTTTGAGCGAGTTAGAACCCCTTGTGAAGGATTCCTTATTATTTGCTCATTTGGATGATTTGGTGAAAATTTTCATGCTTTGGAGAGTTCTTCTTGCTCTTGAATGTTGTTACTTTCTCCATCCTTTTGTGCATCTATTGAGGGCATTTCATATAGTTACAAAAGTTTCAATCCTCCCTCAACATCATCATCATCTTTCCTAGGTAAACCAACTTGTAAACCAATATTAGTTTTATCAAAAGTAACGTTTATAGATTCTTCAACAACAAGAGTTCGTTTGTTGAAGACCCTATAAGCCTTACTTCTAGGTGCATATCCTAAGAAAATGCTAATATTAATTTTTGAATCAAATTTATCATGGTGATCTTTGGTGTTCAAGATAAAACATTTGCAACAAAAAATACGAAAGTATCCAATAAAGGGGGTTTTGCCATAAAATAGTTCATAAGGAGTTTTCTTAAGCTTTGGTCTAATCAAAACACGATTCAAAACGTGGCAAGTTGTATTGACGGCTTCCGTCCAAAAATATTTTAGTAACTCAAAAGCATTAATCATTATTCGTGCCATCTCTTGTATGGTGCGATTTTTCCGTTCAACAACACCATTTTGTTGTGGTATTCTTGGAGTGGAAAATACATGAGTTATGCCACGACGTGCACAAAAATCATTAAAAAATTATTTTGAAATTCACCACCATGATCACTTCTAATTTTAATAACTTTCAATTCTTTTTTATTTTCAATTCTTTTGACAAAATATGAAAAATCTTCAAAACATTTATCTTTTCTACCTAAAAATACTGTCCATGTAAAACAGGAGAAATTATCAATGATAATAAAAACATAGTGTTTGCCTCCTAGAGAGGCAACACGCATAGGATCAAAGAGATCAAGATGTAATAATTGTAAGGGTTTAGAAGTTGATACCTCATTAATGAATTTGAAGGTAGACTTGGTTTGTTTACCTTTAGCACAATCTTCACAAATGGTATCTTTGATGAAATGTAAGTTTGGTAACGTTTGTTTACCTTTAGCACAATCTTCACAAATGGTATCTTTGATGAAATGTAAGTTTGGTAACCCTTTTATAAGATTCTTTTTGGATAACTTGGATATCAACTCCATGTTGGCGTGACCAAGCCTCTTATGCAAAATCCAAGGATTCTCATCAACTGTCGCAAGGCATTTAACATCTTGATCTACTAGCTCATTCATCTAAAAAATATATACATTAGATTTTCTATTAGCAATAAAAATAATTTTTTCATTTAAGCTAACAATGCACTTGTCTGTTTTAAACGAAATATCAAATCCTTTGTCACTTAATTGGCTAATACTTAGAAGGTTATGATTTAAGCCTCTAACCAAATAAACATTCTCTATTACGGGATAAGATGTCTTACCAATGCATCCAATACCTATAATTTTACCTTTCTCACCACCACCGAAGGAGACGTTACCTCCTTCAATACTTGATAGGGTTGCGAATAGCTCTTTGTTGCCCATCATATGATGTGAGCAACCGCTATTAAGGTACCACATCTCTCTACGTCGTGTTTGTGATGTTCCCTACATAAGATAGAGACGTTGAAGCTTTAGGTACCCAAATCTTGGGTCCTTGGGTGTTAGTATTATTGGTACCTTTGGGTACCCATATTATTCTATAATAATCATTGTTATTTTTAATCCTACAATGAGTGGATATATGACCATGTTTCATGTAATATGTGCACATAAAATTTTTCTTGTGTGTGGAAGCATAAGATCTATGAGACTTATTTCTTTCAAAGCGATGATAACAAGAATATGCATGAGTAGGTTTAATTCTACCACTTTCAATTTTAAGCCTTTTAATTTTAGATCTCAATTGTTTGTATTCAAAATCGAAATCCCCTAACAATTCATCTTTTAGAACAAGTGAGGATTGTAGTTGCTCAAGTTTGGAATCACAAGAAGTATGCAATTTTTTGAAGGAAGAGTATTCTTTTATCATTCTTTTAAACTCAACGTTTAGCTCTTCCAATGTGGTTGCTAGATCATATTGCATATAAAAAGATTCACTTTCGGTATCGGATATTACCTCCTTTTTATGAGCCATAAAGTAAATGTTGGGATCATGAAGAGCAATTTTTGCTCCTTCTTCATTGCTATCCGAATAACTTGGTTCGGATTCCTCCCATCCGGCATACATAGCTTTCTTCTTCTTGTATTTTAAATATTTTTCCTTGAGCTTTGGGCAATATTTGGCGAGATGACCCTGTTCATTGCATTCAAAACATTTTCCTACACGCGAAGGGAATTTGTTGTTAGATTGGTGATTAAACTTCTTATTCATTTTTATTAGTCTTGATATTCTTCTAGAGAGGTGAGCCACTTCTCTAGAAAAGTCGACTTCACTATCCGAAGATGAGGAGTTATCACTAGCTCCTTTGAGAGCAATGGTCTTCATTTTTGGGGATGGCTCCTCAATTTCCCGTGGGGGCACTTCCTCTTTCTCCTTCCCTTTAAGCTTCTTCTCATGAACCTTAAGCTTGTCGATGAGACCATTGAGAGCTAGAGTAGTAAGATTGTGAGCTTCCTCTATGACCGTAGCTTTGAGCTCCCATGCCGGAGTCAATGAGCGAAGGATCTTGTAGTTCATCTCTTGGATAGTCAATGTCTTGTCAAGACCATGCAATTCATTAATGATATTAGTAAAGCGAGAAAACATAGCATCAATGGATTCATTAGGAAGCATTTGAAATAACTCATAGTCATGCATAAGCCCACTAATTTTAGACTCCTTAACTTGAGGGGTTCCTTCATGTGTAATACATAATTTCACCCAAATTTCATGTGCGGTTGCATATGTGGAGACCCTATTGTACTCATTTGGGGAAAGACCACAAATTAAGGCATTCATGGCCTTCGCATTGAGATTAGCTTGGTGTCTTTCTCCATCGGTCATGGTACTAATTTTGGACTTTTCTACATATTTCTTTTCTATGATATCCAAGATGTCAAGATCAATGTAACGAAGGTAGATCCTCATTCTAGCTTTCCAATAGGCAAAATTACTACCAGTAAAAAGTGAGGGTCTAGTGGTGGATTGTCCCTCAAGCATATGCACATTTAATAAAGCCTCCATAGGATCTTTCCTCTAAGGTGATTAGACCAAAAACTAATGTAGAGACCAAGCTCTGATACCAATTGTTGGACCCTAGGGGGGTGATTAGGGTCTTGAGGCAATAATAGTGCAATAAAAAAATGACAAGCAATACACCACAAAATAAAAAGTCAAAGTAAAAGAGATAAGGTAATAAATCGTTATCCAAGTGACACGTGATATGTTCACGAGGTTCGGTCCACTGACCTACGTCCCCGCTCCCCACTCTCGAGGAGAATCCACTACACAACCTGGTTTGGAAACCGGAACTTCTTCTACACAACGATCTCCATGAGATCTCATAACCACACAATTGATCTCCACGAGATCACACTCACAATAATAGCAATCGCAGGAAAGAGTCTCTCTTTACAGTAGCCCTATGGCAAGAAGAGAGATTACACTTGAAGCTTGGGATGTGAAAATGAAACAATGAATAATAGGATGAAAGTTGAAGCTCTTTGAAAATAATAAACTTGAAAATAAGAGTTTTGCAATTAAGGCTTAGTTCTATAGTAGTTGGGGTGTTGCGTATTTATGAGGAAAGAAAATAGCAGCCAAAGCCCCAAAGAATCAGACAAAAATCTCCAAAAACAGGATTTCTGAAACTGTACAAAAATAGCCATTACAATGTTATGAGTCGACTCAGTACTGTTCATGATTCGACTCATAAGTAGCCGTTACAGGATAAAAATCAACTTATGGGCCGACTCATAAAATTCGTGAGTCGACTCATTATGCATGGGTCGACTCAGTAGAAACAAAACATATTTTTTAGCACAGTTTATGAGTTGACTTATGACAAGCATGAGTCGATTCAACCTGATGGGTCGACTCATGATGTTATGAGTCGACTTATTAGAAACAATTGGAAACTACGCAGCAGTTTGTGAGTCGACTCATAAAAATGCATGAGTTGACTCATAAATATGTACACAGAAAATATCTACTTTGAACCTTGTTAAAAATTATCAAATAAATTCAGAAAAATATAAAACTTTAGAATAGTTTATAAACATTTTTACAAACTTGTTTGAAAAGGAATTTTGCAAAAATGTCATTGTATTTGTTAAAATCATCATTTTGACAAAAGTACCAAAATACGAGTTTTGAAATAGTGCAAGTATGTGTGATATCCGAAATAGCTTCAAATGAAATCTACAACTACTTGCCTACATTTAAGTACTAGAGAGAAAATAAAATAGCAAATATCTCTAACATAGAAATACATTTCTTGAGTCTTGATATTGCTTTAGAGTTGATGAAGCTTCTCATTGCGTTAAGTGTTCTTGATAAACATTGCTTCATCACTTTACCTCCACCTCCTTTAGATATTGACGTTGTAGCTCATATTCCATCCAATCCTCCATAAATGGTACTAACAAGCTTGATATTCATACTAACTACAATATCACTCAACAAGCAATTAGTACCGATAATAGTGGTTGTAAATCATCATCAAAACATAAGGGCTAACAGAGTTGACTCGTTAGAAACTTTCGACAAAACGGCTGGGTTTCGTGAGTTTACTCATGACAGGCATGAGTCAACTCAATCTGATGAGTCGACTCATGTACATGTATAAGTCGACTCATGGGCTGAAAACTGGATGCTTCGATTCTTTGATTCACCATCTCGTTACACGCTTCAACCTACGTTCCACTGTGTTGTTTTACCCCTCTATTCTTAAGTTACCATAAGAATCATCTATCCTCAAGCTCCCATAAGGATCGTTAAGTTCTGAAGAGAAGATACACCCGTATCACCTTTTTTATAATAAGGGTATGTTTGACCCATATTTTTATGTCTGTGATGATTTACTATGGATGATATATTTATTTCTTATTCTGAGTTGTCTTTATATTCTTGCTATTGTGATCGGGGACCTGTGATTAAGATTTATATATTTGACGCTTAGCGTATTAGATTGAGAAGAAAAAAAAGAAAAAAAATGATAGTGTATATTTCTTCTTAATCTAATACGTCGCGGGCTTATTTACGTTCTGATTCC
Organism: Asparagus officinalis; assembly: GCF_001876935.1. Taxonomy (NCBI): domain Eukaryota; kingdom Viridiplantae; phylum Streptophyta; class Magnoliopsida; order Asparagales; family Asparagaceae; genus Asparagus; species Asparagus officinalis. The sequence goes on along the minus strand of NC_033794.1, from coordinate 63,192,591 downwards.
CCGGTATTTTAGAAAGCGGGGCATGACAGGTTTTAGTGGTGGCCCATGCAGGTCCTGGTCCTGAGCCCTCACTAGTAAGAATATAGTAGATAATTTAGATACATATCGTATTTCATCCGTAAGACTGCAATTAAGTTCTTAAACTATTATTTTAATAACTACGTTTTAATTCCTATTTTTTGATATATTGTTTTGATTTTAACCTTAGTTTTCTTTTTTATTCTCGTTTTTCTTCAAAACCATAGTGGGTACACGTGGCTATAGTAATCCGCCTAGTAGCAGTGCCCTGCAGCCCGAAGTGGACCCGAGCCAACTTCTAGCGATGATTCAGGGATTGGTCACCAATCCGTAGCACCTGGCTCGACAGCTGCACAGGGAGCCTCAACACTAGCCTTCCCCTCGCGCAGAGTCTGATGTTAGGGAGTTTCGGTACATACGACCACCTTCCTTCTCTGGTGCTGAAGGACCCCTAGCTGTGGAGGAGTTCTTAAAGGTCACTGAGACTATTCTCATGGTGACCCGCATTGCCCATGCGGAATGGGTGGACCTTATAGATATTCAGCTCACCGATACCGCTCGGATATGGTGGGCAGCTGAGAAGACTCATCTGGAGAGGCCCATACTATAGGAGACGTTCACCGAGTGTTTCCACAGGAAATATTTTCCTCAGTCAGCTCGGGATGAACTCCTACATAGATTTGTTGAGCTTAAGCAAGGAGGGCGAACAGTTGATGAGTACGAGGCCGAGTTTTCTTCTTTGAGCCGATATGATCCCCACTTGGTTATTGACCCTATGATTGGGAGGCATCAGTTTCAAAAGGGTCTGGACTAGTACATTAGGATAGCTCTGGTAGGTAGAGTGATAATCACATTTTATTACAATTTTATACCCTCATTATCTATTTTATATGAATAAATATACCACTAATAATTATTTTTATCTTTTAATTGCAGGTTAATGAAGAATAAATCTCAACTTCCCATCTCTCAACAAAAACCCATTGATTAAAAGAAAAAATAAATTAAGAAGCCCATTGGAAGATTAAATTTCCAAATTATGCAAGCCCATGAAGATTAAGCCCAAAAAGTCAAAAATCAATTCAAATACAAATGGGCTGGACTTCCAATTGCTGCAGATTTTGAATAGAGAAAATATTTGAGCTTAAAGGGCCAAGCCCATCAACAAATGATCACTTCATGGACCTAATAGTTGCTGTTGAGATGTTGATTTTTTCTCTCCATTTTGAAGCATGAGGACCGGATTTGTTTAAAAAAAAAGAAAAAGCAAATGAAAACTTTATTGGTTGCTATGGGCCGCCTGCACTTTTGAATGAAAAAAATGTGATTGGGCCGAATTTTTTCACAACGAAATTGAACTTGATTTGCTGCAGAGTGCATTGGATGGAGAATTGATTGAATCACATGGACTTGGTGAAATATGGACTTGGATGATTAGCTTCATGGACCGGACTTGTTGTATTTTCATTTATTTTTGAAAATCAATTGGGCCTCTTATGTTAGGCTAGATAAGAACAAAAAGCAAATTCAAAGGTGGAGATTGTTGCTTGGGGCTCAAGACAAATCCAATGGCTCATATTCATTGAAGATTACTATAAATAGGGGTAGAGAGTGAGGGGTGAGAGGTGTGAAAATTTTGTAAACTCCTTTTGGAGAGGAGGGCTACTCTTAATTGAGAAGACCTTCCAAAAATTGTAACTTTAGTTGCAATTAATAAAAATAATTTTTTCATTAGTTGCAATTAATAATAATAATTTTTTTACCACTTTAAATTTTTCTCTTCTTCTCTTTGTTGGATGATGAAGATGAAGATGAAGATGGAGAATTATTTGAAGGTTTGCATTTCTTTTTTTTTCTCTTTTATTGCTTATTAGTGTAGCTTTATTTCTATGCTTGTAGTTTAGATTTTATTTTCTTGTTAAATAGCCAAGAGGCTAGAACCCTCTTGCCTTAGATTTATTTCATGCTTATAGAATAGATTTATTTTCTTGCATTTAATTCTTGCAATTTTATTTTATAGTTAGATTTTATTTTCTTGTTAAATAGCCAAGAGGCTAGAACCCTCTTGCCTTAGATTTATTTCATGCTTATAGAATAGATTTATTTTCTTGCATTTAATTCTTGCAATTTTATTTTATAGTTTAGATTTTGTAATTTATTTTGTAGTTAGATTTTAATTTCTTATACTATTCACCTTGAGGCTAGAACCCTCTTGGGTTTAGTTTTTCTTTTTGTTTATTTTTATTTTGTTTGATTCGCCTTTAGGCTAGAACCCTCTAGGGAATCACCCTTTTCTAAGAAGTGGGTTCAATTGTAGATTACCCATATCTATAATTGAATCCACCATCTTTAATTTCTTGCATTTTCTTTTATTCTTGAATTTTATTTTCTTTATTCTTGATTTTTATTTTCCTTTTCCTTCTTGCCTTATTGATCATATTCATTCTTTGTCACATCCACTCTCACTTATATCTCGTGCCGATTTACACACTATCACTTCCACTCTCTCTATCTCTCCACAATCACATTCACTTATCACTCCTACTTGTCACGCACACAACATAAGAACCGATTTTATATTTTCTCCTACAAAACACCTTCCTCGTGGGATCGATATCTTAAATACTATAACTTGACACGGTTGTGCACTTGCAACCTTTTTGGTACATGTTTATGCCGCATCAAGTTTTTGGCGCCGTTGCCGGGGAAGGTGCTTAAGTAGGTTTTAATTATTTTGGTTCTTTAACTTGTGTGTTTTTTGTGAAGGAAACGCTTGGAGCTTGAAGATCGCGGATTGGAGAGCTAGGATTTGAAGATTTGCTTTCAGGTAAGTCCTCTTTCTAGTTTTTAATTCCACCCTTTAGCTACTTCTTCACAATTAGAGACAATTAGGACTTAAAAAAGAAGAAGAGATTTTATTTTTTGTTGACCATAATAAAATTCATCCTCCACTTTGACATTTACTAACAAGATAATAAATTCAAACAAATCCCCCCTTCTCATTTGTTTGATTGTTAACCCTAATTAAAAAAAAAGATTTTTCTTTTCCATCCTTTTTAGTTGCTTTTAATTCATAGGGTTGCATTTCATATAGTGTAGGAATTCACCAAGTGATTTGAGCATCTTGATTTGACACACACTTAAAAATATTTTTAAGGGCAAAACCCCATAATCAAGATAAGGTGAGGGATTTCATCACCCTTTCCTTAGCCCAAAAATCACTAATTCCTCACTACACCACCCAAGCCTAATAAAACTCATTAGACGTTGGCCCCTAAGGATTCGAGCTCAATAAGGAACAAGAAATCCTTAAGTGAACCGGTTTAAGTTTTCTCAGATTAGTTGGTGTCTAAGGCAAGGTTTAGGGGTTGCGTAAAGCGCTCCGCAAGGAAAGAGGTACTTAATTGATCTTTGATCACCCTCTAGTACTATCCTTACCTGGCTAACTACCTGGGTAAAACTTTGATCTTTTCACTGTAGGAGTTTTTGGTTAGGAGCTGGTCTAGTTGAGTTAGGCTAAACCCTAGAATTAGAGTTGATTGAAAAGTGATTGTTTTGATTTGTTTCAGTTAGGATTTTTCTTTTTCTTTATCTTCTAAAAAAAAACTAATTTTCTTTCTTTTTTTGAAAAAAAATAAAAAATAAAAAAAATAATAAAAAGAAATATTTTGGTGTATGCAACAGTGGATTAGGGATAATACACATCGATTAATTCGCTTTGAACCAATCATAGAAATGGAGCATCCTAATCCACCCGTTCTTCATGATATGTGCTATCCCATTAGGAATGCAATCCCCTCATGCATTAGGCTCCCCGAAACAAATGGAATAAGTTTTGAGCTTAGACCGCAATACATAAACATGCTTCCCAAATTCCTTGGTAATGAAACAGAAGACGCATATATTTTTATTTCGGAATTTGAGGAAGTGTGTATTATGATTAAAATGAGAGAATTAAATGAAGATGCGGTTAAGCTTAGATTTATTCCATTTGCTCTTAAGGATAAAGCTAAAAAATGGCTGTACAGCTTACCAACAAATTCCATCTCAACTTGGGATGAATTTGTCACCGTTTTTCTTAAGAAATTTTTTCCTATTCATAAAACGGTAAAGCTTAGGAACAGCATTCAAAACTTTAAAATTATCCCGGGAGAACCTTTTTGGAAGTATTTTGACCGATTTAAAGATCTTCTCATCCAATGTCCTCATCACGGTTTAGAGAAATGGCGATTGTGCCAAATAATTTATGAGGGATTAGATTATTCTGCAAAAACTTCCTTAGAATCAATGTGCCACGGGGATTTTATGAGGAAAAATGCTGATGAAGCTTGGGAGTTTTTGGAGAGTCTTTCTGAAAAAACAATGCAATGGGAACAGTGCGATGACAGGGTTTCATCAGTTCCCCATTCTAAGTCTAGTGGTCTTTCCTTGGAGTCAAACATTGCTTCTGAAGCGAAGATGGCGACAATTCTGCGGAGGTTAGAAGCCTTAGAAATTAAGGAACGAGCTCCAGCTCAACTCAATCATGTTTCTTTCCCAGGATGTCATAATTGTCAGTCTCCTACCCACGTTTCAGAGGAATGCCCTCTCTTAGGAAACAATCATTCATTAGAACAGATGAACGCTGCATTCCAGCACCCTAGAAATGATCCATTTTCTCCAACCTACAATCCAGGTTGGAGAAATCATCCCAACTTTGCATGGAATCTAGGAAATTCTCCCGGAACTCAAAATTTCACTCCCGCTTCGACCCAACATTTTCCTAGGGGAAACACAGTTCCATTCAATTCTCATTCACAATTTCAACAACCCAATCTGCCGTATCAAAATCAGTCTCCTCCTCATCAAGCTGTAATTCAAACTCCTCACAATCCAGATCAAGATAAACGTCTCAATGTCTTGGAAAGGGGTTTAGAAACCATAATTAAGGCCTCTACTCAAACCACGAATATGTTGACTCAAACATCTAGCACGTTGAATTCCTTCATGCAATCAACCGGACAAATGCTCAACTCCAACACTCAAGCTATAGCTAGATTAGAATCCCAACTTGGTCAACTAGCTAGTGCCGTGAGTGAAAGAGAGAAAGGAAAATTTCCGAGTCAACCCGTGGTCAACCCTAATAACACAGGATGCAGTTCATCCTATGAAGCTCAAGTGAATGCAATCCATTCACTTCGGTCAGGTAGACAGGTCGATAATCAAGTGAGAACTCCGCCAAGTCAAACTCTTGATCCTGTACAAATTCCTTCTCCTTCTCCTTCTGATGAATCTATTCAACAATCACTCCCCTCAGATGACCAAGAACCTGAACCCGAACCTGAGCCTGCTTTTGATAGATTTAGACCGGTTGCTCCCTTTCCAGATAGACTCAGGTCTAGGAAACACTCTCCTCAAGAGGAGAAGATCCTAGAAACATTCACGTAGGTTAAGGTCAATATTCCTCTCTTAGATGTAATTGAACAAATTCCATCTTATGCTAAATTTTTAAAAGAATTGTGCACTAAGAAGAGGAGAATAAATGTTCCAAAGAAAGTCTTTTTAGCCGCCAATATCAGTGAAATGCTGTCAAATCCCATACCTTTGAAACGTAAAGATCCAGGTTCCCCCATCATTTCATGTATCATTGGTAATACTCACATTGATAAGGCGCTTTTAGACTTAGGGGCCAGTGTCAATTTGCTTCCATATTCAGTCTATCAGCAATTGGGTCTAGGTGTACTGAACCCAACCAAATGCACCTTACAGTTGGCTGATAGATCTGTCAAGGTCCCTATGGGTGAGTTAGAGGATGTTCTGATTAAGGTTGGAGATTTTATTTTTCCAGTAGATTTTGTAGTCTTGGAAACACAGCCTGTTTCCAATCCCAAAGGACAGACACCTGTCATCTTAGGCCGACCGTTCTTGGCCACTTCTAATGCTCTCATCAACTGTAGAACTGGTCAAATGAAGCTGTCCTTTGGGAATTTGACTGCCGATCTCAATATTTTTAATCCAGGGGACCTGGGAATTTGACTGCTGATCTCAACATTTTTAATCCAGGGGACCAACCAAATAATCAGCCTCTAGAAATAAACTACATTCAGGAAAGATCAGAAGAAGAAGAAGAAGAGTCTGATTTGAGTTTTGAGGAAATTTTTGATGAAGAGTTAGAGTTTTTAGAAGAAGCAGATCAGGTCCTTGAGAATAATAAAACCGTGTTAAACATTTGCTGCTTTGAATTAAATTTTGAAGAACTCTTTCTTGATGAACTTAGATTCTTGGAGAATAATCAACAACCAAATTTTCAGAACTTCACAGAGGAATTGGTTGTTAGAAAACAAAACTTCACAGTACAAGAGTCTAAGTTCATTAAGAAATGCAAAATGCATGACACCAATAATACCTACCTTACCTTGTTGCATGAATTACTGAACACCCCGAAATGCTTGGAAATTCACATTATTAATTATATCATTCTGAATTTGTTTAAAATCCGGGGAAGAATTTTCAACAGTAAGGTAGGATTCAATGTAGAACAGGAACTCTTCATGTTGAATATTTCATTCTACATTGTTTATTTTGTTTATTTCAGAATAATAAAAAGAATTTATTCTTCTCTCATGTGAGAGTTTCTTGTTCACTCATCAAAAAAAAGGAAGAATAAAATTTTGTTTTCATCCTCCTCAGACCAAAGGTAATTGCAGATTTTTATCAG
>NC_033794.1:63162232-63184876 GCF_001876935.1 Asparagus officinalis | reverse complement strand
GTCATAAATGACTCATAAGATTACCCTGTGCTAGATGTTATATCATCGAAAGACATTGCTGAGCAAGCATCTGAGCAAGCATCTGATATTTCATCCTCCGAGGGTAGTCCCTTTTGCATTCTCTGGTAATCCCTTCGTCTAATTGTCCCCGGTCATAATCGAGTTATTCGTTAGGATACTCCTGAAAACTAGTCAGGACTAAAGAGTCGTGTTGATTTCCCTCTACCAGTCATATTGACAGATACTTCTAAAAATTCATCATCTTGAGTGACTGATTTCTTTCCACGGAAACACCTTGGTTTGGATTCGGACGTTCCGATGGATATTTATTCAAATACTGAAACTCTCTCTGAAGCAGTCTTGGGACACCAGCATTCTGACAACACTGCCTTGATGATCTTGGCACACGGACAATGAGAATCCGTTTCTCAAGTACTTCTTTTTTGAGACTTGTTCGTATCCCCAGCTCGATAGTACAACTCATTGCTCTGATGACCGAAGCAACCCATCGCATGTCGGCACGACTCCCCAAGTATAACGTCATAATCAGACGAATACACTTCCCTCTGGGGACTCAACGCTTTGTTAGCGCCTTCAGAAGTTACACATTCGAGGCTACATTTACGTGAGTGTAGGACCTCAATGGGCTCCTAGACTTCGACACATAATCCAATGCGGTCAGTTATAGGACTTTTCCCATCATGCGTTCTTCTCCATTGCTTAGGAGGACGACTACAGCCTCCAGCCTAAAAAGCCGCTCGAGATCCGTTCAATGAGCCTAAGTTCTCTTTGACTGGAGCTTTGCCTCGATCATTGTGTAAAAGGCCAAGGCGATCAGTGATCTTTATCTTAAATCGGGACAAATCTACACTGTTGTGGATTTCCACCGGAGGTGTGGAACTAGATAGAATCAAAGAAACAAGTGCAGAACATCTTCTATCTTGACCCTAGCGCCGATCAGATTTGAGTGACCCGCGGGTTACAGGATCAGACCTAAGTGACCCGCGGGCTGGAGGGTCGGATCTGGGTGACCCACGGGCTAGAGGGTCAGATCTGGGTGACCCGCGAGCTTTGACCTTTTCGGCCGTCGACTTGGATTTTGGCCTCCATACTTTGTGCAGTCTTTGTGGCTTTTTTTTCCCTTATTCTACAATTTTTTGGCTTCTTGCATAAGAATTCTAGCGTGTGCAAGCAATGCGCGGCGTTTCTGAATCCGCTCTTGAAGAGTCGATCGGGTCCTTTTGACGCGGATCTATTCGTTTTTTGCTGGTTTGAAGGAGGAGGGGTTGTCCTTCCGTTGTTGTGGCAGTTGGTGCCTCTTGGACTTTAGATCCACTTCATAGTGGGTTCCATCAACTGGCTCCAAGGCTTTGGCTAGCTGGCGTGCGAGGCGTTGGCATCACCTTTGACATGCTCTCTTTGATAAAGTAGGCACATCATCAATAGTTAACCTCTTGCTCAAGGGGTTTAGATCCATGGTTTTAGCCTCGTCGAATGCCGGCGGGGCGTTGTGAGCTACAAGCGGAGCAGTGGTGGGAAGATCTTCTTGTTGGGCTTCTGAACCCAAAGTCGAATGGGTCTTCTTAGAGTATGCCTTCCTGTACCTACAAGGAGAGGCTGATCTAGAGGAGGAGGATAAGTATTCCTCATACTTCTGCTGGTCAAACTCATATTCAACCTCTATTTCAATCAGGATGAGGATCCGAAATTGCGACAGGTCATCCTTCGCAGAAAGGCTACCGGCTCCCACTGTGGTCGCCAGTTTGTTTTCTTCGAAAGTCGCCTTCATTATAGATTTCATTATAACTTTAATCATTTACAAGGAATTCAAATAACAAAATAAAAGTTACAACTCTCTTAAAAATAAACACAAGAATTGTTTGTCGGCTCTTTCTTGTGTTGGTTCTTCGCCTGTGCCGGGGTTTATCTGTGGACGACCGCGGGTCGGATCCGCTTGTCGAAAAACTGACGGAGCTCCTACTTCACTAAGGAAGTATTTGCTTGAAGCTTTTAAATCGACCAAGCGAAATCAGTAGCTCTTCTAGAGATTAAGACCAAGCCTAATCTTAAGGAACGGACGTATGAGGCTTCAGTTCCTTCGAAAGACTTCTTCTTTATGCTGAAGTTCACCAGGATCTCGTTGGCCTTCGCTAAAATTTCGTGCTCCTTGACTCTTCAATCCAGCAGCACCTCGTCCTCTTGATAAAATTCCAGATCTATAAAATGGAGGGCTTGGGCTGATATTTATATGCCTTGGGTGCGGGTCTTTGGATGAGAATGAGTGATTTGGCATTATCTTCAGTTAACAATAGCCTCGAGTGCGGGTCTTTAGATGAGAATGAGTGATTTTGCAATATCAAACCAGTTGGAAACCCCTAGAACACAATCCTGCAAAAACCACTTTAAAACCATCGAAAACACGTTTTGGGCCCTGGACTGCGCGACGGGCTCTGCTGACTCACCGGGGGCGCGGGTCGCCGGGGTTGCGGGCTGGCACGGGTCTGTCACCTCCATCGAACTCTTTCTCTTTTAGTGCTTTTCTTTCCAGGACTTGTGCTTTTTACCGTTCTACGTATTTGGTTGGCTCGTCGGCTTGCGCGCTTCGCCGAGGGGCTGCCTGACACGCGAGCTGATTGACGTGCGTGCGTTGACTGACGCACGCGAGCTGATTGACGTGTGTGTGTTGATCGACGCATGCGAGCTGATTGACACGCGCGTGTTGACCGACGCACGCGAGCTGATTGACGCACACGTGTTGACCGACGCACGCGAGCTCGTGCGCGAGCTGATTGACGCGTGCGTGTTGACTAACACGCGCGAACTAATTAACACGCGCGTGTTGACCGGCGCGCACGAACTAATTGACGCATGCGTGTTAACCGGCACACATGAACTAATTAATGAGCACGTGTTGACCAGCGCGCACGAGCTGATTGACGTGTACGTGTTGACCGACACACGCGAGCTAATTAACGCGCGCATGTTGACCGACGCGCACAAACTAATTGACACGCGCGTGTTGACCGACGCGTATGAACTGATTGATGCGTGCGTGTTCACCGACGCGCACGAACTGATTGACGCGTACGTGTTGACCAACGCACGCGAGCTGATTGACGTGCGCATGTTGACCGACGCACGCGAGCTGATTGATGCGTGCGTGTTGACCGGTACGAACTGATTGATGCGTGTGTGTTGATTGACGCGTGCGAATTGATTGACGTGCACGTGTTGACTACTGACGCACGCGAGCTGATTGACGTGCACGTGTTGACCGACGTGCATTAACTAATTGACGCACGCGTGTTGACCAACGCGTGCAAGCTGATTGACGTGCACGTGTTGATCGATGCGACGAACTGATTGACGCGTGCGTGTTGATCGACTCATGCGAGCTGATTGACGTGCACGTGTTGAACGACACGTACGAACAGATTGACACGCGCATGTTGACCGATGTGTGTGAGCTGATTGACGTGCGCGTTTTGAACAACACGCGTGAGCTGATTAAGGTGCGCGTTTTGACCAATGCGCACAAGCTGATTAACACGCGCGTCGACCGACACGCGGGAGCTGATTAGGTAAACCTTCTTGACTCGTCCACTCTTCGCTTCGAGTTTCACGCGGGCTCTCATAGGCAATTTTAGACGCCTACATGCTTATGTGGAGAACTATCTCTTTACCTTTCTGGCGAAGGCCTGCTTGTGGGCGAGGTTCACCTGTTTGAGCTTGCAGGCGATGTTTAGCCTTTTGCTCTTTTAGGCGAGGTTTGCTTGTGTGGCGAACTATCGCTTTACCTTTCTGGCAAAGGTCTGCGTGTGGGAAAGGTTGGGCTTTCAGGCGAGCCTAGTGAGGTTCGCCTACATAATGACCTTCGCCTGTAATACGAAGTTTGCCTAATGTGCTTACTTCACCAGATTTGTGAAGTTCACCAGTATTGGGAACTTGACAGCAAAGCCCGCCTGAATTGTTAGGTTTGCCAGATTTGGGCAGTTCGCGAGTCTTGAGAACTTCTCCAGTAAAGCGAAGTTTGCTTGAACCACTGAGTTTGCCAGTTCTGGGAACTTGATGTAGTTCACCAGAACTGAGAATTTTGCGTTCATTGTTAGCTTTTTTCAGGCCTGAATAGTAATTCAAGCCATCATAGGAGATGACACCACATGCCTCATAGCGAGCGAGAGCCTGTCGTCATTGTTGCTTGGCCCTCTTTAAGAGAGGAGGGGTCATATTAGAGGTGATTGCATGATCCGTGCTAACACAAACTTTGGTCTCCTCGGAGGCAGGAGTTTGTGTGGGTTGTTTGACAACCCATCGAACAACCCCTTGGCTTGTATTCATGGACTTTTGATCGGCCACAATTGGCTTAAGGGAATTAGAACCCTCATTGATTGCTCCGGTAGAGCTTTCAGGCTCATTAGCCCTAGATGATTGGGACTGAGTCACGCGTACAACCTTGCATTATTTGCGTGATGTCTTTCCACCAAAGGACACAGAAGACAAGTATTCTTCTTACATGGCTTGATCAAACTCAATGACAAGGGAGTCAATAGTGGTCCCTGTGGCAATCTCATCAAATTGCGCCACCACCATCTCATCAGAATGAATGGTAGCTCCCACTATGGTCGTCATTTTCTGTTTGTCGTAAAATGGATCTCAAAATTTGTATTAATTGAATCACTTATTACAAATTGAAATCGCTTTTACACAGAAGCAGAGAGAATGAATCTAATCTCTTCTTGTTTAACATAGGTTCTTTAGGGCAATAGGATGCTTCCCTCGATGCTCGTGTCGAGTTTGCTTCCCTTTGACTATTCGAACGAGGTTACTAACAAACTTCAATGTGTAGTAGATGTTTGGTTGGATGAGTTCGAAGGCTGAACAAGTGCTTGTTTGCTTGTAAGCTGAGTATGCCAAGATCTTAAAGTTTGGTCCTCTTCTCTTGAGGATTCGAACAAGACTGCCAATAAGCTTCATCTCATGGTAGAAGATTTATCGGAGTTAGAATACCCGAGCTAAGATATTTGAGAGCTAAGTACCTCTTGATATCACCTCCTCGTCAATGCCTACCTCTCCTCTATAGCCATTCATGGCTTTTTATAGGGGAGAGTGACCACAACCACCTTCTTAGATCATAGGAAGTGAGCATAACCACTTTCATAATTTGAGCGGGCAGTTTTAACAGTTCAGGCAAGCCAGGCAAGCTTCAGGCGAGCCAGGCAAGCTTTAGGCGAGCTTGCAGGTGAACTTGGCTCATGCAGGAGAGGTTGGAGTATGCAGACGAACCTTGTAGGCAAAGCTATCAGGCGAGCTTTAATCAATTCAGGCGAGCTTCAAGCATTTAGGCAAGCTTGGCTCATGTAGGCAAGCTTTGTAAGTTAAGCGTTCAGGCGAGCTTAACTTCGTTCAGGTAAAGCTCAATGTTCAGGCGAACTTGGCCTTGTCCGCATAGCCAAGTATTCAAGCGAACTTGGCTTTGATTATTTGATTCAGGCGAAGTCATACTATCGAGTGGACTTGCCTTAAATATTCAGGCAAAAAAGTAGATTTGGCTTGGTTCAGGTGAACCCTAGTCTTGTAGGTGAAGTTTGGGCCTGATTGCGGTTTCCTATTATGTTTAGGATTGTTGTTTGATATAAATAGCAACCACGTTTTAGGGTTTTTTGGAACAGTCAAGGGTTTGTTTTGAGCACAGAAAAGGGAGATCTTTCTGAGCTATTGGTTAGGGTCATTATTTAAGAGATTGAGAGCTTTGTTGGTGAGATTAGTTGGTTTGTTTTGAATGATTTGTAATATCAGTTTGTACTCTCGTTCTCTATTAGTGAAAACACATCCTCTTCTTGCCCCGTGGACGTAGGCAACTTGCCGAACTACGTAAAACTAGTTGTTTATGTTTGTGTCGTTATATTGCATCATTTGGCTTTCTCTCTCGGCATTTGGTTTGGTTCCCCAAGCACAACGATTGTTGGATTCCGTGCATAACAAGTGATATCAGAGCTTGGGCTATGCTTGGGCTAGTTGGAGGAGTAGATCACATTGGAAGTTCATCTAGGGCTTCAATTAGTGATAAATGTGACATTTTACTATTGTGGATCTTATCTACTATTGTGTGGGGTGAGATCTTTTAGAGGCCCTTGTTAGGGTTCCAATTGGAGGTAAAATTTCTTTCTTTTTAGTTGAAAGCATTCTAATGCCACTAGGAAAGAACCCTAGAGGTGGGTGAATAGGGTTTTTGTTAATCTAATCCGATTTATGTCAAATTAAAACTATTTAACAATATATCCTAGAAAGAATGATATTCAACAAGATATAAGCAAGGATATATAATTAACACAATGGTGAAATAAACATAAACAAGATAAACAAGATAGTGGGTAATATAAACAAAGAGAAATTGAAAATGGTGATATAAACAATAAGCACGAATATAAATGAACGCCAATGACAAACACAAACAAACGATATGATCACGGAGTTCGGTCCCCACGACCTACGTCTTCACTCCTCACCTCGAGGAGATCTCCACTATCACACCGGGTTTTCTACGCTTACCCGAAAAATGTTTACACCTCACAATGTTAGTTTTCAACGCTCACCGATCAACGTTCACAATCACTCACAATGTAACTACACTAACTACCACCTCAAGTGTTGGTTTCTAGCCCGTGTCTCCCTTAAGTGTTAGGAATTACAACCTCACTTTAGGCATTACCACCTACCCCACTCCTCTTGGGACGACCCCGTCTCTCACCACACACTCCTCTTGGTGTACTAGTGTATTATAAAGTGATCTACATAATTAAGCTCACAATACAACAAGTTTGTTCTCTATAATAGATGAGAACTCAATGTAGGCTCACACTCAATTGTTACAACTCTCACAACCCTAAATATACTATGTATGAAAATACTAAAAGCTCAATGTGTGTGTGTAACAATGAGATAAATCAAAACTAAACTCAAATAAATTCTATCTTATGGAAATAAAAATCAAACATATAAAATAGCTAGATTGAGTTTAGGAAAACTTCTCTATATGATAATAAGAGAGAGGGAGAAGAGTTGAATGCTCAAACACTAATAGATGATCTCCACTTGTTCTTGTGAAATTATCTTCACAAACAAAACTCTTAAACAAGGCTTAAACACCTTTAAACAAACTAAATAAACTTTTAAAACCCTTGTAAAACTTTTCTCTTGAGTAAATAGAACTGACAATATGTGGGGGTATTTATAGGAATCCCAAAGCTAAGAGAAAATAAGGCAAAAAGACCAAAAACCCAAATCTATAAAAGGCTAAAAAACTAGTCGTTACAGCATCAGTCGACTGATAAGGTTGACCGTTAGAGATGTTTTCCAGCTAATCAGTCAACTGACGGAGCTTATCAGTCGACTGATGACCTCATCAGTCGACTGATGACCTCATTAGTCGACTGATGACCTGATGACCTCATCAGTCAACTGGTTAGTCGACCAAAACAAAACAAATACTTTTTTGAATTGTAGGTACTTTTATACTCGACTGATCGGTTGACTGATTTCATCAGTCAATTGATCGGTCGACTGATTTTATCAGTTGACTAACCAGTCGACTGATAACAGATACACAGCCTGTTTAAAATAGAAATCTGATTTTTAAACTATGTTTAAAAATAGCAAACAAATTCAAAAAATTATAAAACTTTGCAAAATGATTGTAGACATGATAATGAAAATCTCTTCATTTTATAAATCTCTTCATTTTATAAAATGGTTCAAAACATGAAAATGAAACATACTTTTTTGATATTTTTACTTCACCATGTTTTGAAACTTCATAAACTGATTTCATAGACTTAATAAAAGATGTATATTATGCTTGTTAAGTCTATAAACTAAAATACACTATTTCCACATATAAACATGAAATATATATATGTGTGTGTTGTGAGGGTCACAGAGTCAAACATAGGGTCTCGACCACGTCAAGCATGCAGACTTATAAGCTTATAGAATTACCCAAAATCAAAGCATGGATGTTGACTTGAGTTTTGAAATCATACATGCATACATACATGGGTATGAACAAGAATTGAGTGGTATCAAGTCACGTACACAACCAAATATCCTGAGTGTTCAATGTTGACAAAAATTCAAAACTAAGCTTCATTCAAACTTCAGTTCATATTCAAGCTTCAGTTCATCAATTTCAAGGCTATATATATATATATATATATATATTTAAAGTAAGGGGTTACGGTCATACACGCAAAGTCAAGGATTAAGGCCTTGATATTTCCCCTAAATTAGGAATTCGACTCAGTTCTCATACACAACTAAATTCAGCGAATTCCCACACAAATCAAGCAAAGAAATATCACTACTTTAGAAGTTGACAAAATCCGCTAAGAATATGGAAGCATGGGCATCGATTCAAATCTCAAGTATGAGCATGAACAACAATCAAAGGCCTCAGCCATACATAGGTTCGAGAACTACGGATTCAACCGTTAACATCAACCAAAGAATTCAGCCATGTACAGGTTCGAGAACTACAAATTTAAGTCATCAATCATCAACCGAAGCCAAAAATTCGGCTATCACTCGAAACCAATGTCAATTTTAGTTTTTCCCCAAAAACTCAACAACTAGGGTTTCAACTATCAATTTGAAACTCAAAGATTCAATCAAATTGGAGTGAGGACATTGAAGCTTACCTGAAATTCGAAGAGGAATTGAGGAGGAGGAGAGGCCCGCCAAAATAAAACCCATAAATGCTCTAGGCCAAGTCAAGATCAGCCAAAACCCTAGCTCCAAAGCTCACAAACTCAGTTGATCTTAGAGGGAGTGAAGAGAAGGAGATGAGGAATTTAAAGAGGGGAGCTTTGACCTTGTTTAGAGTTCTGAAGTGGAAGAACTCTTGAAGAGATAGAGTTTGAGAAAGAAGAAGAGAGCTGGAGGTTGAAGAAAACCGAAGATAGGGGGGCTGGAACGGAAAATTAGAAGAAGAAAAGAGCTGGGACTTAAGTCCCCAAGCAGCCAACCCGACCCGCTCTTATGTTGGTCGGATCACCGTCCGACCCGTGAGTACACGGGTCAGATTAATCTGACCCGCATTCGCACGGGTCGGATCGATCTGACTCGCATTTGCGCAGGTCGGATCGATCTGACCCGCGTTCGCGGGTCGGATCGATCTGACCCACGTTCGTGCGGGTCGGACATGATCCAGCAGTCGTTATGTTGCATTCCCGCCTACTTTCGCCCGCTTTCATTTACTTTTTAGAATATTCGGGATCCAATTTTATATTTCCGGGTGGTTTCGTGGCATTTTCACTCATATTCGGAATATTCAGGACCTACTTTCATACTCCCGAGTAATTTTGTGGTATTTTCGCTCATATTCAGAATATCCGGGACCCACTTTCGTGTTCCCGGGTAATTTCGTGGCATTTTTGCTTATATTCAGAATATTCAGGACCCACTTTCGTGCTCCCGGGTAATTTTGCGGCATTTTTGCTCATATTCGAGATACTCAAAATCCACTGATACTCCAATGGGCATACGAGTCTAAACTCTTTTGCACTCTTGACGGGAAGTTCTGGAGAATATTACGTGTAATAATTCTTAAGGATAACCCGGCAACCTCCAACGGGTAGACGAGGTTAAACAGATTCCCGAAACTCCCAAGAGTATACGAGTATAAACTGGTCCTCCTCAGGTTAACGCAAAACCCTAGGGTTAACACCGGTCAACGCGTAGCCCCAGGTCAATTCCAGTCAACGTGTTGTGATGAGAATTAAAGTAAAATCCTAGGATCAATGCCGATTAACGCGTAGCCCTAGGTCAACGCCATTCAACGCGTTGCGATGAGAGTCAATGCCGATCGATACAAAACCCTGGAGTCTATGTCGATCAACGCGTTGCGACTCAAAGGCATGAGCCTACCAATTTCGATTCGAGACTTCGATAATGGTCAGACGATAAACGTAGCACCGGAAGAATTTTAACTATTCGACAAAATGCTGAATAGGTTGAAATGCGGAGAAGTCACGAACTAAAGCCAGTTATAGATCTTTTAACACCGATTGAAGGTGGGGGTCCATCATATCCAAAGCATTCTAGACTCCTCTATAAAAGAATGAGGCTGAAATACTTAGGAGCGGGTATCTATAGGCGTCTAAAATTGCCTATGAGAGCATGCGTGAAACTCGAAGCAAAGAGTGGAAAAGTCAAGAAGGTTTACCCAATCGGCTTGTTTGCGCGCGTCGGTCAACGCGCGCGTCAATCAACTCGTGCGCATTGGTCAACACGCGCATGTTAATTAGCTCACGCGCGTCGGTCAACACACGCACGTCAATCAGTTCGTGCATGTCGGTCAATACACACACGTCAATCAGCTCGCGCGCGTCGGTCAACACGCAAGCGTCAATCAGTTTGTGCACGTCAGTCAACACGCGCACGTCAATCAGCTCGCGCACGTCGGTCAACATGCGCGCGTCGGTCAACACATGCGCGTCGGTCAACACGCGTGCGTCAATCATTTTGTGTGTGCCGGTCAATACACGCGCGTCAATCAGCTCGTGCGCTTCGGTCAACACGCGCACGTCAATTAGCTCGTGCACGTCGGTCAACACACGCGTGTCAATCAGTTCTTATGCGTCGGTCAACACACGTGCGTCAATCAGCTCGCGCGCGTCGGTCAACACGCGCGTGTCAATCATCTCGCGCGTGCCAGTCAACACGCGCGCGTCAATCAATTCGTTGCGCGCCGTCAACATAGCGCGCAGCAATCAACTCGTGTGTGCCAGTCAACACGCGCACGTCAATCAGTTCGCGCGTGCCAGTCAACACGCGCGCGTCAATCAGTTCACGCGTGTCGGTCAACACACACACGTCAATCAGCCCACGCACGTCGGTCAACACGCGCGCGCCAATCAGCCCACGCACGTCAGTCAACACGCGCACATCAATCAACCCACGCACGTCAGTCAACGTACGCACATTAATCAGCTCGCGTGTCAGGCATCCCCTCGGTGAAGCGCGCAAGCTGACGAGCTAACCAAATACGCATAATGGTAAAAAGCACAAGTCCTGGAAAGAAAAACGCCAAAAGTGAAAGAGTTCGACGGAGGCGATGGGCCAACACCAGCACAGGATGGCACAGGCTGACCCACGCCAGTACGGGTTAGACCTTGCCGACCCGCGCTCCCAACGAGTCAGCAGAGCCCGTCGCGCAGTACAGGGCTCAAAACGCATTTTTAACGATTTTAAAGCGGTTTTCACAGGATTTATCTGTTCCAGGAGTTCCCAACTGATTTGATATCACCCACAAACGTGGTTAGGCTGTTGTTAACTAAAGATAAGGCCAAATCACTGATTCTCATCCAAAGACCCGCACCCAAGGCCTATAAATATCAGCCTAAGGCCTCCATTTTATAGATCTGGAATTTTATCAAGAGGATGAGGTGCTGCTGGATTGAAGAGTCAATGAGCATGAAATTTTAGTGAAGGCCAACGAGATCCCAGTGAACTTCAGTATAAAGAAGAAGTCTTCCGAAGGATCCGAAGCCCCGTACGTTCGTTCCTTGAGATTAGGCTTGGTCTTAATGTCGAGAAGAGCTACTGATTTTGCTTGGTCGATTTCAGAGCTTCAAGCAAATACTTGCTTGGTGAAGTAGGAGCTCCGTCAGTTTTCCGACAACCAGATCCGATTCACGGTCGTCCACGGATAAATCCCGACACCGGTGAAGAACCCACGCAAGCAAGAGCCGATAAACGATTCTTGTATTTATTTTCAAGAGAGTTGTAACTTTTATTTTTGTTATTTGAATTCATTGTAAATGATTAGAGTTATATGAAATCGATAATGAAGGAGACTTTCGAAGAAAACAAAGCAAACCTCGCCTAAAAGAGCAAAAAGATGAACCTCGCCTATGAGCTCAAACAAACTCGAGTTTGCAAAATAGACGAACTTCGCCAGACAACAAAGTTTGCCAGAGCAAATAATCTTCACCAGACAACGAAGTTTTCCCAAACAAACGAACTTTGCTAGATCAAGCAGGTTCGCCAGCCTAGGCAACTTCGCCTGCATAGGCAAGTTCGCCAGAGTCCAGCACTTGATGATTTTTTCGAGTGCTCTAATAAGCGCTTTCCTTTGCATATGCACTCAGCTGATCCTTCTAATACTGGGGGTTGTCAGCAACCTACAGGGGATCTTAGAGAGCACTTGATTCGCAAATGCACTATTCATGAGGCAACTCCTCATTGCCATTGTGAGAGGCTCATTACAACAGTGCTCGCGGATTGCCAATGTGTTGGAACACCAAAACCATCGGTGTTCAAGAGGCTCTCTCAGCAACCACCAGAAACAAGACCTCCTCACCGAAGACGCAATCATCAGAGGTGACGAGCTTCTAATGACTTGGATCTCCCAGTTGTGACTGTCAACGTGACATGGAATTCCAAGGCAAAGAATTCAGATTCTTCTGACGCTAAATTTTCATCAAGATTGAAAAGCCTCCCCATCGAGTATGAAGGTGTCTCCCAGCATACCTGAACCAAAAAGGGGGTTGTCATACCACTTAATTATAGGCGGTTAGCCTCCGTTTCTGATGACGAGGATGATGATTGCTTGGCAGTAGCAACGTCTCAGGCCTCAAGCTTAATTCAAGACGAGCATGCCAAGGTGCACATGGTTGAAATCTTTGATGATATAGCTAGAAAACTGGACGAGCACCAAGCTGCAATTACCATGCAGCAAGCGACAATTAATGCCATGAAGGAGATACTCGAGAAACTTCTGAACGAAATGAAGAAGAAAAAGAAGAAAACATCGCGGGCTCCCCTAAAGTCCTCAATCAAGAGCAAAGAGCAGGAACTTACTCCTCCTCAAACAACAGAAGAAGAAGAAAATCCTGAGTCATCCTCTTATTTGTCATCTAAATCTTCAGAAGAGGCATCACATTCTGGTAGCAAGCCCCGAGATAAAAGGCTTGACGATTTCCAAAGCCAAATCGACACCTTGAAGCTCTAGAAGAATATGAACAAACTATGGGTAGTCAGGTCATACCCTGCCAAATAGGACTACGTCCCTTACCCTTCAAAATTTAAATCACTCAACCTCTTGTAGTTTGATGGAAAGGGTTCTCCTACCCAACATATTTATTACTTCCAGGCACAAACTAGACACATAGTGGGAAACGATCCCATTATGACTTGACTTTTTATTAGTACCCTTAAAGGAGTCACTTTTGAATGGTTCTGCAGATTAGAGCTTAGATCCATCACTTGCTGGAAGGACATTGAAAGGCTCTTCATGGCCAGATTCTTCGATGATGACACATAAGTATCTATGGCCACCCTGCTAGCAGAAAAGCAGAAGAAGACAGTGTCTGTAAGAAACTTTGTTAAGAGATTCAGGAACCAATTGCTGCATTACCATGATCAGGTTTCTGAGGCCACTCTTATCAAGATATGCTAGAACAATCTCTCCATCGATATATTGTCCAATATGGGCGTTGTTGAAGATTGCTCATGAAAAGATTTAATCTGCCAAGGAGAACAAGTTGAAAGCATGCTCAAGCTTATAGATGCTGAAGAGCTATGTGATTTTCGAGGAGGTGATAACCAGAGCTACCACACCCCTTAGAAACAATCAAAGGGGAAGGATATTTTAACAGTAGCGGCCTCTTCCTCCCCTAAACTTCATCAAAGCAGAAGCAAAAATCTTCAGATAGCCACTTCCAGCAGAAGTATGACTTTGATGATGAGCAAGTTGTCCCAATCATCAGGTCCTTGATCAAGGCGAGGAAGATTCAACTCCCATAATCAATACGACCTGAGAAGATATCAAGAACGAAAGATCCCAGCTACTGTATGTACCACAAGATGGTTCATCATCTCACTTCTAAATGCTATATCCTAAAGGATAAGATCAAAGCTTTATTAGATGCAGGCGTTGTTACCCTTCAATCTTAAAATCACTGGAGTGGAGGTATGTCTCGGTTTCTCTACAAAACCATATACTACCTTGATTTTTCTCTCTAACGGAGTCATGACGACTCGAAGCTCATCATCAATCAGTTCTACAAAATACTATCACGTTAATGATGATCTCTGATAGTTGATTTCCTCCAAATTTTCCCACCAATCCTCTTTAATAAGATGACGGGATCATAAAATACTATCACGTTAATGATTATCTGTGATAGTTGATTTCCTTAAAATTCACCCACTAATCCTCTTCAATAGGATGGTGGGTTCACAAAATACTATCACGTTAACGATTATCTCTGATAGTCAACTCTTTGATCCCAATCAAAAATATTTTGATAGTGGCCTACCATGCGATGATTCCCAACTTGCCACTCGATCAGGATAGTTATCTATCATGCGATGATTCCCTCTCTGATCTTTTCTGAACGTTCTACCTCCTTAGAGAGATCGAAAATAATGGTCTACCATGTGATATGCCGCTATTCCGTTCATAGTTATTATACTCCCATCTCACTAAACGACTTGATTATTTTTACACCGTCATTCCTACAAATGACGTTGTTCATTGATATTGGTCTACTATACGATGTGCCACTATTTCAGCTAGAGTTGTTACACTCCCATGTCACTGAATGACTTGATCATTTCATACCATCATTCCTACAAATAACATTGTTTATTGATATTGGCCTATCATGTGATGTGCCTCTATCCCGATCACAGTCGTTACACTCCCATGTCACTGAGCGACTTGATCATTTCCATACCATTATTCTTACAAATGACGTTGTTCATTGATATTGGACTACCATACGATGCGCCTCTATCTCGATCATAGTCGTTATACTCCCATGTCATTGAATGACTTGATCATTTCCACACCGTTATTCCTGCTAATAACGTTGTTTATTGATATTGGTCTACCATGTGATGTGTCTCTATCCCGATTGTAGTCATCATACTCCTATATCACTGAACGACTTGATCATTCCCCTATCGTTATTCTTACAAATGACGTTATCCATTGATAGTGGCCTACAATATGATGTGTCGCTACTCCAATCACAGTCGTTATACTTCTATGTCATTGAACGACTTGATTGCTTTCATACCGTTATTCCTACAAATGACGTTGTTCGTTAATAGTGACCTACCAAGTGATGTGCCCTATCAACTCCCTTATTCCCGAATAGCGACCTACCAAACAATAAGTCATTATTCAAATCTTAAACCGTTACTTTTCTAACAGTATCATCTCACTCTCCCGGTCATTTATATTAATGACCACTCATTCTCGGGCTAAGTCGTTACACCAAATAGCACGGCCTAACCTGATTACGACTTAACCATTATAATTACGCACATTGCTTAACCCAACACCTTGAATGACTAATGTTAGAGAATAAATTTTAGCGTTAAGTCTAAAAGAAACTTCTCAACAATTCACCATACTGAGAGAAATAGTATGACTAGTCCAACTCAAATGACAGTTGGTAAAGACAAATCAAGTCTGTTGATAGCTAAGGGTTTGCTAAAATCCTAGGTGGTGATCATGAGCTTTGTCTGAAGAGTTCAACTTTGCCAGAATGGCCAAGTTCGTTTGAAGGCTCCCCATCTCATCTGAATGGTGAACATTTTGCAAGTCCTAATATTCAAAGTATTTCATACCCCATGCAACCTAATTTAGGTCTGAAAACTTTGAAGGAGGTTTTGTAGGCAAATAAAATTATTTTTTATCCCTAACAAAGAAATTTAGAAGTTTGCCTACAATAACATTACCAAAAATTGTAAAAACGAACAAAAACACTGATATCTCCCAAACCGGAGGGAATTTAGCAAAACAGATGGTAGAAAACCACACTTCGGTAGGTTTAGTCAGCCCCATCTTATTGAGATAGTCAATTTTCATACATAATTCATCTAATTCTGACTTCTGGTTTGAAAGTTATGACCTGTTCTTCGTAACAAGTTATGTTCCTCGACGCTCGAACTTCACCTACAAGACTAGGGTTCGCCTAAACCAAGCCAAGTCTACTTGTTCACCTGAACATTCAAGGCAAGTTTGTCTGATAGTGTGACTTTACCTGAATCAAATAAGCAAAGCCAAGTTCGCCTGAATACTTGACTCTGCGGATAAGGCCAAGTTCACCTAAACTTTGAGTTTCGGCTGAACGAAGTTAAGCTTGCTAAACGCTTGAAGCTCACCTGAATTGATTGAAGCTCGCCTGATAGCTTTGACTCCAACCTCGCCTGCATGAGCCAAGCTTACCTACAAGCTCGCCTAAAGCTCGCTTGGCTCGCTTGAAGCTCACTTAGCTCGTCTGCAGGCTTGCTTAGCTCGCCTGAACTGTTAAAACCGCCCGCTTGAATTGTAGAAGTGGTTACGCCCACTTCCCACAATCTATGGAGGTGGTTGCAGTCACTCTCCACTATTAAAAGTCACAAATGGCTATAGAGGAGAGGGAGGCATTGAAGGGGAGGTGATATCAAGAGGTTCTTGGTTCTCAGATATCCTAGCTTAGGTATTCTAACTCCGATAAAGCTTCTACCACACGACGAAGCTTATTGGCAGTCTTGTTTGAATCTTCAGGAGAAGAGGACTGAGCTTTGAGATCTCGGCATACTCTGCCTATAAGCAATCAAGAACTTGTTCGACCTTCGAACTCTTCTAACCAAACTTCTACCACACGCTGAAGTTTGTCCGCAACCTCGTTCGAATCATCAAAGGGAAACAAACTCGACATGAGTATCGAGGGAAACATCCTATCGCCCCCAAAGAACCAACGTTAAACAAGGAGAGATTAGATTCATTCTCTCTGCTTCTGTGTAAAAGTGATTTCGATTTGTAATAAGCAATTCAATTAATACAAAATTTGAGATCCTTTTTACGACAAACAAATATATTTTTGAAATGCTAGCAACATGATCTGCAAAATAGAGAAGTTTTCGTGTACTCATCAATGAGAACATGTACTCATCGATAAGCAAAAGTCCAGAAACATGTTAGTCATCAGTAAGTAATAGTACTCATCAATAAGGCTTTGCTTATTGATTACCAAACTTGCTCATCGATAAGTGATTGCCAAATTTTATGATTTTTATCTGATTTGGACTTAATCTTAGCTGTTTATTATTGGGGGTATATATACTTTTTCTTTATGATTTACAAAGAAGTTTTTGACCAAATTAAGAGAGAAAAAGGAAGAGGAAGATAGAGAAAACTAGAGTATCAACATAGGTGATTAATTTGCCCAGGCCTCTCAGAAAGCATCCTTGACATCATTCTTTATCATCGATCTTCACCCTTCGAGAAGGGCTTCCCTTAGACTTCATTATCATTGTTGCTCTTCTCAAAGCTTCACTTCAATTACTAAGATAATGGTTTTCATAATCACAAGACTATAAGATCTTTCTTATTCTACTTAATTGATGTTTATTTTATTATATTAAATTTATTTTTACGACGTACTTAAGCCGATGTAAATTAATGGTTTATGGTGTACTCAAGTTGGGGTAAATTAAGGGTTTACAGTGCATTCAAGCTGATATTAATTAAGGGACTGAACACTAGTTAGTGTTGGATATTTTGTTGGAGAAATGGAAATTTTGCCTTCGTGAATAGTCCCACATAGAATAGTGTTATGAATAAAATTAAAACGTGCGTAACGGCTATATATTATGGGGAACATTATAAAAATTTATAACGAACATTATCGTATTAGTTGTAGGAATTATAATGGTTTTCTCAACCCTATATATACACCCATATTCACTTTCGGAAAATATATAGAAACAATTCTCTCTTTTTCCTCTTCTCTCCTCTACATATTATTTTCGTTCATATGTTGGTGTTATTTTTAGGCAACCATTCTTCGTCTGAGCTGAAGCTCTGTTCTCTCGCCCGAGTACAGAGGCCAGCCACTTTTGAAGGTTTTAACCGCTAGGGGAGAGAGGATTATCTGCGCAAGAGTGATAGACGGGTCCTCAATCTTCTTGGGCAGTGTTTACACGGCTGTTCCCGATCAGGCCAGACTTTCTTATTATTTTATTTCGTATTTATTTTACATGCTATAATTTTATTTGATAAATTTCTAACAATTTAGAAGAAGGATCATCTGTGCCAGGGCAATATGCAGGTCCTCAATCTTCTAGGGCATTGTTTACAGGACTACTCCCGATTAGGCTAGACTTTCTTATTATTTTATTTTAGATTTATTTTACATACTACAATTCTATTTGATAAATTTCTAACAATCTAGAATATTTAGTAGTTTATGGTTATTGTTTTAAATCGAAAATTATTATTTAAAAAAATTACTGCTCATCAAAGTTACTATTCACCCTTTTCAATTTCTGTTAACAACGTTACTGTTCATCTTAAAAATAGTTTCGGTGATTGTTCATTTTATTTTAAAAAAACTTGTTTGTTGTTTACATAGAGCACTATTCATCAGAGAATTATTTTCCTTGTTCATAAAAATGCAATTACTGTTCATTCTAGGAAAATTTGGTTTCTGTAACTATTTTCTTCCTTTATTTTAATTGCTGTAATTAATTATAATTAATGACACTGTAGCAATTAAGTATTCATGATAGTTACTGCAGCAAATTACAGTGCCATTTATAAATAGTAAAAGTAAAAGTACTGTTCAAAATGCAAACCACTATTCACTAATATTGTTCACGCTTTTACTGTTCATAGTTACTGATATAGTTTTACAGTTAGTGTTTATGTATTTTTTTTGTTAACAGTCACTATTCTCATATACTATTAAGGAACAAGAAATCATTAAGTGAACCGGCTTAAGTTTTCTTGGATTAGTTGGTGTCTAAGGCAAGGTTTAGGGGTTGCGTAACACACTCTATAAGGAACATGATGCTTAATTGATCTTTGATCTCCCTCTAGTACTATCCTTACCTGGCTAAACTACCCGAGTAAAACTTTGATCTTTTCACTTTAGGAGTTTTTGGTTAGGAGCTGATCTAGTTATATTTCTGGTCTAGCTGTATTGACAAAAACCTTTTCATATATAGCTTTTACAAGTATATGCAATATTATTAATTTATTACAAATCATTTGATATGGGTTTTCCATATAAATAGGGCTTATACGTCATATACTTATGTGATTGTATTAATTTGATAATTATTATAATTCCATATGAAACATTTTATATTCAAGCATGAATAAGAGAACCGGAATTATGAGAATAATTCATATCCAAAAATTTAAATTTGGAAAGTCTCTTTTGTAGGCAACCAATTTAAATTTGGAAGGTCTCTTTTGTACGCAACCAATTTAAATTTGAAAGGTCTCTTTTGTAGGCAACAAATTTGCAACCTCTTATAATACAAGAATTTTAAATTTATGCATATGAAGTATGAAATATATTTTAAGATATGAAATCATATTATAAGGTTCTCTTGAATGCTTTGCATGTAACTATTAACAATTTTTTTCATGTATGTGCATATGCATGCATGTAAAGATATAACAGCAGTATTTTAGTTCCAAATTAGTTTGAAATGTTTAGATATTAAGAGCAAATTCTAACCCTATGCAGTTATATCTTCAGACATAGACTACGATCATTTATGATTATAGACCATGATCTTTTATGCTAACATGTTTTAATGTCCTATCATTTTAATAGTGACTAGAAAGATTAATTTTTATAGCTCTTTATTTGACTATATGTATAATGTTTTCTCTTAAGATTTCAGGAAATGATTAGTGTTGATATAAATATGCTCTGGCAACTAGTATGCCTAGTTACAGGAGATGTGATGAATCAATATCCTGAAAAATCAAATCAAGAGGTATGTCTTATAGCTTCTATCTATATGATGAATAAAAGTTATATTAAAATTAGTCCATCAAATAATTAAATTGCTATTAGGTTTTAAAATTAGTCCATCAAATAATTAAATTGCTATTAGGTTCCCTTATCCTTATAAGGAAAGATTGATTTGAAAAATAACTTAAACAAGAAGGCTATTAGGTTCCCTTATCCTTATAAGGAAAGATTGATTTGAAAAATAACTTAAACAAGAAGGGGACCTATATAAAGGACTAATTATAAAATAACTTGATAAATATATACAATGCCTGTTAGGCAAAGTTTTAATTCTAGACATTGTAAAGTCTAAAAAGAATCCTTCTGACCCATTAACAAAGGGTCTATTCAGGAGTGTGGTTCTAGATTCATCAAAGGAGATGGGGTTAAGCCCATAGATGAGATCACTGACAGCGGTAACCCAACCCTTATTTGGAGACATAGTCTCAATGTTAGTTCAATGTGGTAGAAATAAGTTGGACTAGTGACACTCGTGTGGAGCATCGACCTAGATATATTTATATATTATTATACTAGCATGTGCTACTTTTCCTTTTCTATGATGATGTTGTTCTTATGATACAAGTGGTTAGGCTGAGTTTTACTCTTAATAAGTCCAACGCGTGTATTGCAGATGATATGATATCTAGCTATAGTACCCTTGGAGGACTTACCTAATTAAGAGGAACCGTGATGGCCACGGTTGAGGGGGGGGGCTAACCCCTAGGAACTCTTATGAGTCTGTCACGCCCCGCTTCCCAAAATACAAGGGAATCGGAACGTGAACAAGCTCGTGACGTATTAGATTAAGGAGAATAAATAAAAATAAACATTTCTCCTTAACCTAATACGCTAAGCGTCTGGAAACAATACAATGCAAAGGCACAGGTCCCCGATCACAATCAACAAGAATATAATGAACAACACAGAATAAAATAATACATATCACAATGAATATCCATCCCAAACATAATATTCGGGTCAACATGCCCTTATACAAACTATATAAATGAAATACTGGATAAAAATATACCGATCAAAGGAAATGAAAGTGTTACAAACAAACCGAAAGGAATGCCCAAGCTTCAGCTTCTTCTTCTGCTACGTCTGCAAGGCACTCCTGTTGAAAATTCTCGGGCTCCTGACGATCTCCCAGCTGGACCTGCTCTTCTTCTAAGTCTGACGTACACCAGAGAAAATAGGTGTACGTCAGGATGCATGGCACATGGCAAGACCCCACAAAAGAAAAGTACGAACGAAAACCCAAACGGAAAATGATACGATAACCGAAACGACAAAAGAATGTGAAACTGGTAATCCAACAAAATCAATATGCAATCCACTACCAAAACATGATAATCATAAGAATCCGTAAATCAATCGGGTAACGAAATCATGCAGCTAGCGATCAGAATAATCATCCAAGTCACAAGGTCATACAACTAGATGGAATTAATACTTAAAAATCTACAACTCAAGACGTAGTACATAGAGCGAAATAATCCAAACAAGGAAACCCTCATGTATATACCATATATCTCGAATGGTAGATAATTAAATATTAATCCCGATCTATGTATGAAAAGAACAGAACTAGCCTACATCTCACAAGAAACCTAATCACCTTAAATAACAAGGTCATGTAACTAGTCATTCTATAACAGGTCACTGGTCCACATCTCACACAGAGTCAGTGCTCATTTCATCGGATAACTGACTGTTCACAAATCCCCTACGCGCATCCAATCTCGCGAAACAGGCGGCTAGAGGACTACACGCAATCCGATCTCGGCCCGGTCCGAACTCAGGCAAAGCTCAGGTGACGAAACAGGTCATGGATCCAAGTGGCGAAACAAGTCACTTGGTCCAACAAACCAACCCCAGGACGAAACAGGTCTCTGGTGCAAGTCTGGAAGATACATCAACAGCCTTATCTGATCACATGAACATTAACTTCCCCATCCCCACGCTTTTCATTTTCTAAATCAATAGTCGTTTTCCACGCTGAAACTCAGGTTCACCACCTAAACACAGTCAACACACACACATGTGACTAGGTCTGTTCATGACGCACGGGGCCACTAAGTCATGAACTACTAAGGGTTCTCAAACACAACTAGGAACAATCAATGTAACTAATCATGTGCAATAATGTCAAAGCATATCAGATAATCAAGATTAAGAATTATAAATCATAAACAGTGTCTACATAATTCAGAAATATTTCCTTTTCTAAAATAATTTCTTTTTAAAATTATTATAATTATTTAGAAATATTTTTGCTACCAAAATAAATTCTTTTAATTCATAATAATTATTCTAAAATAATCTTTTCTATAAAATAAACTCTTTTAAATTATTATTCTAAATAATCCCTTTTACACCAAGTAAATTCTTTTCTCATTACAATAATTATAAAATAATCTTTAAATATTCTATTTAATATTACTTCTTCCAAAGTAAATTCTTTTAAAATATTTCTCATAATAATAATTTAGAATACTCCCTTTTATAAATTATTCTTTCTTTCAAAAATATTTTGTAATTAATTATAAACTATTTTTAATATATCTACTCATCATAAATAGCATCACTTCATAAAATATAACCACCGTAATATTCCAAACAAACCCACGCAGATAATAACACATCAGTCCAATCTATATAATTAATTAATATCAGATAAAAATAACGAATCAAAGAAAGCGGGATCTTGCCTACAACGCGTCCGAGGCGGGTAGAGGGTTGCGGTACGGCAACAGAGAGCGGGGAAGCTCAGATTGGCGTCGGGCAACGGCGAGGTGGTGTCACTGGTCGTCGGAGGCGAGCGGTAGCG
>NC_033794.1:63155078-63161892 GCF_001876935.1 Asparagus officinalis | reverse complement strand
GGTGTTGGGTTCGTTTGAGAGAGATGAAGAGGGGGAGGGCTGATGAGTGAATGATTGAGATAGAGAGAGAGAGAAAGAGCTCGTGAGAGAGAGAGAGAGAGAGAGAGAGAGAGAGAGAGAGAGAGCACGGGTGATTAAAAAAGAAAGGGAGGGGGACACGATGCGAAAATTGAGGAGGAAATCAAGGAAATGAGGTAGGGGAGACTGGGAGTGTATACTTGGAGAGAGAGAGAGAGTAATTATAGAGGGAGACTGTGAGTTTCTTGGTAACAGGGGGAAAGCCAGATAACAGTTAAATTGACTGTCGTACTGATTAGCTAATAACTATATATAGGTCTAGGAAGATAAGAGGTGCAAACTAAATAATAATTCAAGATAAATATCAATAATGAAGATAACAATAACAATAATAATAATGAATAACAATAATAATGAATAACAAAATAATAATAAACAACAATTATAATAATAATGATAATGAATAACCAAACATTAACTTAACAGTTTTTATCGCAACAATTAAATTTATAATTAGCGAAACCATTAAAATAAATATAAATTTGTATTTTTGACTCATAGAAAAATCTAGAAAATTAGGGAAAATACAAATACTCTTTTAGAAATAAAATTTTATATTAAATACCATGAAAAATTATTTAAACTAGTATTTGAAATTCACGGTCATTACAGAGTCAGTTTATTATGAGCATGACATTTAACGCTTAACCCACTTTGCTCAATAGATGAAGGCATTTTGTGTGTGTTTTCGTCAATACCTGATTAAAGGGGCCTAATTCAAGGCTTACTCTATTATGTCCCTCAAATGGCGATGAACTCACTAAGGAAAGGTTAAAAGTCGAAAATTACCTCTCCCGAATTCAGATACGAAAGGTTTCCCAACCTATATTTGTTTTATGATTTATTGATTTATTTATTGATTTTGAGTTTTCAGTCAATATTATCTTTTTGGGGGGACTGTTGGATATTTTGTTGGTGAAAAGGTAATTTTACCTTCATGAATAGTCCTACATGGAATATTATTATGAATACAATTAAAACGTGTGTAACAGCTATACATTATAGGGAACGCTACGATTTTTTTTACGAACGTTATCGTATTAATTATAGGAATTATAATGGTTTTCTCAACCCTATATATAGAAAATTCTCTCTTTTTCCTCTTCTTTCCTCTGCTTATTATTTTCGTTCATATGTTGGTGTTATTTTGGGCAACCGTTCTTCGTCTGAGCTGAAGCTCTGTTCTCTCGCTCGAGTATAGAGGTCGGCCGCTTCCGGGGATTTTAACCGCTAGGGGAGAGAGGATCATCTGCGCTAAGGCGATAGGCGTGTCCTCATTCTTCTAGGGCAGTGTTTACACGACTACTCCTGATCAGACCAGACTTTCTTATTATTTTATTTCAGATTTATTTTACATGCTATAATTTTATTTGATAAATTTCTGTCAGTTAGGACTAGGAGAACTCCTGTGTGGAGAATTGCGTGTAGATGAATAGATTAGGGTTATCCAATATGCGGTCTTGTAAAGCCTACTGAATCGGGTGTATAATTTAGAGAACTTTTACAGAGTGAGGAGACCTCTTCATGAGATAGAAGAGTGGATGAAGAATTGTTTATCCAAACTACTATAAAATCTTGTGTGTTTTGATTGTGATTATTTTTCTCAGATTTGCATTGTTAGCTATTTTGCTTATTATTTTTTTATTAACTGTATATTTATCTTGAATAGTAGGCAACCCTATTTAACCCTCTTTAAGCTCCCGTCTCAGATCCCAAGAAAATATGAATTTGTAAAGCTGAGAAGAGAGAATACATTGTGAGGAGTAGTGGTGCGGTTGAAGGCATCTTAGAAATCTAGTTGAGAAAGAGATAGATGCAAGAGGGAGCATCTAATTCTAATTGAACGGCCACAATGAAGGAAAAAAGTAAATAAATAATTTACATTTCTTTCTCCAAACTTTCACTACTATAAAACCAAGCTACATAGCTACAATTGCGCTCACTAATGAAAGTAAGGACCACTCTACATGACTACGCAAAGCATATATAGCTAGTGGGTTAGTACTTAGCACACAAAATTTTTACTTTAATAATAAAAGATTCTAATCATACTTACAAATAGGGGACCATTAATTCAACTATTTGGAGATTGACATGTAACAAAGGTTGTCAATTTTAAGGTCCTTTAGTAAAGAGGACCAATGATCTGGTTATCTCTTCTATTAGACGATTTTTGTTCGAGGACCTTGCACCATAATTAATTTTGAAAATTTGATTTAGTGTCATTGGACAAGATATCAGGGCATTTCAGGTTTAAATCCATCTGCCAAATATTTTAAAGTAGATTTGATAAGACGTACCACCATGTAATGCTAGGTTTTCAAACCAAAAAAATAAAATAAAATAGAAATTATAAAATATTATCCTCAATCATCATCACAATTATAATCCAACTTAAACATTTTCCATACAAAATGGTGGAATATCAACCTAAACATCACTAAATAAATCATTTTGGTAATCTTCAGTGGCGGGAATTAAAGATTTTTAGCAATGTGAGGGGTAATTTATGTAGCTGTTGCAGCTACACCAGAGAACAAAGAAGTCAGTCATTAAGAAGACTTGAAGAGTCGAAAGATGCTGAGTGCTGCTGACTTAGCAACCGGCATGTCCTATTTAATTTTCCGAATGCTTTCAGCGTTGCTATTTACTCCGTAGCAGCTTTATGTTCACACTGTTATAAATTGCAATAATGTAAGTGTTGATTACCGTCAATTGCAAATTTAAGTGTTGACTATTTTTAGATATAGTTGTAATTGAAGTTACTCATTGTTAGCAAATCCCTTCTCTCTCCTTCTTAACTATCTAATGATTTTGCTAACATTGATTAAGGAGGAGAAAGAAAGAGAAAAAAATGATCGGGCCCAATAATTTCCACTAGTAGGAAACCAAACAATTACTTCTTATTATCTTTTCGTGGTAGCAAGTCAGTCAAGCACGCGAGTTCTTTGATGTCATGTTAAGCTCGTTGGATCCAATTTATTCCACTTCATTTTCTCGGTTTAGGTTAAGTTGGATTCGATTATGTCTAAATACGTACCTCATAGATTCCCCTACTTTGGACAAATATATCCTCAACTATTTTCGCATCACTTGCATATCTTGAAGTTTTTAGAAGTTGCATTTTAATAATTTACGTTATACAAATTGTAAAAATTTCTTCCAAAATTTCCATGTAATACTCAAAAACTAATTTTAGGACTTTTTCCCTCTTAACATTTTGTTGACCTTGTTGTCAAACCCATCATAATTCTGTTTCAAAATATACACAAAATATGTTTCAATTAGGATTGGAGCACAATGATTTCTAGCAAATTCAGTAAGAATTAAGGGCTAATTAGTAGGATCGACCAAATCACCTAAATATACATGTGTTAAAATAAGAGAATAATTGTCATTAAGTGATTATTAATGGAGAACTAATAGGCCCTAATGAGGTTTAATTGGGGTTGTTAAATGGCTCTTTATTGAATTTAATTAGAGTCTGATTTTTGGGGTGGAGGTAATTGGGTGAAAAGCCTTTATAAATTGAACAATTTCTTTGTGAAAAGAGATATAACAAAAGAGAAAGAATCCCTCTCACGGGAACCCCAAAGACAATACAAACTCTTTTATCTACAAAAGCTAACATTGATAAGTTCTAAAATTAAATTTTGAGTGTCTCATGAGAAAATTTAAGGAAAAATTCTCAAGTAAACATAACAAAAGGTATTAAAGTATAATTTTTAGAATTTTATGATATATAAGTGCAGCAAAAAACAAGTGAATATATGTGAGTGCAAAGTAGGGGAAACTATTAAGGTACTTAATTAACTACTAATTAGCCTTCTTTCAATCTTAAACTGTTAGATAGCATTTTCAACGTAATTAGTCCTCATAATGTGTTTATCACTAGTAAAAAAAACATTCAACCTAGACGTGAAAAACCTTCTAGGTTGCTCAAAATTCCGTCTAGGTAAACTAACCTAAATAGAAATTTGTCTAGGAAAGTTCGTCTAGGATAATTCCGTCTAGGTTGACTCAACCTAGATGGAATTCCATCTAGGTTGGTCTAACTAGACAGAAATCAACCTAGACAGAATTAATTCCATCTAGGAAGCATCCTAGAAGGAAATTCCATTTAGGTTGCATACTAGATGGAATTTCAACCTAGATAGAAATTTCCGTCTAGGATGCTTTAAAAGCAACCTAGACGGAATTTTCCATCTAGAATGCAACCTAGATGGAATTTTCGTCTAGATTGTTATATTTCACTGAATTTTTTTTCTAAAATAATTGATCCACAATAACAATATTATATTTCTATATTTACATAATATTATACCATAATTCAAAATTTATCTGTAACAACAATAATATAATCACAATAATCAAATCAAACCACGATATCAACTACCTCAACACTTTATAACATCTCTCATACATTCAAAAAACACAATACACAAGATCAAATATCAACAAACTAACCAGCAACATCAAATAAACAAATCCGTAACTAAAAATATGTTCACAATGTTTTTACAAACATGTCAATATCCCCACATAACTGAAAACATGATCCCCATATCTTCACAAACATGCCAATATCCTCACAAGGAAGTCCAAGCCATAAAGTAATACAAACTTGATAATCAAATGTGTAAATCACATACTTGTATATTTGAGATACAAAATATTAAAAACCCACTATGTGAGGCCTTCCGCCTCATCCATGTCATCATCTCGATCATTAGTGGTGGAGAATAAGTGTCTCCACGTATAGAAAAGCATTTGACATTATCACATAATGGGGGTGAAACATTATTAGTTCACAAATAAATTTTATAAATAACACGTAATACTTGGCTCATCATAATAACCAAGCAGAAATTCTTACAAAATGAGGAATAATGTCTAGAAATATTATATAGGGACTGCAAACAGAGTCATTAAAAAATGCAAATGGAAAATTTTACCACTTGACTACAAAAGCCAACACAAAAGAATTCACATTTAGCGATTGCACAATGAGGAAATTGCCACATTTTAACTAAAGATACACCGAAGTTTATTGTCCCTATAAAAAATGACCCTTAACTTCAAATTTTTTTTAATTGGTAGCCCTAGACAACTCATTTTAGTATAACAAACTTAAATGTCTTTGAACTTTAGGTACTTCTTAGCCAAAAAAACTTAGGGTATCAAAGTTAGACAATTACATAAACTTTTGGGTATTTAACTACAAATAGCCCTATATCACTTGAAAATATAATGTAATTATGATTAAACATCACATAGACACATAACTATGAAATTTAAAACCATACAAATCAGTTGAAGAAAATTAAAAAATACCATATGAGCTCTATACATGGTAGCGTGGAGACTATCATAAGAATTGACCAACACATGGCAATTTCAGACATTTACCATGATAGTTGAGAAATATCAATAAACTTGTATAGAACCTATAGAAACAAAAGCAAAAATCTCAATAACCTTGTACAGCCAAGAAGCTAAAGAAATAAAAGTATAAATACATCCAAAGTTGAATTAAATAAAAAAAATCACATTGTCATGCAATTGATAACACGTTCAAGACATGGATTATGAAATCATATCATATCATACTCCCTTTAAAAGAGAGAGTTGTGGAAAAACTTTTCATGGACTATAATATTACCCATATTCTTTTTTGATATTATATTCCAATCATAAGTTAACTAAATTAATTATCATTATTAATTATCATATTACATGTCACTTCAATTTTGTCTAACTTGGCCCTAGAACTTCCAATGTTATTGTAAAACTCTCATATTAATTATTAATAATACATAATACTATATTAATAAACAATTGCAAGTTAATAAATTATTTTGGAAGGAGTAGAAAATATAGAATTGTCCTAAAATTATACCATGGCACTCACATAGGAAAATTATAAAGAGTATTCTTATGCACATAAGTACAAACATGTAATATTAGAAAATATTAGGATATTTAAGTGCATTAAGATATAAGTGGAGGTATATGAGTGTGTTCACGTTGAAAGTTAGTTTATTTGTAGAATATATTACAATTGTTTATCGATTATAATGAATTTAAAAGAGTTAATCCTTTTATAAGAATACTCACTTACACAAATAAAATAAGAAAATACAACTATCTTCAAACACACGCATAGGACGTTTATCACCCGCTATTTGCATGAGATCTTTGCTTGTACCGGGGACGCGTTAGTCCATGAACCGCCGCGGATTAGATCCGGTTGACAGAATTAAAATTTAATGCTCTTGGTTTACAAAGGAAACAATCGCAGAAGTGATAATCTCAACCAAGCGAGATTACGACTCTTCTCGAGATCAAAACCAAGTTTGATTCAGAGGAAAGGAGAAACATGCCTCATATCCTTCGAA
Source organism: Asparagus officinalis (assembly GCF_001876935.1). Classification (NCBI taxonomy): domain Eukaryota; kingdom Viridiplantae; phylum Streptophyta; class Magnoliopsida; order Asparagales; family Asparagaceae; genus Asparagus; species Asparagus officinalis. The sequence goes on along the minus strand of NC_033794.1, from coordinate 63,155,416 downwards.
TAGCTCCCTCTTTATGCTGAAGTTCGCCAAGATCTGCTAGCCCTCCTCTGAAATTTGTGGATCACTCTTCAATTTGATAGCACCTCGCCTAGATTTCAGATCCTTCGCGTATAAGGCCCTAGCTAGGCTTGTATTTATAGGCTTCGGATGCAACATTTTTAAATAAGAATTAGTAATTTGAACCTATCCTTAGTTAATAACCGCTTAACCATGTTTAGGGATAGCTTCAAAATAGCTGGGAGGCTCTAAAAAGAACAAATCCTGATAAAAACCATCAAAAACACGTTTTGGGTACTTCTGAGCGCAAGCCACCCAACGGTGGCTCGACATTGTGCGAG
>NC_033794.1:63153170-63154991 GCF_001876935.1 Asparagus officinalis | reverse complement strand
GGGGGGAGCCACTTAGAGGTGGCTGATGAATGCATGGACCACTTGGAGGTGGCTAATGAGCGCACAGACCACTTAGAGGTGACTGATGAGTGCGTGGGCCATTTGGAGGTGGCTGATGAGCGCGCGGGCCCCTTAGAGGTGGCTGATTAGCGTGCGGGCCACTTGGAGGTGACTGATGAGCGCACGTGCCACTTTGAGGTGGTTAATGAGCGTGCAGGCCACTTGGAGGTGGTGGTGAGCACACGGGCCACTTGGAGGTGGCTGATGGGTGTGCAGGCCACTTGAAGGTGGCTGATGAGCGTGCAGGCAACTTAGAGGTGGCTGATGAGCGTGCAGACCACTTGGAGGTGGTCGATGAGTGTGTGGGCCACTTGGAGGTGATCGGTGAGCACACGGGCCACTTAGAGGTGGCTGATGAGTGCGCGGGCCACTTGGGGGTGGCCGGTGAGTACACGAGCTACTTAAAGGTGGCTGATGAGCGCGTGGGCTACTTGGAGGTGGCTGATGAGTGCGCGGGTCACTTGAGGGTGGCCGGTGAGTACAGCCACTTGGAGGTGGCCAATGAGCGCGCGGGCCACTTGGAGGTAGCCGGTGATCACACGGGCCACTTGGAGGTGGCTAATGAGTGCGTGGTCCCTTACTTTGCTATTCCGAAGGCTTGTTGCTACGTCATTAATGGTTCACTGCTTTGTTGTTTCAACGGATCGCCGCGACATCGTCTGACGGATCGTTGCTCGATGGCTCATCATCTCGAGCTGTGTTCGGAACTTATAGGAAATTTTTGGCGCCTACAGACACTCCCTCCAAAGTGTTTCAATATTAGTATTTTATAGGGGAGACTGGAATACTTTGGATATGATACAGTTAGCCTTTAATTCATTGACTTCTCCAGCTTTTAGTTTATTCAGTATTTTGTCGAATAGCTAATATTCTTCCGGTGCCGCGTTTATCATCTGACCATTATCGAAATCTTGGACTGAAACTTGCGTGTTGATATTTTAATTAGCTCATATTGCAGGATCAATATTGAACTGATTATCTTCATCGGGAGTTTATATCTGAATTGTGATTAAACTCCCTGGGGATTATCCTTTGACCTGGAATTGATCTGAGCCTTGTTTCAATGAAACTATCAATGCGTTGGTTAGTGCTGACCTTCATGGCAACAGGTTGACCCGTGTTGACCTTCATTGTAATACGTGGATCGACATTTGACCTTCGTCGTAATGCATTGACTGGCGTGAATATAGTTTATACTCATACATTAACTGGAGTCTACACAGTTTAAGCTCTTAAGATGTTAGAGCAGGGAGGACTAGTTTGTACTCGTATACTCCTGGGAGTTCGAGTCACGAGAGCGACTGATGAAGTTGGTGTGTCAGTGACTTTTGTACCTTATTATGATTACTCATTCTGTTTAGAATAAATAACCATAATACTTATAGGATTTTTAGTATACCCTCAGTCATAAATGTGACGCCCCTGGGTTCACACAAGGCTGTAGTCTAAGGTGAAACCAAGAATGTCAAACCTGCCATGTACCACACCGTGCAATAACATGTTTCACCATCACAATTAACATTTATCTAGTAGAATCAATAACAGGTATAGGTACAAAAGCAAGTAAAAGATGATACACGAAGGGCTGATGAAATGATAGTGATCAAATAAATATCTCATCATCCAACAAATGGAAATACATATTCAATGTATGAATAAATAAACTGGAGTAGTCACAAGTCTCAAATACAAATATCTGACAAGAATAAATAAGGCACTCCGCCTTTACAAATTCTAGAATAATACCCTCAAATGTCTAAC
>NC_033794.1:63126927-63148949 GCF_001876935.1 Asparagus officinalis | reverse complement strand
AGCCACTTAGAGGTGGCTGATGAATGCATGGACCACTTGGAGGTGGCTAATGAGCGCACAGACCACTTAGAGGTGACTGATGAGTGCGTGGGCCATTTGGAGGTGGCTGATGAGCGCGCGGGCCCCTTAGAGGTGGCTGATTAGCGTGCGGGCCACTTGGAGGTGACTGATGAGCGCACGTGCCACTTTGAGGTGGTTAATGAGCGTGCAGGCCACTTGGAGGTGGTGGTGAGCACACGGGCCACTTGGAGGTGGCTGATGGGTGTGCAGGCCACTTGAAGGTGGCTGATGAGCGTGCAGGCAACTTAGAGGTGGCTGATGAGCGTGCAGACCACTTGGAGGTGGTCGATGAGTGTGTGGGCCACTTGGAGGTGATCGGTGAGCACACGGGCCACTTAGAGGTGGCTGATGAGTGCGCGGGCCACTTGGGGGTGGCCGGTGAGTACACGAGCTACTTAAAGGTGGCTGATGAGCGCGTGGGCTACTTGGAGGTGGCTGATGAGTGCGCGGGTCACTTGAGGGTGGCCGGTGAGTACACGGGGCTACTAAGAGGTGGTTGGTTGAGCACGTGAGCATTGGAGGTGTAGTTCGTGCAAGCCATTGGGGTGGATGATGGCGCACGGCAATTGGATTGACTGTGAGCGCGCGGCCCACTTAGAGGTGGCTGATGAGAGCGCGAGCCACTTGGAGGTGGCCAATGAGCGCGCGGGCCACTTGGAGGTAGCCGGTGATCACACGGGCCACTTGGAGGTGGCTAATGAGTGCGTGGTCCCTTACTTTGCTATTCCGAAGGCTTGTTGCTACGTCATTAATGGTTCACTGCTTTGTTGTTTCAACGGATCGCCGCGACATCGTCTGACGGATCGTTGCTCGATGGCTCATCATCTCGAGCTGTGTTCGGAACTTATAGGAAATTTTTGGCGCCTACAGACACTCCCTCCAAAGTGTTTCAATATTAGTATTTTATAGGGGAGACTGGAATACTTTGGATATGATACAGTTAGCCTTTAATTCATTGACTTCTCCAGCTTTTAGTTTATTCAGTATTTTGTCGAATAGCTAATATTCTTCCGGTGCCGCGTTTATCATCTGACCATTATCGAAATCTTGGACTGAAACTTGCGTGTTGATATTTTAATTAGCTCATATTGCAGGATCAATATTGAACTGATTATCTTCATCGGGAGTTTATATCTGAATTGTGATTAAACTCCCTGGGGATTATCCTTTGACCTGGAATTGATCTGAGCCTTGTTTCAATGAAACTATCAATGCGTTGGTTAGTGCTGACCTTCATGGCAACAGGTTGACCCGTGTTGACCTTCATTGTAATACGTGGATCGACATTTGACCTTCGTCGTAATGCATTGACTGGCGTGAATATAGTTTATACTCATACATTAACTGGAGTCTACACAGTTTAAGCTCTTAAGATGTTAGAGCAGGGAGGACTAGTTTGTACTCGTATACTCCTGGGAGTTCGAGTCACGAGAGCGACTGATGAAGTTGGTGTGTCAGTGACTTTTGTACCTTATTATGATTACTCATTCTGTTTAGAATAAATAACCATAATACTTATAGGATTTTTAGTATACCCTCAGTCATAAATGTGACGCCCCTGGGTTCACACAAGGCTGTAGTCTAAGGTGAAACCAAGAATGTCAAACCTGCCATGTACCACACCGTGCAATAACATGTTTCACCATCACAATTAACATTTATCTAGTAGAATCAATAACAGGTATAGGTACAAAAGCAAGTAAAAGATGATACACGAAGGGCTGATGAAATGATAGTGATCAAATAAATATCTCATCATCCAACAAATGGAAATACATAGTCAATGTATGAATAAATAAACTGGAGTAGTCACAAGTCTCAAATACAAATATCTGACAAGAATAAATAAGGCACTCCGCCTTTACAAATTCTAGAATAATACCCTCAAATGTCTAACCACACTAAAGTGGAGCCCAAAGAAAATAATACATAGCTAGAAAGTAAAGCTGAACACTAAAGTGGTCCGCTATCAACCTGCGACTCTCCGTGCTCCTGGCTCGTGACCTGAAAGGGGGAGGGACAACGAGCGTCAAAGCGCTAGCGAGTAACATCACAACCAACCCCAAGGGAAAAGGGCTCGTTGTTTATGAAAATACAGATAATATATAATAGATCTAAAATCATTGATCTTACAAAAGAGGGTTTTAGTATTTAGAAATTCACAACACGAGAATAGGTACGTCGAGTGAAATAATCCAAACAAGGAAACCCTCATGTATATACCTTATATCTCAAATTTGTAAACTCCTAAATACCAAACCCAAGGTTCTATTACAGTAACAATGATAGAAGAAATACAACAAACACCAGTGTATAATTACAGTGCTGTAACATAGCCCACATGAACATCATGTTATTACTTACATGAATATCATGTCAAAATCTACATAAGTGTTATACCAAAATCTACATAGTTATCATGTCGTGAACTGCGGTATAATAGGCACCTGCAGGGTTAAGAACTATGTCCGATATAAGAACTAACTATTATAGTTTCCAAATTCATGGAATAAGTGACAATTGTCCAACACGAGGACTTCTATGGATTATAGTCCAACACGAGGACTGTGGAAATAATAAAAGACTGCTATGATACATGTAGTGAAAGCTACTTATCAATCTCACAACCAAATCAGTATATATGTCCAAAAATTTGTACCCCAGGTCATCTATCATGCATGGACACATAGTGGGACTAATCACCCATGTCAAATAATCTAGACAAACCCTCGAACATGAGTAAAATACTCAATTACACAAAAAACTGGATATTTCAACAGAGAGATCGGCGGTCGACCGCACCGGTCGACCGCACACTGATACGCATCTGACGGTCGACCGCTGCGACCTCGCGGTCGACCGACCGAGCGTCGCGGTCGACCGACCGAGCGTCGCGGTCGACCGACCGAGCGTCGCGGTCGACCGACCGAGCGTCGCGGTCGACCGACCGAGCGTCGCGGTCGACCGATGAGGTTCTTTGGTCGACCGCAACCCTAAAACGAGCTTAGCGGTCGACCGCACCGGTCGACCGCCAAGCGGACAGAAACCCAATCTGGGTTTTCTGTCAGCTGCTAAACCTGAAAAAACTTTTGAAATTTTCTACGATAATACAGATCTAATGTCTCTATAAATCATACTATAGGAAAACAATAAATTTTAAGCATGTAAACTATAGTCCCAACATTCTAAATACAGAGAAACGAGATCAAAACGTTTTGATTACAGTAAACATGATTTAACTTTTGTTTAAGCAAATTTTCAGATCTAAATCTTTATAAAACCCAACATTTGAGAACTCTTGTAAAATGAAACTTTTGATTCTTGCTAACCATATGTAGAGAGTTCATTTATACAAAAAAATATCATTTTGGCTCATCAAAACCCATAAAAACTCAAAAGAAAATCATAGAAAACAGGGGTGAGGGATTGGGCGAGATGGTACTCGCCTTGGGTGTTGACGAAAGCCCTAGATCTGCAGGAGGTTGATTCTCTACGCTGCCAATCCAAAATCCCGCTAAAAAATCCTCCAGATCTCCTCCTAAGCACCAAATCCAGCTAGAGTTTGATATTTGAGAGATGGGGGCTAGGGTTTTGAGCCTGAGGTGAAGAGAGGCTCTCCTGGGTTGAGTTGGTATAAATACTAACTCCCTAACCCGACCCGAAACCCAAAAGACCCGAAACAAAACCGCAAAGAAAACAAAACCTGGAAGCTCTCTGACCGCTGTGTGGTCGACCGCGACAATTCGGAAATCATGCGAACTTGAAATATGAACTCTTAGATAACCTTATAGAGATATTTACACTTAACGATCTAAAATGATAATATTCTCGCTCAAATCCTAATCTAGTGGAACTAGTACATCGGGCGAAAAATCCAAACAAGGAACCCCCGATACATATACCATGTATTCCAAAAGATTAAAAATTAAGCGAAAGTATTCTCATTATAGCGTTAAATGCAAACATAACCAAAGATATGCACATAAGTTAAGATATGTAATCATAATAAGAATTTATTTACCTGCTTAACCAAGTGTGGGTAGTCACGACGCATGTCCTCTTCGCGCTCCCAAGAAATCTCCTCAATGCCTCCTCGGTTCCACTGAACTTTTACCAAGGGAATTACCTTGTTTCTAAGCCTTTTGTCCTCTCTGGCAAGAATGCGAACCGGAATCTCAATAGTAGTCAAATCATCCTGAAGCTCGATCTCCGGTGCATCCAATACTCGCTGCTGCTCCTCATCATGCAAGTGCTTCTTAAGCATAGAAATATGGAACACGTTGTGTATACTAGACATCGATGCTGGAAGATCTAGTCTGTATGACACAGCTCCAATGCGCTCTAGGATCTGAAAAGGCTAAATATATCTCGGTGCAAGCTTCTCTTGCCTTACGAATCGCTGTACGCCTTTCATAGGCGATACCTTAAGCATAACCAAATCTCCAACCTGAAACTCTAGGGGTCTTCGCCTCTTATCTGCATAGCTTTTCTGCCGACTCTGAGCGGCTAAAATCCGCTCCCTGATCAAAGCTACCTTCTCAGTGGTCTGCCTCACTAGCTCGGGCCCAAGCATTAAGCTATCCTCCGGCTCGGCCCAACATATCGGTGATCTACAAGGTCTCCCATACAATGCTTCATACGGTGCCATACCGATCGTCGCTTGATAACTATTGTTATAAGCGAACTCTACTAGTGGGATATGATCCTCCCAACTACCTTGGAAGTCAATGACACATGCCCGCAACATGTCCTCTAACACCTGATTCACCCTCTCCGTCTGGCCATCCGTCTGGGGGTGAAATACACTGCTATAGGATAGCGTGCTGCCAAATGAGTCCTGAAAACTCCTCCAAAAATGTGAAGTGAAAACCAATCCTCGATCCGACACGATCGTGTCCGGTACTCCGTGAAGTCGAACTATCTCCCGAATGAAGATCCTCGCATAAGTCTCGGCTGTAAAAGTGGTCCTCACCGGAATGAAATGTGCGGATTTTGTCAATCGGTCCACTATCACCCAAATAGAATCATTCCCCTTCTTCGACTTCGGCAACCCCATAATAAAGTCCATAGAGATATCTGCCCACTTCCACTCTGGGATGGGTAAAGGCTGTAGTGTCCCTGTCGGTCTCTGATGCTCTGCCTTTACCTGCTGATAGGTAAAACATCTAGCCACATAGTCTGCAATCTCTCTCCGCATACCACTCCACCAGAAATGCCTCTTCAGGTCCTTGTACATCTTGGTAGTCCCTGGATGTACTGTGTACCGAGTACGGTGCGCCTCATCTAATATCTCCCTCTTTAACTCTGCACTGGCTTGCATAACCAATCTACCCTTCATCCGTAATCCTCCATCTGTTCCAATGGTCCAGCCCGCCTTAGGCTCTTTGGAAATCTCCCCCTTACGGGTTTGAATCCAAGAGTCTTCCAACTGAGCTCTGACAACCCTGTCACTCCAAGATGGCTGCACTGACATAGCTCCCAAGAATGCACTGGTTCCTCCAATCTCGGGTCTAATATCAAACTCGCTAAGAGTGATAAGAACTCTGTACAAAGAACACCTCAAAGCCGCAACCCGATGCCGACGCTTCCTACTCAAAGCATCTGCTACGACGTTCGCCTTCCCTGGATGATACTGAATCGCGAACTCGTAGTCCTTGATAAACTCAATCCACCTCCTCTGCCTCTGATTGAGTTCCTTCTGAGAAAAGAGGTACTTCAGACTCTGATGGTCTGTGAATAGCTCAAACTGCACTCCATACAAGTAGTGCCTCCATGACTTCAATGCAAACACCACTGCTGCTAACTCCAAGTCATGAGTGGGGTAGTTTTGCTCATGCACCCTCAACTGCCGTGAGATGTAGGCTACTACCCTCTGAGTCTGCATCAGTACACCTCCTAAGCCTGCCAACGACACATCTGTATACACAACGAATGTCCTATCGTTGCTCGGAATGGTCAGAACTGGCGTTGTAGTCAGCTTAGCCTTCAAAATATCAAAGGCCTCCTGGCACTCCATGCTCCATATGAACGGTACACCCTTCTTCGTAAGACGTGTAATCAGCGTCGCAATCTTCGAGAAGTCCTGAATGAACTTCCTATAATATCCAGCTAAACCCAAAAAGCTGCGAATCTCTGACACCGTCTTCGGTGGCTCCCAATCAAGGACTGCCGTGACCTTAGCCGGCCTTTCGACTGATAATATGGCCAAGAAATCTGACTTTTGAAAGCCAAAACTCACACTTGCTGAACTTGGCATACAACTGGTGCTCCTGAAGGGTCCTCAACGCTATCCGTAGATGCTCCTCATGATCTGCCTCCGATCTCGAGTAAATGAGAATATCGTCGATGAACACAATCACAAACTGATCTAAGAAGGGACGGAAAACCCGGTTCATCAAATCCATGAATACCGCGGGTGCATTGGTCAACCCAAATGGCATGACCATAAACTCGAAGGATCCATATCGAGTAAGAAAGGCGGTCTTGGGAATATCCATCTCCCGAACCCTTAACTGATGATAGCCAGAACGAAGATCAATCTTCGAGAAATACTGTGCTCCCTGCAACTGGTTAAACAAGTCATCAACCCTAGGTAGTGGGTACCTATTCTGGATAGTGACCTTGTTCAACTCTCTATAATCTATGCATAACCTCATACTACCATCCTTCTTCTTCACGAAGAGTACTGGCACGCCCCACGGAGAATGACTCCGGCGAATGAAACCCTGAGCTAACAACTCGTCTAACTGGGTCTGCAGCTCCCTCATCTCAGCTGGTACCATGCGATAGGGTGCGCGGGATATCGGGGCTGTGTCTGGCTGCAATTCAATACAGAACTCGACCTCTCTCACAGGAGGTAACCCAGGTATGTCCTGAAAGACATCCTGATAATCTGAGACAACTCTAGTCTCCAATAACTCGGCTCCCTGATCCCGTCGCATCACCTCCTCGATGTACGCCAAAAATGACTTCGCAAATCGGTTGCCCTGAGAGGTAGCTACAATCATCTCGGACCCATCGAACGCTCGCAACTTGACTGTCTTCGCAAAGCAGTCAATACTAATATGGTAGGAAGACAACCAATCCATACCAAGGATGACATCGAACTCGGACATATGCAACACTATCAAATCCACTATGAACTCCGACTCGTCTAGACCGACGGTACACCTCCTACAAACGCTCTCCAGAAGCGATACCTCACCTAAAGGGGTGGAAACAGATAGAGGGGTGTCTAGGGGCTGAGCTACGAGCTGGAGTCTAGTCATAAATGCATGCGAGATGAATGAATGCGAAGCTCCCGAATCGAAAAGAATACGGGCGGGAAGAGAGTTCACAAAGAACGTACCCTCCACTACAGCTCCGCTGGCGCCATGATCACGAGGAACCACTGCATATACCCTGCCCGTGGCTGAAGACTGATCTGCTTATGGTGCTGGAGAATATGGGATAATCTGTCCCTGAGGAACATCCTGAACTGCTCGAATCTGTCCCTCAGTCCTCTGAGCTGCTGGCGGTGCCTCAAGCCTATTCTGCTGGCCCTGACCTCTGCCCTGCTTGCGCTGCTGCTGCTGCTGGTTCGGACCTTTGCCCTGCTGGGCTCCTGCTGGTGTGCTGCGGCACTCTGATGCCTTATGTCCGACCTTGTGACAGTTAAAACAAGACCCCTGGAACTTGCGCTGCTGATGCGCTCTCTGATCCTGCTAGGGTCCCTTCTTATAAGGGCCCTAATGCTGCTGCTGATGTCCAGAAAAACCTCTCTTGTTCTTGCCCTTGTCCCCACTCTGTCCGGTCTTGGCCTTCCCTTCCTTGTCTTTCTGGAACATAGAAGTTTCAATCTCCTGAGAAGTGGTAGCCTCAGCTACCTCCCTGACTGCATAAAATCTCCTCGACACGAGGTACCGTTGGAGATTAGGGCGAAGCCCAGCCAAGAACATCTGAGCCTGACGCTCTCCTGTCTACCACATGCCTGTGAAATGTAACAGCTCCATGAACCGGCTCTCAAAATCAGCCAATGACATGTCCGCCTGAGTCAATCGGGACAACTCAAGCTCCTTCCCAGTCCGTGCTGCAGAAGAAATGTACTGTCCATCAAAGAAATATATGAAGTCCTCCCACGTGAGGGTCAGCCTCTGCTCTGGAGTGAACTGGAGTCGGTACCACCTCCCGGCATCTCCCTTCAGGCTGTAGGATGCCAGTCTCTGCTTCTGGACTGAATCTACACCGAGTATATCGAGAATGTTGCTCACATCCTCCTTCCACTTATGGGCTGCAAGAGGGTCTGGTGACCCCTAGAACTCTGGTGCCCTCATCTTCTGATACCTCTCCACTATACGGAGCCAAGCCTCCTGCTCTGTGGTCCTATCTGGGACTGCTAGAGGAATGGCTGCAGGCGCGACCTCTGGAGGTCTCTCTCTGACAGGGACGGCAGGTATCCCCGGCTGCTGAGCTACCGATGGTGGAGGTGTCCGTGGTGTTATATGAGTAGTCACCAACTCCTCAATGGCTATCATTCGGGCAATAAGAGGAGCCATGATGTCCACCAAATACTGAGGAGTCTGCTGCGGCTCGGGTGGAGCCTGCTGAGGCTCGGACTGAGCTGGCTGCTGCTCTGATGGAGTCTGCTGTGACTCCGTCTGGGTAGCTCGTCTGGTACGAGGTCTACCACGTCCTGCCATCTCTCTGCTCGAAAGAAAATAAGAGTTTATGAGTCAAAATAGACTTCTATAAATAGCGTATCACAATAAAATTTTCACAACATATAGTATTTGCACAAATACTTTAAACTTATACAAAAATAGTTGTCATAAAAAAAATTTCTCAAATTTTGAGATATACGCATATATCGTCCTCACTCATACTAGGAAATCCTTACGGACTCTATACATGAATCCTAGGAAACTCTATCCTAGCTCCACGACTCGACACAGAATGATCCTAAGGATACTGGAACTAGAGCTCTAATACCAACTGTGACGCTCCTGGTACAGCCATTACAACATCTATAGCATAGTCCTCAAATGTATAATACCAACTACAGTGGAGCCCAAAGAAATTAATACATAGCTAAAATGTAAAGCTGAACACTAAAGTGGTCCGCTATCAACCTGCGGCTCTCCGTGCTCCTGGCTCGTGACCTGAAAGGGGGAGGGACAACGAGCGTCAAAGCGCTAGCGAGTAACATCACAACCAACCCCAAGGGGACAGGGCTCGTTGTATATGAAAATACAGATAATATATAATAGATCTAAAATCATTGATCTTACAAAAGAGGGTTTTAGTATTTAGAAATTCACAACACGAGAATAGGTACGTCGAGCGAAATAATCCAAACAAGGAAACCCTCATGTATATACCTTATATCTCAAATTTGTAAACTCCTAAATACCAAACCCAAGGTTCTATTACAGTAACAATGATAGAAGAAATACAACAAACACCAGAGTATAATTACAGTGTTGTAACATAGCCCACATGAACATCATGTTATTACTTACATGAATATCATGTCATAATCTACATAAGTGTTATACCAAAATCTACATAGTTATCATGTCGTGAACTGCGGTATAATAGGCACCTGCAGGGTTAAGAACTATGTCCGATATAAGAACTAACTATTATAGTTTCCAAACTCATGGAATAAGTGACAATTGTCCAAGACGAGGACTGAGAGGGATTATAGTCTAACACGAGGACTTCTATGGATTATAGTCCAACACGAGGACTGTGGAAATAATAAAAGACTGCTATGATACATGTAGTGAAAGCTACTTATCAATCTCACAACCAAATCAGTATATATGTCCCAAAATTTATACCCCAGGTCATCTATCATGCATGGACACATAGTGGGACTAATCACCCAGGTCAAATAATCTAGACAAACCCTCGAACATGAGTAAAATACTCAATTACACAAAAAACTGGAAATTTCAACAGAGAGATCGGCGGTCGACCGTACCGGTCGACCGCACACTGATACGCATCTGACGATCGACCGCACACTGATACGCATCTGACGGTCGACCGCTGCGACCTCGCGGTCGACCGACCGAGCGTCGCGGTCGACCGACCGAGCATCGCGGTCCACTGACCGAGCGTCACGGTCCACCGATGAGGTTCTGCGGTCGACCGCAGCCCTAAAACGAGCCCAGCGGTCGACCACACCGGTCAACCGCCAAGCGGACAGAAACCTAATCTGGGTTTTCTGTCAGCTGCTAAACCTGAAACAAACTTTTGAAATTTTCTACGATAATGCAGATCTAATGTCTCTATAAATCATACTGTAGGAAAACAATAAATTTTAAGCATGTAAACTATAGTCCCAACATTCTAAATACAGAGAAACGAGATCAAAACGTTTTGATTACAGTAAACATGATTTAACTTTTGTTTAAGCAAATTTTCAGATCTAAATCTTTATAAAACCCAACATTTGAGAGGTTGATTCTCTACGCTGCCAATCCAAAATCCCGCTAAAAAATCCTCCAGATCTCCTCCTAAGCACCAAATCCAGCTAGGGTTTGAGATTTGAGAGATGGGGGCTAGGGTTTTGAGCCTGAGGTGAAGAGAGGCTCTCCTGGGTTGAGTTGGTATAAATACTAACTCCCCAACCCGACCCGAAACCCAAAAGACCCGAAACAAAACCGCAAAGAAAAGAAAACCTGGAAGCTCTCTGACCGCTGTGCGGTCGACCGCGTCGGTCGGCCGCGTCGGTCGACCGCGCAGTACAAAAATGCCTGCTACTGAGCATTTCACACGCTGGCCATAACACTCGATTTCTCTCGCTTAAAATCACTTGTTGGGTTCTCAAACACAGATAATTACATTCATATGACATATATATGTGTATATATATGATTATTCATCATAAGGAAAATATTTACTATTAATAATTCACATATATTTATTGTAGAAATTTTTGGGGTTTTACAATAAACAGATTTGACAAGCCTTTACCGACTTTCGTTTGAGTCGGGCTAGCATGCAGATTGTTTAAGTTCATTCCATAAGTGACGTTATGCTAAAAGAATGAACTCTCTTAGACTTGATTTTATGATATTGAATACATAGACTTCGTCAAAACAATTGCAAACACAAAGAAAAATGTTCATGGTGTTTGGTCAACCCTCGACCTACGTCTCCACTCCTCACTTCGAGGAGATTGTCCACTAATCACAACACAAATAACTACACAATATCGGTTTTCAAAGCTCACCAAAAACTTTTACAATACACATGTTGTCAATCCCATAATACACTCCTCTAAGTATTGGCCTACCGTGTTACCTTCCTCAAGTGCTTGGAATTACTACCTCTCCCTACGCTATTACAACCAAGCCACTCCTCTTGGAATTGACCTCGGTCTCTCTCAACCATTCCTCTAAGTGTCCTTGTATAACCAATATGTGAAATACTTAAGCTCAAGTGGGTGTGTGTAAATAATAAGTATAATAAAAGCAAACTCAAATAAATCTAGCTTATATATATGATGATCAAAATGTAGATTAGCTAGAAATTGAGTTTAGGAAACTTCTCCAAACAAGGGAGATAGAGATTTGAAGATAAATGCTCAAAATCGAATTCGATCTCCTTCTCTTGTAAACTCTTTTTACAAACAAACACTTAATCTCTTTAAAAAAATGTGGAGCAAAAAATGGCTTAAACAAACTGATGAAATCCTTGAAAAACTTGGCTTAAAAATAAGCATTGAGGGGTATTTATAATCTCTCAAAGAAAATCTACCAAAACTAGCCATTACAGCAAAAAGTAACCATCAAATGACTGGTCAGGTTCATCAGTCGACTGATGAACTAGCCGTTGACTGAGTTTCGACAAATCAGCGCTCCGTCGGTCGACTGATGAACAAAATCAGTCGCTGATAATATGTCATCAGTAAAGTTATTACATGTAATTGGTTGACTAATTTAGCCTGAAACTCAGATGCTGGAAAGTCTAACTGATCAGTCGACTGGTTTTATACATCGGTTGGCTGATAAATGTACTCAACACATATTTTGCTAAAAAACTAATTTTGTAAAATCAATTAAAAATAACAAATTAACTCCAAAATTAATAGAACTTGGGAAAATATTTATATACATGAAAATAAATATGTTAAAGAAGAAGTTTTTAAAATATCATTTTCTATTTGTGAAAACTTATTATTTTGCAAATACGTTCAAAAATACGAACTCGTTAAAACTTGATTTTGATGAAATCTTTTAAATGACTTTTGAGATTATTTCCAATGGTTTGATAGAATTTAGAAAATATGTAAAATAGTATTATTTAGTCTATAATCTGAAAACACAATATATGAAGCAATATGCGTGTGTATATGAATTTGAGCTCTAAGCATAACACATAAAGTATACAACTAAACTCTATACCCAAACTTGATAAGCAGGAAGCTCAATCTTGATGAAGCACGATAGTGGTATTTGAGTTGATTATGATGGCTTCATTCCAAATGTCCACCATTTCCAGAATATCATCAATGTGCAATTCAATCCAACCTGGATACACGTTTGAGAAAACACAAATACTATAAAACATGATTATAAATTTTTTGTTAATCATTAAAAGTAGATTAGAAAGTAGGCTCATAAGCATGAGTCCTAACAATCTCCCCCTTTTTGATAATGACAAATAATTTTCCTAATAAACATAAAGTACATAATTCAAGATACTCACTAATCACTTGTTGTGACACCTCGGGGTTCACACAAGGCTACAGTTTAAGGTGAAACCCGAATTGTCAAACCTTCCAAGCACCAAACACCATGCTACGACATGTTTCACTATCACAGTCACTATCTCTCTAGAAGAATCAACACATAGGTGAAGGTACAAAATAGGAAAATAATAGAAATAGTACAAACTCGGATATGCACAGAAGAAGTGTATGAATAATCAATAAATGAGCCTAATTGAAATAGAATGAATACCTCTCTGAGTCTTAAATAAATCTCAACATAATGAGTCAAATAAAATCTCACTAAGGCACTCAACCTTTATAAAAAGAAATACAAATCTAGAGTCTGAAAATAAACAACTAAATGTGGAGTTCTGAAATTACTACAAATATAATAATATCTAGATGGAATCAAAGATGCAATCCCATCAACCTGCAACTCTTTGTGCGCTGGCCTTGCTGCCTGAAAGGGGGGGGGAGATAATGAGCGTCAAAGCGCTAGCGAGATCATATCAACTGCTCCTTAGGGGAAGGGGTAGGAGTATATAAGAAAATAGAGTTAATACATATAAGTATAAAATCATTCATATAACCCTAACTGAAGATTAGTATTTAGAAATCCACAACACAAGAATTAGTACGTCGAGTGAAATAATCCAAACAAAGAAACCCTCATGTATATACTATATCTCAAATTGTAAATCCCTAAATACCAAGTCTAACTCTATGAATGAATACAACAACCAAAAGAAAAGTACTCCAAACCTCAACTATACAGAACCAATGTCTCATCTCGAACTACCCTCGGGTAGTCGGGATAATATCAAAAGAATAATATATATATATATATATATATATATGTTTGCATCTTCATGTACAATAGCGATACTTTTGTAAGGCTCGCACAATACTATGCGGACAACGGATACTATCCTACTTACTAAATCACTCTGCGGCAATAGGTTTTATCTCGCTATTCCACATACACAAAATAACGATACTTTTGTAAGGCTCACATAATGTTACGCGGATATCGGATACAACCTCCTTACTCAATCGTCCTTACAGCAAATAGATATTTATCTCTCTATTTTCGGATTCGCTCATTCGTCCAACGGTAATAGGTTTTATCTCCCTATTCCTTGATACGCTTTCAGATTATTCTACAATGGTGAATAGGCATATCTGCCCAAACCGGATATACATACACCGATCACCTTCGAGTATTTGGTACAACCAAGGTCTTGTTATGGGAATCACAACCAAATACTCCTAGTGTGATACAACCGAAGTCTTATTTCGGGATAAACACCCACACTAAGCATCCATAATTGATGAGCAAATACTTTATCATACATAAATTCACCTTCATCAACTCAACTTATATCTACTATCTCAATAAAGTGAGTCAAAATAGCATCAGCAAAGTGCACGTACACATATCTTGGTGTGCGTGTCCATATCTGGTGTTCACCATCATCTCAGGTGTTAAAAAACTCTTAAACATTAAAATAATACAGTACAAGATTAATAAATTCTCTCAAAAACCAAACAATGTTGAAAAGAACATGCACAGGCCACTGCCAGATTGGCGGTCGACCGAGAGCACGCGGTGGTCGACCGAACAAAAACCCGAAACCTCCCAGGCCTCGGACTGGCAAACGATCGACTGCAAGGTCAGCGGCGGTCGACCAGATGCGACATCTATAGAACGTGTAGTTTTCTGCACAGGTAGTGTTCGTGACGTGATTTTGTGATTTAACTTGATTAAAACAATATGAATCTTACATGAAATCATATCAACAACAAATTAACATCTCTCGGAACAAAATCAACATTTAAAGCATGATTATTCGTACAAGAAATCATATTTTAACCCTCAATTATGTACAAAACTTCAAAACGAAGAACAAAACATCTAAATTCAGATGAACAATGTTTTAAATAATTTTTAGATCTTAAAATACTTTTGTAAATTCGTTCTTAACCTCTTTAGCATGAAAAGGCCTAGTCTTTATGCACATAATATACAAGATTTGATTTTTATACACAAATTATTCAATTAGGCTCTACAAATCTTATTAAAACTCTTTTAAAAACATTTTAAAAAAGGGAGAGGGATTATCAGAGATGAAACTCAATAGAGACTTGTTGAAAAACGTGCAAGATGCAAAGCCAATGTAGATCCCTGATCCAAAAGCCAAAAACCAATCGAAATTCTGCTCAAAAGCCTGGAATCTGCTCCAAAAATCAAAATAGGGTTTATGAGGTGTTTGGTGGCTGCTAGGGTTCTTAAAAATACTGAAAAACTCATGAATATATAATATATATATGAAGAAAAACGAATATGGGCCTCAAAACCCGAAACCAACTCAAACTGAAAAAACAGTTTTCCCGATCCGCGGTCGACCGTAGGGTGAGCGACGGTCGACCGGAGCACAGTTTTTCAGCTGTGCAGAGCTTTGGCCATTGTGCATGTTTCGACCTGTTTCTCTCTTATGTACTGACTTGTTTACACTCAAAATACTTGTTAGTGTACTCATACACTAATAAATAATATTTACTAAAATAAAAATCCACTTATGGTAATCAATCACATATTAATTCCATTTCATTCATAAGTTTAAAATTTTCAGGGTTTTACATTCACCCCTCTTAAGAGAATTTTGTCCTTGAAATTTTGAAATCGCATCGTTCTTATGTACTGACTTGTTTACACTCAAAATACTTGTTAGTGTACTCATACACTAATAAATAATATTTACTAAAATAAAAATCCACTTATGGTAATCAATCACATATTAATTCCATTTCATTCATAAGTTTAAAATTTTCAGGGTTTTACATTCACCCCTCTTAAGAGAATTTTGTCCTTGAAATTTTGAAATCGCATCGTAGAGATTAATAATATGAGAAAAGCACTAAGAAGGGATAATCCAGACAAGGAAACACTCTCGTACACATCTCGTACCATTAATCCCCAAATTTAAAACGTAAGGAACATTTAGACTTAACAATCTAAAATGTGTGCAACCTCGCTCAACCCTTAATTAGACAGAACTAGTATGTCGGGTGATAAATCTAAACAAGGAACCCCCCCCATATATATACTATATATCCCGAATGATTAAGAGCTAAGTGTTGTGTAACCTATTCTAGCGTTAAATATAAATATGACTAAATCACATATATAAACATAAATGCATAGAAGCATACTCAAACATCAATATCTTACCTACACAAACAGGTGTGGGTAGTCGCGATGAACATCCTCCTTGCGTTCCTAAGAAATCTCTTCGGCTCCATGCCGGCTCCACTAAGCTTTCACTAATGGAATGACTTTATTTCTAAGATTTTTATTCTCTTTAGCAAGGATGCATACCGAAATCTCTACAGTAGTTATATCATCCTGGGTCTCGATCTCTGGTGTATCAATCACCCTCTGCTACTCCTCATCACGCAAATGTTTATTTAGCATCGAAATATGATGACATCATGTAAACTCGACATTAATGTTGGAAGGTCTAATCTATAGGAAACAGCTCCAATGTGCTCAATAATCCTGAAGGGATTGACATATCTCGGGGCAAGTTTCCCCGTCTACCAAATTGTCGAACGCCCTTCATTGGTGAGACTTTTAGCATTACTAAGTCTTTGACCTGAAACTCTAAATGTCGTCTCCGCTGATCTGCATAACTCTTTTGTCGGCTCTGTGCGGTAAGAATGCGCTCTCGAATCAATGCTACCTGCTCTGTGGTCTGCCTAACTAGCTCTGGACCAAGTAATAGATTATCCACTGGTTCTGCCCAACATATAGGCGATCTACAAGGCCTCCCGTATAATACTTCATACGGCGCCATCCCGATAGTAGCTTGGTAACTATTATTATATGCAAATTTAATCAATAGGATGTGGTCCTCCCAGCTACCCTGAAAATATATCATACATGCTTGTAGCATATACTCTAATACCTGATTCACCCTCTCTGCCTGACCATCTGTCTAGGGGTGGAAAACACTACTGAATGACAACTGGCTGCCAAAAGCATCGTGAAAGTTCCTCCAGAAATAGGATGGGAATACTGAGCCTTGATCTGATACAATCATCTCCGGAACTCCATGCACCTGACCGATCTCTCGGATGAAAATCCTTGCATATGTGTCTGCCGTACACGCCGTCCTCACTGGTAAGAAATACGATGACTTCGTCAAACTGTCTACTATAACCTAAATAGAATCATTTACTTTCTTTGATTTAGACAACCCTACGATGGAATCCATGAAAATATCTATCTAATTCCACTCGAGAATGGGTAAAGGCTGTAGGGTTCCTGTAGGTCTCTGATGTTCTGCCTTAACTTGTTGGCAGGTAAAACACTTAGCCACATATTGTGCAATCTCTTAACGCATGCTACTCCACTAGAAATGCCACTTCAGGTCCTGATACATTTTCATTGTGCCTAGATGTACTGTATATCTACTACGATGCACCTCATCAAATTGATCTCTCTTCAACTATGGATTGTTCGGCATAACTAATCGACCTTTCATTCGAAGGCCTCCATCTACTCCAATAGTCCAATCAGTCTTGGGTTTCTTGGAAATCTCTCCCTTATGGGTTTGAATCCAAGAGTCCTCTAGCTGAGCTTCGACAACTCTATCGCTCCATGATGGCTGCACTAATAAAGCTCCTAAGAAAGCATTGCTTCTCTCAATCTCTGGCCTAAAATCATAGTGGTTGAGGGTATAAAGATCTCAATGCAATGAACACCTCAAAGCTGCAAGCTCGTGACAATGTTTCCTGCTCAAAGTATCTGCTACCACGTTCACCTTACCTGGATAGTACTGTATAGTAAACTCATAATCCTTAATAAACTTTACCCATCATTACTGTCTCTGGTTGAGTTCTTTCTGTGAAAAGTGATATTTTAAGCTCTGGTGATCTGTGAATAACTCAAATTGTACTCCATACAAATAATGTCTCCATGCCTTCAATGCAAAGACCACTGCTGCTAGCTCCAAGTCATGCGTGGGATAATTCTGCTCATGAGTTCTCAACTGCCTCGAAATATAGGCCATAACTCTCTGGGTCTGCATCAAGACACCTCCCAGACCTGATAATGATGCATCAGTGTAGACAATAAAAGTCCTATCATTGCTGGGAATATTCAGCACTGGTGCTGAGGTCAAATTAGTCTTCAATGTCTCAAAGGCCTCCGGGCAATCCGTGCCCCAAATAAACTGTACACCATTCTTAGTAAGGTGTGTAAGTGGTGTCATAACTTTTGAGAAATCCTGAATAAATTTCCTATAATAGCCCGCCAAACGTAAGAAGCTACGAATCTCGATAACGATATTCGGCGGCTCCTAATCAAGAATGACATCTACTTTAGCCGGATCTACTGCAATGCCCTCCTGGCTGATAACATGGCCTAAAAATCTGACCTCCGATAACCAGAATTCACACTTGCTAAACTTAGCGTATAACTGATGCTCTCATAAAGCCTGCAATGCCAACTACAAATGCTGCTCGTGCTCGGCTTCCGACCTCGAATAAATCAAAATATCATCAATGTAAACTATCACGAACTGGTCCAAGTATGGACAGAAAACCCGATTCATCAAATCCATGAATACCATGGGTGTATTGGTCAGCCAAATAGCATGACAAGAAACTCAAAAGACCCATATCGAGTCAGAAAAGCGGTATTGGGAATATCCATCTCTTGAACCCACAACTGATGATAACCAGAATGAAGATCAATCTTTGAGAAATACTGCGCTTCCTGCAACTGATCAAACAAGTCATCAATCCTCGGTAATGGATACCTGTTTTGGATGCTGACCTTGTTCAATTTGCGATAATCGATGCACAATCGCATACTCCCATCCTTCTTTTTCATAAAAAAAGACCGATGCTCCCCATGAAGAATGACTCTGGTGAATGAATTCCTGAGAAAACAACTTATCTAATTGGACTTGTAGCTCTCTCATCTCAGCAGGCGCCATATGGTAAGGAGCTTGGGAAATTAGCGTGGTGCCTGGCTGCAACTCTATGATAAACTCAACCTCTCTCACAAGAGGTAAACCTGATATGTCCTGGAAGACATCCTGATACTGTGAGACCACTCGTGTCTCACTCAAATATGCGCCCCGATCCCGCAACATCACCTCCTCGACGTATGCCAGAAATGACTCCGTAATCTGGTTGCCTCATGAGGTCACTACCACCAACTCAGATCCATCACTAGCTTACAAGCTGACTATTTTCACGAAACAATACTTGTATGGTAGGAAGATAACCAATCCATATTAAGGATAACATAAAACTCAGACATACGCAACGCGATCAAATCAATCAAGAATTCGGAATCGTCTAAGCTAACGACACATCTCCTACAAACGCTCTTTAAAAGAGACATCTCTCCCAAAGGAGTAGACACAGATAACGGAATATCTAATGACTGTGTTACAAGTTGAAGTCTAACTATAAAATCGTAGGAGATAAAAGAATGTGAAGTGCCAGAATAAAAAAGAATACATGCTGGAAGGGTGTTCACAAGGAACATACCTTCCACTACTACTCCACTCGCACCATGGTCGCGAGAGACAACTGCATAAACTCTACCAGTAGCTGAAGGTTGTTGTGCTGCATCACCTAGAACGTATGGGATTATCTGTCCCTGCTGGATGTCCTGAATCTCTCGCACCTGTCCCTCAATCCTCGGGACTACTGGAGGTGCCTCAATCCTCAACTGTTAGCCCTGACTATGTCCCTGAGCGTGGTTCTGCTAATGCTACTGATTCTTTCCCTGCTGGCCTACTGTGGGTGCAGTGCGGCAATCTGCAGCTCTATGTCCGAACCTGTTGCATTTGAAATAGGTCCCTTGTAATCTTCGCTACTGCGGCGCCCTCTTATCCTGCTGGTGCTCCTTCTTATGTGGACCCTGCTGATGTGGACCCTTACTCTGCTGTTGGGTCCTCCTAAGCCTACAAAAGGTCGCTTACCTTTCCCTTTATCCATGGACTGTCCTAATTTAACATTGTCATCCTTGCCCTTAAGGAATATAACTATGTCTGTCTCCTGAGCCATGACAGCATTGCCACCTCCCGTACTGAACGGAAGCTCCGAGATACTAAATACCAACGTAAACCTGGGCGAAGTCCCATCATGAACCTCTGAGCCTGCTGCTCCTCAGTGTACCACATGCCCATAAATCTAAGTAGTGACATGAATTTACTCTTAAAATCCGTCACAGACATATCCCCCTGCTCCAACCGAGCTAGTTCTAACTCCTTCCCGGCTTTCGCGGCCGTTGACACATACTGCCCATAAATGAAGTACACAAAGGTCTCCTATGAAGCTATCATTCTATGCTCTAGAGTGAAGCGAAGCCGGTACTATTCTATCGCATCGCCCTTAAGGCTAAAAGCTGCCAGCCTCTGCTTCTGCATAATGTTCACATTAAGCATATCCAAAATGTTGCTTACATCCTCCTTCCATCTGTATGCAACAATGGAATCCGTCGAACCATGAAACTCTGGTGCCTTCAACTTTTGGTACCTCTCTACTAGATGAAGTTAAGCCTCCTACTCAGTAGCTCCATCAACAACTGAGTGTGGTGGTGAGTATACCCGTGTCTCCTTTGGTATCTCCACTAGAATGGGTGTCTCCTCCTGATTGGGAGTCTTCTGTCAAGCCTAATTTGCTAGCTGCTCCTCAATAGCTACCAGTCGAGTTGCTAATAATGCTATGAGATCCACTAAGTATTGCAGAGTCTGTTGTGGGTCTGGCTCTCTGTCGTCTTGCTCAGCTCCCTATGCACGAGCACCTCTATGTCCATGTCCTCTTCCTGACATCTATAAGTTTCGGAGAAGATCTTATTAAATGCAGTAAATAAGATCTCAAGCATGAAAAGATATAACATATACCTATAATATAAATCATATCACATATTCATCGTAGCATGCTTTATAATTCAAAGAAAATAGTTCATCATATAAAAAAATTTAAAATTTTCGCGTATGTATATATAACACGTCCTCACTCATACTAGGAATTCCTATCGAATTCTATACATGATTTCTAGGAAACTCTATCCTAGCTCCACAATATAACACAGGGATGATCCTAAGGATGTTGGAACTGGAGCTCTGATACTAACTATGCAGCCCCGGGGTTCACACAAGGCTGCAGTCCAAGGTGAAACCTAAATTAGCAAACCTGCCAAGCAACAAACACCATCCTATGACATATTTCACCACCACAGTCACTATCCCTCTAGAAGAGCCAACACATAGGTGAAGGTACAAAACAAGCAAATAATAGAAATAGTACAAACTCAGATATGCACAGAAGAAGTGTATGAATAATGAATAAATGAGCCTCACTGAAATAGATTGAATATCTCTCTGAGTCTAAAATAACTCTCAACATAATGAGTCAAATGGAATCTCACTAAGGTACTCAGCCTCTACAAAAAGAAATATAAATCTAGAGTTAGAAAATAAACAACTAAATATGGAGTTCTGAAATACAAATCTACGACTCTCTGTGCGCCGGCCTCACTACCTGAAAGGGGGGAAACAACGAGCGTCAAAATGCTAGGAAGATCATCTCCACCACTCCCCAGGGAAGGGGTAAGAGTATATAAAAAAAATAGAGTTAGTACATATAAGTATAAAATCATTCATATAACCCTAACTGGAGATTGATATTTAGAAATCCACAACACGAGAATTAGTACGTCGAGCGAAATATTCCAAAAAAGGAAACCCTCATGTATATACCATATCTAAAATTGTAAATTCCTAAATACCAAGTCTAACTCTATGAATGAATACAACAACCAAAAGAAAAGTACTCCAAACCTCAACTATACAGAACCAATGTCTCATCTCGAACTACCCTCGGGTAGTCGGGATAATATCAAAAGAAGAATCACCCAACTCATAACTACCACAGGCCATATCATGTATGCCATTTATCAAAGGATGTACCCTATTAGTACGTCGAGCGAAATATTCCAAAAAAGGAAACCCTCATGTATATACCATATCTAAAATTGTAAATTCCTAAATACCAAGTCTAACTCTATGAATGAATACAACAACCAAAAGAAAAGTACTCCAAACCTCAACTATACAGAACCAATGTCTCATCTCGAACTACCCTCGGGTAGTCGGGATAATATCAAAAGAAGAATCACCCAACTCATAACTACCACAGGCCATATCATGTATGCCATTTATCAAAGGATGTA
>NC_033794.1:63108189-63125527 GCF_001876935.1 Asparagus officinalis | reverse complement strand
CCGACTCAAAAATCACCATAGGCCATATCATGTATGCCACAAATCAAAGAATGTACCCTACTCATGGGTAATCTATCATGGGAGCAAAACTACACTATAAGCATATATATGTATGCATCTTCACGTATAATAGCGATACTTTTGTAAGGCTCGCATAATGTTACGCGGATATCGAATACAACCTCCTTACTCAATCATCCTTATGCATCTTCACGTATAATAGCGATACTTTTGTAAGGCTCGCATAATGTTACGCGGATATCGAATACAACCTCCTTACTCAATCATCCTTACGGCAAATAGATTTTTATCTCTCTATTTTCGGATTCGCTCATTCGTCTAACGGTAATAGGTTTTATCTCCCTATTCCCGGATACGCTTCCAGATGATCGTACAATGGTTAATATACATATCAGCCCAAACCGGATATACATACACCGATCACCTTCGAGTATTTGGTACAACTGAGATCTCGTTATAGTAATCACAACCAAATACCCTTAGTATGGTATAACCGCAGTCTCATTTTGGGATGAACACCCACACTGAGCAACCATAACTGATGAACAAATACTTTATCATACATTAATCACCTTCATCAACTCAACTTATATCTACTATCTCAATAAAGTGAGTCAAAATAGCATCAACTAAGTGTACGTACACATATCTCGGTGTGCTTTTCCATATCTGGTGTTCACCATCATCTCAGGTATTAAACAACTCTTAAACATTAAAATAATACAATACAAGATCGAGAAATTCTCTTAAAAATCAAACAATGTCGAAAAGAACATGCACAGGCCACTGCCACATTGGCGGTCGACCGCAAAACACGTGGCAGTCGACCAAACCAGGCCACTGCCACATTGGCGGTCGACCGCAAAACACGTGGCAGTCGACCAAACAGAAACCCGAAGCCTCCTAGGCCTCAGACTGGCGAATGGTCGACCGCAAGGTGAGCGGTGGTTGACCGGACGTGACATCTAGAGAACGTGTAGTTTTCTGCACAGGTAGTATTCGTGACATGATTTTGTGATTTAACTTGATTAAAACAATAAGAATCTTGCATGAAATCATATCAATAGCAGTTTAATATCTCTGGGAACAAAATCAATATTTAAACATAATTATTCGTGCAAGAAATCATATTTAAACCCTCAATTATGCATAAAACTTCAGAACGAAGAACAAAACATCTAAATTCAGATGAACAATGTTTTAAATCATTTTCAGATCTTAAAACACTTCAGTAAATTAACCTCTTTATCATGAAAAGACCTAGTCTTTATACACATAATATACAAGATTTGATTTTTATACACAAATTATTCAATTAGGCTCTACAAATCTTATTAAAACCCCTTTAAAAACATTTTAAAAATAGAGAGAGGGATTAGCAGAGACGAAACTCGTCTGAGACTTGTTGAAAAACATGCAAGATGCAAAGCCAATATAGATCTGTAAAACCCTGTAATTTTGAATGATTGTGAAATATAATAATAAAAATGTTATATCACGATAAATAACGTTTATTGATATTTGAGTATGCTAGGAATTAATTTGAGATCAATTCGATACATATATATGGTTTATTGATATTTGAGTATGCTAGGAATTAATTTGAGATCAATTCGATACATATATATGAATATATGAGTGCAAATGCACAAAACATGCACGAGAAATTTGAGATCAATTCGATACATATATATGAATATATGAGTGCAAATGCACAAAACATGCACGAGAAAATCTAGAAATAATGACCAGTTAAGAGTTTATAGATTTTACACAATGATGCACTTAGAATATGGGAAACTCAAAATACCAAATTTGTAGGTCATTTCAATAGCTTTCTAACAAATCTTACATCATCTCATTCTGAGATCGAACGTGAAAGTTATGGCCAAAATACCGAAGGTCATTTTCCTAGTCAGATTAGGATTCATGGTTCGGGTCAAACGGGTTTCGTTCGGGTTTACATATATATAAACATGTGTTTTCACGAAAATTAACATCCTTACATCAGAGTTTCGAATCCTAGCAGCCCCTCTTCCTCTCTCTGAATCCCTAGCCCTAAAGTTGAGAATTTTGAGAGCTTTGTGAAGCAAATATCGACACGAGGGCGAGATCATCAATGTGTAGCAAGGGAAAAACGGCTTGGTTGTACTTTTTTTTGGTTGCTGGTTATTTTAGAGGCTTAGAACGATGTCTAAGGCAAGGTTATCTTCATCCAAACCCTTCCCCATAGTTAAATAACTAGTTAGATGTTTAATATGATGTTGAATATGTGTTTTCATGCTTGAATCTTAACATGATGTGATAAAAGTTAAATTTTTGATGTTAAAATATAAACCAATGCTAGATTAGTAATTTTTTTTTCTTACTGTTTATGATAGTATTATGATCATGATCATTAGAGTTTTTCACAATTTCATTTATATATGAGAAATTTAAGAGATGTACTAAATAAATATTTTCTGCAGAAAACTGTAGCAATTGTATCATGTTCAACTGAGATTTCGAAATAGAAAATAAACTCCAAATTTAACCAAAATAGTGCCAAATGAAAGATATATGTATATAGTTTATAAAACAGAAGCCTAATCTAAAAATTCATTTGTATAGAGAAAGATATGATCTTTTTACTAACAACATATCTTGTAGAAAAACGGCTGCACATATATAATGTTTAACTAGAGATTTGGGATAACAAATGAACTCCAAACTGAACCAAACTTATGTCATTTGAAAGATGTGTGAATCTAGTTTTCAAAATAGAAAACTATTTATAAAAAATAGTTTTCCTAAAGAAATATATACTTGTTTTACTAACAGATATCACGTCTGTTTTTCCTGCTCGTTTTGTGGAGCTGTGTTGCGCCGTTTTGAGGTGCGTTCGCGGAGTTTTGAGCCGCTTGATGTTATACGTATAGTCATGAATATGTTATGTTATACATTTAAGAATTCCAAGGGGATTTTGATTTGATCATATTTGAATTAGATATAGTTCATATACATGTTGGATATCGTTGATGAGCACAGCTTAGTACTATATGGGATAGTGCATCGACACACCAGATATACACAGTTTATACATAAGGTAACTATCATTGATGAGCATAGCTCAGTATTATATGGGATAGTACATCAACATGCCAGAGGTACAAAGATTTATATGAGGTGCATATCGTTGATGAGCTCAGTTCAGTACTACATGAGGTAGTGTGTCGATATTCCACATGTACAGACCATTGAGTCAGATTTTAGGAGGCTTGATCTAGCTATCCGCCCCGCACTAGGGTGTGATGAGGTTCGTGAGGCGTATTTCTAGGATGCCTATTTGGTAGTTCGTCCCGCACTCAAGTTATGCACTGAGATCGCGAAGAGACTAATGAGCCGTGTACACAGTTCAGGATACCAATAGGGTAGTCCGTCGTACTGAGATAATTACTTGATAGCCTAAGTATGATAGATGCCGATTATAAATACGACCTATCAGTGAACTATATAACTAAGATACGTTACTTTTGAAAGTATACAAAATTATGTGTTGGTATTTTATTCTATCTCTCCAGTGATTGTCGAAGATATTATAAATACGATGTGTTGATATCTTAGTGTTGGTATTTTATTCTATCTCTCCAGTGATTGTCGAAGATATTATAAATACGATGTGTTGATATCTTGTTTCTTTTACTATCTTTTTTTTACTTCTTAGTTGGGATCAATGATTAAAGATTCACAATTTGAGACTTATGATATATATACATGAGGGTTTCCTTGTTTAGATTATTTCGCTCGACTTACTAGTCTCGTGTTATGGATTTCTAATTGTTGGTTTCATTAGATTGTCTTTTCTTAGTTCGGTATTAATGTTTAGATATCTACAATTTGAGACTTATGGTATATACATGAGGATTTTCTTGTTTGGATTATTTCGCTCGACGTACTGCGTCTCGTGTTGTAGGTTTCTAAATGTTAATCCTACTTAGATACGGGGAAAATGAATCTAGGTAGACTATGCTTAATAGATAGAGCCTTCACTCTACCTAGTAGACCTTTCCTTAGGGGCGGATGGAGGTAATCTTGCTGTAGCGCTCTGACGCTCTTGTTGTTTTTCTTTTTCCTTTAAATTACTTTTCAGGTAGTTCGAAGTTTCGGAGAGCCGCAGGGTGACGGAGTTCTGGCATAGTTGTCGTCGCGTATTTTTACTTGTAGAGACTCCATTGTAGTTTTGAGTTTTATCCAGACATTAGAGTTTCATATTCATATTGTAAAGGCAGTGTGCCTTAGTGCGACTTTTAGTTGATTCATGTTGAGATATTTTTATTATTCAGATATCAGATATATTATAGTTAAGACATGATTCTTTTTATTTATGAGATATCTCTTCTATATCATGTCTATTACATTTATTCTCTTTATTTTTCTTGTTTGTACCTACACTTCTATTTGGTTCTACTAGAGGATATTACTGTAATTGGTGAAACATGTTTATGCACAGTGTGGGTGCATGGCAGGTTTGACATCTCTGGTTTCACCTTAGACTGCAGCCTTGTGTGAACCCAAGGACGTCACAAGATCCCTGATCCAAAAGCAAAAAACCAATCGAAATTTCGCTCAAAAGCCTTGAATCTTCTCCAAAAATCAAAATTGGGTTTATGGGGTGTTTGGCGGCTGCTAGGGTTCTTAAAAATACTGAAAAACTTATGAATATATGATATATATATCAGGAAAAATGAATATGGGCCTCAAAACCCGAAACCAAGTCAAACTGGAAAAAATAGTTTTCCCGATCCGCGGTCGACCGTAGGGTGAGCGGCGGTCGACCGGAGCACAGTTTTTTTGCTGTGCAGAGCTTTAGCTATTGTGCATGTTTTGACCCGTTTTTCTCTTATGTACTGACTTGTTTACACTCAAAATACTTGTTAGTGTACTCATACACTAATAAATAATATTTAGCAAAATAAAAATCTATTTATGATAATTAATCACATATTAATTCAATTCATCATTCATAAGTTTAAAATTTTTAGGGTTTTACACTTGTTTCACCCCCCTTTGTCAACATCAAATTGGGGAAAAACAAAAAGAAGAATCAGAGCAATAGGCTCCCCCTACATAGAAGCATGGGTGAGTATAAAAACATATGGGGAAGGCTCCCCCTATCATGAAGCCATAGAGCATATATCCATTTAAATATTTTATGCACTCATACACATATATATGTCTCCATATTGATCTTATTAATCGAGCAAAAGACACCTGCTCATCACAAAGATATACTCATAGTGAGGCAACAAAACCACACATATACATATCATCATGAAGTGTTTACACAAATCTCAAATATGTACTAAATAAAGATGAAATGTATAGTTTTAGCACAAACCAAAAAATCCAAAAGTTTTTAAACCAAATAAAAAACAAACATAAATACATAGTTTCAAACAACTACAAGAGTTCTCAGCCAAATACATAAGTTCAAAGCACACTAAAAAGCAACTACATAGTTCATAGACAAATACAAAAACCAAGTAATTTAGAACTATGTCTTTAAGGGTGTGATGACCCAGGAACCAGAGGTGGATGATGGTGCATATACATATCCATAAACTATCGTTGGACCCTCAAAATCTCGTCTTGCCTACTCGTCAACTAATCATGCAAACTCTCAGCTCTAGCAAACATCTCGTCCTGTCTACTCTCAATGTGATCAATACGAGCAAGCAGTCTATCCTCTAAGCTATCTATCCGATCAACTAAATAGACTAGAATGGTAGAAGGGATGGAAGATGAGGCACGAGAAGGATGAGGACAAGTCCTAGAACTAGAAGGACGGGATGAGGATTCACCTGGAGTGAAAGTACCCTAGAGGGGGGGGGGGTGAATAAGGTAATTGCTAATTTAATCCGATATCGATGCTAAAATAAAACTTATTAACTAATTATCCTAACAATATGATATATACAATGATATAAACAAGTATAAGAAATTAAGCAATAGGCGATATAAAATATAAACAAGAATAAGTGCGCCAATGCCAAACATAAACACAAATGAAATGATCACGGAATTCAGTCAACCCTCGACCTATGTCTCCGCTCCTCACCCTCGAGGAGATTCTCCACTAATTATAAAATCAACTACACAATTGGCTTTCTAGATCACTGAAAACTTTTACAATATCACAAGATTGTCAATACCACAAGACACTCCTCTAAGTGTTGGCCTACCCGTGTCACCTTCCTTAAGAACTTGGATTTAGTACCTCTCCCTAGGCTTTACAACCAACGTCACTCCTCTTGGAATTGACCACGATCTCTCCTAACCACTCCTCTAAGCATCCTTGTGTATTACAATGTGTTCTCTACCATTTAGTGCAAATACAATTTTTTTTTCTCTATTACAAATTGAGAACAAAATAAAAGCTCACTCTTAAAGAATCACTCACCATAACCTAAATATACAATATGTGAAAATACTTAAGCTCTAATAGATTGTGTGTGAAATCAATGAGTAAAAAAAATCAAACTCGAATTAATCTAGAAAATATAAATATAATAATTTAAATATAAACAAGCTAGATAATTAAGTTTAGAAAACTTCTCCAAGAACAAGAGAGATAGAGATTCGAAGAATGATGCTCAAAACCGAAATGATCTCCTCCTAAACTTCTCCAAGAACAAGAGAGATAGAGATTCGAAGAATGATGCTCAAAACCGAAATGATCTCCTCCTCTTGTAAACTCTTTTTGTAAATGATGCTCAAAACCGAAATGATCTCCTCCTCTTGTAAACTCTTTTTGTATAAACAAAAACACACTTATAACTTTGAAACAAACTTATATAAAGTCACTTAAACATCCGTAAGAAATAAATAAGAGTTGAGGGCCTTTTATAGCCTCTTAAACCAATCAAAAACCATAGACAAATGAGTCTACAAAACTAGTCGTTACAGTACCGTCGGTCGACCGATGTACTATTCAGTAGACTGATAAGCTGATTGTTGGTTGATTCTGGGAAACTATCGGTCGACTGATGTAAGCCATTGGTTGACTGAAAACACTATTTAGTCAACTGATGGAGGTTGGTCAACTAAGAAGAAAATTTTCAGCAATTATAGAGTAGTTTTTCAGTCAACTGATGTATAGTATCGGTCGATTGAAAACACTATTCGGTCGACTAATGAAGGTTAGTCGACTGAGTAGAAACTTTTTAGCAATTGCAGAGTACTTCATCGGTCGACTGATGAACAGTGTCGGTCGACTAAAAAACATGGACAACCCAGCTTTAAAAAGAAAATCTGATTATCAATGTGTTTAAAAATAGCAAATAAATTCTAAAAATTATGAAACTTGGGAAAATGTTTATATGCATGAATATAAACATGTTAGAAAAGAAATTTTTAAAATATCATTTCCTATTTGTGAAACTCATTATTTTACAAAATCTCAAAAAATACGAGTTAGTTTAAATACTTGATTTTGACAAAGCGATTTTAAACACGTTTGGAAATTATTTTGAATGGATTAATAGACTTTGTAAAAGATATAAAATATTATTGTTAAGTCAATAATCCAAAGACTCGATATTTTCTCAAAAACACTCATATTACAATAAATATGTGTGTGTAAAAAATTTAGCTCTAAGCATAACACATAAACTATAATTCTTAAAGCTATTATACCCAAGTTGATGTGCATAAAACTTGATCTTTAATATTAGACTTGAAATGCGTTGGTTTCATTCCAAATATCATCGTTATAGCACAAATATTTTCAACCTAGATACACATTTGAGAAAATAAAAATACTGGAAAACACAATTATAAGTTGTTTGTTAATCATCAAAACTAGATTAGAAAGTAGGCTCATAAACATGAGTCCTAACAATCTACCTTTTTTAATGATGACAAACAATTTCCTCAATAGATATAAAATGCTTTAACAAGATACTCACTAAGAATATAAAATGCATAAACAAGATTCTTACTAACAACTTGTTTCTCACACTTTATCAATATCAAAATGAGGAAAAAAAATAATAAGAATAATAGAGTGAGAGCACCCCCTATCAAAAAAGCACAATGAGTATAAACATAGAAAGAGAGGGAAGGCTCCCCTTATCAAAAAGCCTTAAAGCAAAAAAAAAGTGAGATATGAATTTAACAAAAAAAATTTATGACAACTCACACTCAAAGAGACAAGAGAACACTTAAACATATGGCATTAAGAAAACGTGTCTCAAAACATAGATTTATATGTAATATGAAATCAAATGAAAATCATGAAAATCACGATAATCATGAAAGTCCAATTGAAAATCTATATAAAAATTTTGATATATATTCCCAATTTAAAAATGAAGGAGAATTATGAATATCCATGAAGGACAAGAATTATAAGAAAATTATTTTTGAAAAGGATAAAGAGAATGATCAAGCAAACATGAAATATCATTTTTGACAAAGAAATGATTAGGAAAACATGATTCAAGTGATAAGCATGCCCAATATGCCTCTTATATGAAAAAAATAATTTCTTTGCAAAGAGGTTAGGTAAATATGTCCACCAATAGAGATTCTCAATCAATATAAATAATGGACATATCTTTCCTATATACATAAACATACAAAGAGTAATGTTGAACATTTATATGTTTTAGCTTAGGATAAAACAAACAAAGATCAATTAAATTATTTTCGACAAGAAAACTAGAAAAGCAATCATTTCAAACTCTTGGAGCTTGTTTCAAACTATATAAAAGCTTTTAGTACCCGGTAAACATGATATGGAAGAAAAATAAATCCGGAGGAGATGCTTAAACATAAACCTCTTCATTTAGAACCAAAACCAATAAAACTCAAATGAATAACAAAGATACATTTCCAAAAATAATGTTTGATAAAATAACATTTGGGTAAAAATTTGATCAATATGTATCTCAAAAATATAATTCAAATAGGTTTTTCCAAAATAAGAAACTAAAAATAAAAACCCTAAAAATCTTGATTTTTAAAATTAAAAAGATTTTGGCACCTAAACACTCTTGGTGCCAATGTAAAACCCTATGAAATTTGATAAATGAGTTTTTATTATGAAATATATGTTTATATCATAGATGAATGGGTATAACAAGTGTTTGGGGATCAAACAAGTATATTTTATATGAGAGACCAAGTGTCAAGACTAACACACACACAACATGCACAAACAGGAGAAAACCTACGCGATCGACCGTGGCGGTCAACCGCCGTACGCGCAGCAATGGAAGGAGGCTCTGTCTCTTGTGCGGTCGGCGGTCAACCGCCGTACGCGCAGCAATGGAAGGAGGCTCTGTCTCTTGTGCGGTCAACCGTGGCAGTCGACCGCTGGAAGTTTTGCCAGTTTTTTTTTCTTTTCGGGTTAGTTTGGGGTTTTTGGATCGGGTTTGTGGGCTCATATATATTGTTTTAGTTCATGAGAGCCTTTTCTCTTTACATTAGAAAACCCTAGCAGTCTCCTCCCTCTCTCTTGCAAACCCTAACTCTTTCTTTGGATGTTTCTTGGCGAGTTTTGGAGAATTTTGGTGAGTTCCAGCGACGTTCAGCGTAGGAGGATCTTTTCCAGCATCGTTTTTAGTTGTTCTTCACCCCTCAGGCGGGTTTCATCTCGCTCAACCCTACACCCCTGCTTTTAGATTTGTTTTCTAATGTTTTCTTGTGATTTGTGGCCTAATATGCTATTTTCTTTGTATAAAGATATATCTTATTATTTTAAGATGCAGAAGAATACGTTTTCAGTTAATAAAGATCACACACGAATTTCTTAATGTAGATCTAGATCTGGAAATACTTCTAACAAGAGTTTTGTAAGAAAAATATTTGTTTTCGAAGGTTTCGACATGAAATATACATGTTTAAGTTTTGATTTGTTTTATCTATAGTGATTAGTCTGTAAATCACATGTTCTGGTTATGCTAAATCATTTATGAAAGTTTAATAATGCCTATAATTATCACACGGAAGTTTTGGATCGAACCCACGTAGAACAGAAACCAAACTAGAGTTTCTGCTTTTACGCGGTCGACCGTGACGGTCGACCACGTGCCGTGCACAGAAGCAGTAAGCTTCTGTTCCAGTCGCGGTCGACCATGGCGATCGACCATTAGGAATTTTTGCTGTTTTGTCCTGTTGTATTTAGGTTTGTGTGGCTGGCATAATATCTAGGTTATTTGGGTTTGCTATACATTGAGAATTGTGTACATGAGTTGAGTACAGACATGAGTCTTAGTTTTATTCACCGGGACATGAGGGTGAATAGTTTAGATATTGTTTCAGACATTATTTATATGAGAGTCCTCGTGTTGGACTAGAATCATCAGAGTCCTCATGTTGGACTATAAACTATTGAAGACCTTATGAGGGACTATGAGTTATGAGAGTCCTCGTGTTGGACTATAATCATTAGAGTCCTCGTGTTGGACTATAAACTATTAAAGTCCTCGTATTAGACTATAAGCTACTAAAGTCCTTGTGCCGAACCATAAACTATGAAAGTCCTCGTGTTGGACTTTAAGTAATACATGTTGACATATTTTTGACATATGACAAATTATTGATGGTATGGTTGGAGATGGAGTTATTACTCCACATAGTTGTTGGATTGGGTATTTAGCTATTTACAATATGAACTTATGGGATTGTTGAGTTACCCACGCACATGTTGTAAATCCTTAAATAACAAACTCCGATTTTATTTTAGAGTTTATGATTGATTATCTATATGTATTAACATCTATTTTCATATCCCTCTAGCCCTTCCCCTAGGGTTGGTTGAGATGTTACTCGGTATAGCGCTTTGACGCTCGTTGTTTCTCCCACTTTTAGGTAACGAGCCAGGTGCACGGAGAGCCGTAGCTTGATGGATTTGCTTTAGTTATTATTTATAGACAGTGTTAGTAGTTATGTCAGAACTCCACAATAGATGTATTTTGTTAAATATTTTGAGATATTATTTCTAGTTTTGAAAAAGGCGAATGTGCCTTAGTAATACTTCATTTGATTTCATATTGTGAGACAGTTGTATCAGTTCAGATGTTTTCTTCTTAGAGATTTATTCATTTATGTCAGTGATGATGACTTTTCTTCAGAGTATCTGTTGTTTCATATTTATTTTCTCTTTTGCCTGTTTTGTACCTACACCAGTTATTGATTCTACTAGATAGATATTTACTATGATGGTGAAACATGTTATTGCACGGTGTGGTGCATGGCAGGTTTGATATTCTTGGTTTCACCTTGGACTGCAGCCTTGTTGAAACCAGGGGCGTCACAGCCAAAGAGTCTAGAGACATGACATCTATCAGTAAAGCTCAATGCCCTTAAGTTATGACCTTATATGGACGCATTTTGTGCATGGGTCCGGTTATAGCAATATTCACGCAAATAACTCATTCTATTGTAATACGTGCAATAAAATAGATGCATTTGATTTTATTGACCATTTATTATTGCAGAAAACCATTTGCAAACAAAGATTATCTTTTAAAATTATTATGCAAATATAAAACTTTTCTCAAATAAAAAAAAGGCCAAATGACCAAATCTACTATAATAATCACATTTAAACATATTTACATGCTTATGATGAACATTGTGTGAAATTACCCTGGGGGGAATAGGGTATTTGCTAATCTAATATGATATTGATGCCAAATAAAACTAATTAAAAAATATACTAGAAATATAATGTGTACAAGTGATGTATGCAAAGGTATACATGGATAAACAATATAATGGGCAATTGAGATAAGACAATAGACAATATAAAAGTATACAAGAAAATAAGTGCGCCAATTTCAAAACTCAAATAAAAAAATAAATGATCATGGAGTTCGGTTGACCCACGATCTACGTCTCTACTCCTCACCCTCGAGGAGAATCTCCACTATATCAAAATACTATACAATCGGTTTTCCAAGTTCACTAAAAACTTTTACAATATCACACTATTGTCAATACACTATACACTTCTCTAAGTGTTGGCCTAGCCCGTGTCACCATCCTTTAGTGCTTGAAATTACAACCTCTTCCTAGGATTTATAACCGACGCCACTCCTCTTGGAATTGATCCCATCTCTCACCAACCACTCCTCTAAGTATTCTTGTGTATTACAATGTGTTTCTTAACAATTAGGAACAAATACAAAGAGTTTTGTTCTCTAACAAGATGGGAACTAAGTTAAGCTCACTCAATCCCACCCAAAATCCAAATTATATGATATGTGAAAATACTTTAAGCTCAAGTGGTTGTGTGTAAGAATGATAAGTAATAATAAAACTAAAATCAAATTAATCTAGCAAGTAAATATAATAATTAAAATATGAACAAGCTAGATAAATGGAGTTTAGAAAACTTCTCAAACAAAGAGATGTAGATGGTTAAAGATGAACTCCACAATATTGAATATCGAATCCTTCTCTTTGTGAAACTATCTTCATATAAACTCACTTGAAAAGTCTTGAAACCCTTAAACAAACTTGGTAAAACTTGATTTAAAATTTTCTTAGATAACCATTATATGAGAACTGAAGGGGTATATATAGGATCACAAAACAAATCCCAAAAACCATGAAAATCCAAGGAAAAAGAAAAAAACCCAAAAAATTAGCACAGCTGGAAAACTAGCCATTTTAGTGCCATCAGTCGACAGATGGTACTGTTCAATCGACTGATGAGCTGACCGTTAGAGGCCGCTCATCCTTTATCGATCGACTGATGAAATCATCAGTCGACTGATGACCTACTTCGGTCGAGTGATGGTTCATCAGTCGGACCGAAGCAGGTCATTAGTCGACTGAGCATAAACTTTTAGTTATTCCAGCTCGTTTCTTTGGTCGACTGATGATCCTCATTAGTCGACTGATAACGTGCACAAGGAATTTTATGTAAAACCCCAAAAATTTGAATATATATGAAAAATAATAATAAATATATTATATGGTGAAAATATAACATATTTTGATGTTTGAGTGTGATAAGAATTGATTTGAGATCAATTCAATGTATATTTGTGAATATATGAGTGCAAATGCACAAAACATGCACGAAGAGAAATCTGGAAAAATGATCAGTTAAGAATTTATATATTTTACATACTGATATAGTTTTCATCTAGAAAAACTCAAAAGTCCAAAGTTGTAGGTTACTTCAACAACTTTCTAACAAATCTTAAATCACCTTATTCTAAGGTAGGATGAGAAAGTTACAGCCAAAATACCGAAGGTTATTTTTTTTAGTCAGACTAGGTTTCCTAGTTCGGTTCAAACGGGTTTATTTCGAGTTTACATATATGTATATATATATATACATGTGTTTTATTGAAAATTATCATCTTTTCATCAAAGTTTCAAACCCTAGCAGCCCCTCTTCCTCTCTCTCAAACCCTAGCCCTAAAGTTGAGATTTTAGGAGCGTCTTGTGAGGTGAGAAGCGAGGAAAATGCAGGATCTACGATATTTGGCGATGAGGAGTCGTTTAACATCAGTTTTCAGAGGCTTGCACATGTGATAAGGCAATATCATCTTCATCCAAACCTATCCTCATAGTGTTTAATAATTATAAAAGTGTTTAATCAATGTTTTAATGCTTAAGGCTTAACCTAATAAAAAAAAAGATTTTTGATGATAAATCTTAACTCAATGCTAGATAATTAGCTTTTCCTAATTGTTTATGATAATAACATGATTATGATCATTAAGAGTGATTAAATTTTTATTTTTTAAACTTGAAAATTATGTTTAACTCGTGTGTTAATTAACCCAAAATTATTATCTAATTGAATTAAAAAGAGGTTTAGTTTTTTCATCATAGATTGTAGAAAACGGTTGCACATGTATAACATTTAACTAGAAATTTGAGATATCATATAAACTCCAAACTAAACAAAAGTAGTGTAAAATAAAAGCTATGTGAAACTTTTTTCCAAAACGAAAAAAATATTCTAATAAATAGTTTTTTATAGAGAAAGATATACTCAATTTATTAAAAATATATTCTGTAGAAAACTGCTGCACGTGTGTAACCTTTAACTACAAATTTAAGATAACATATAAACTCCAAACTGAACCAAACTAGTGTCAAATGATAGCTACATAGATCTAGTTTCCAAAACAAAAAACCATTCTTAAAAATAGTTTGTTTAGAGAAAGATATGCTATATTTACTAATGATATATTCTGCAGAAAACTACAGATATGTTGATTTGAAATAGTTGATATATTACATGAATATTTCTTCGAGTTTTCATGTTAATAAATTATGCTTAAACCCTAGGTTTGTGATACCTAAGTAAGATAAACATATTTAAATGAATTTTATCTCTGTTCATGAGTAGTTTTTATCATGTGTTGATAATCACTTTATTTACATATGAGATAATTGAATAAATTATTCAATTAGGATGTTAAACCCTAATTTAGAAGATATATTAATTTAATTTGATGATTCAGATAATTCCTGTTACATATGCTAAGTATAAAATCTCGTTTTAATGTCATGTACGTACAATTGACGTAAGAATTATTTGTGCACGAAAGAAAGAGTTTTTATAGAGAAAGATATACTCAATTTACTAATAACATGTTCTACAAAAAACTATAGCACGTGTATAACTTTTAACTAGAAATTTGAGATATCATATAAACTCCAAACTTAACCAAACTAGTGCTAAATGATATATACGTGGATCTAGTTTCCAAAATAGAAAACTATTCTTAAAAAGAGTTTGTCTAGAGAAAGTAATGCTCGATTTACTAATAATATGTTCTGCAGAAAACTGCAGATATGCTGATTTAAAATAATTGATATATTATGTGAAGGTTTCTTTTGGTTTTCATGTTAATAAATCATGCTTAAACCCTAGGTTTGTAATACCTAAGTAAGATAAACATGTTTAAATGAATTTTACCTTTGTTCATGAGTAGTTTTTATCATGTGTTGATAATCACTTTGTTTATATATGAGATAATTGAAGAAAATGTTTAATTAGGATGTTAAATCCTAGTTTGGAAGATATAATAATTTAATTTGATGATTCAGATAATTCCTGTTGTATATAGTAAGTATAAAATCTCGTTTTAACGTCTTGATATGTATAATTGACATAAACACTGTTTGTGCACGTAAAAACACATGTCTTGACAGAGAAGTCGACTATTAAGCTTAGTAGTCGGCTACTCGTGCTCAGTTGAGTATAACAAAAACTATGTGTTTGCAGAGTAGTTGACTAATGTTCTTAATAGTCGACTACTGATACTGATATATGTTATTAGAGAGCCTAGATGGACTGAGTGTAGTCGACTACTAAGCCTAGTAGTCGACTACTAAGGTTGTTGCTTGAATTTTTGTTTTGCATCTGTTTGAGATATGTTTTCGAGTTTCGAACCACACTTCTTTATACGTAAATTCACGAATAGTGTAGTAGCACACATATGAGTATGCTGAAAGGAATTATGATGGGTTTTGACCGGATTACTTTGAGAAAGTGTTTAGTATATATTATACACACACCTTCTAAATATCGTTGATGTGCTCAGTTTAGTACTACGGGGGTAGTGCGTCTATATTCCATTTGTACAGGCCATTGAGTCAGGTTTAGGATGCTTTATCAAGTAGTCCATCCCGAACTAGGGTGCGATGATGCTTGTGAGCCGTATTTCTAGGATGTCTACTTGGTAATCTGTCTCACACTCGTGTTACGTACAGAGATGTAATGAGACTAATGAGCTGTGTAAACTGTTAGGATACCGACTGGGTAGTCCGTCCCGCATGATGATGCGATGAATAAGAATCTTGCAAGGATTTGCATTGAGACGATTGTTGATAGCCTGAGTCTTTGGTGGATTCTAGTTATGTTTTGACTCACTGCTGAAATATATGACCCAGAGTACTTTGCATTTGAAAGTACACGGGATTTGTGCCAGTATTCATTCTATCTTCCCAGTGACAGAGGAAGATATTTTGAATACGATATGTTAATGTCTTTACTTTCTTTTACAATTTTTCTTTATTTTCTTAGTTGGGATCAATAATTAGTGATTCACAATTTGAGACATATGGTATATACATGAGAGTTTCCTTGTTTGGATTATTTTACTCGACGTATCAGTCTTGTGTTGTGGATTTCTAATTATTGATTTCATTTAGATTGTTTATCTTTAGTTTGGTATTAATGTTTAGATGTTTACAATTTAAGACATATGGTATATACATGAGGTTTCCTTGTTTAGATTATTTCGCTCGACGTACTATATCTCGTATTATAGTTGTCTAAATATTAATTCCATTAGATACGGGAAAAAATAATCTAGGTAGAATATGCTTACTAGATAGAGCCTCCACTCCATCTAGCAGCCCTTCCCCTGGGGTCGGATGGAGGTGATCTTGCTATAGCGTTCTGTTGCTCTTGTTGTTGCTCTTTTTCTTCTAATATTCTTTTAGGTAA
Organism: Asparagus officinalis; assembly: GCF_001876935.1. Lineage (NCBI taxonomy): Eukaryota > Viridiplantae > Streptophyta > Magnoliopsida > Asparagales > Asparagaceae > Asparagus > Asparagus officinalis. Next base: position 63,109,035 of record NC_033794.1, on the reverse strand, counting down.
GTAGGAGTACTGGAGATTCGTAGGATGACGGAGTTCTTGCATAGTCACCATCACATGAGATTTATTAGAGGCTCCACCGTAGTTTTAAATTTTTGTTCCAACATTAGTGTTTATTTCATAATGTAAAGGCGGTGTGCCTTAGTACGATTTTTAGTTATTTCTTGTCGAGACATATTTATTTATTTTGGATATCAGATGTATTCTAGGTTGTTCATTGAGACATGATTTATTTATAAGATAGTTCTTTCTATATCATGTCAATTGTAGTTATTTCCTTTATTTTGCTTGTTTTGTTCCTGCACTTTATTTTGACTCTACTAGAGGATATCGTTATGATTGGTAAAACTTATTGTTTCACAGTGTAGGTGCATGACAGGTTTGACATCTCTGGGTTTATATTAGACTGCAGCCATGTGTGAAAATAAGGACGTCACAGTTGGTATCAGAGCTCTAGTTTCAGTATCCTTAGGATCATCTTGTGTCGAGTAGTGGAGCTAGAATAGAGTTCCTTAGAATTCATGTATAGAGTCCGCTAGGAATTCTTAGAAAGAGTGAGGGCCGTTATACACGTATGTTCGAAAATTACGAATTTGTTTATGACTATCTTACTTTGATTGAAAAGTATTGCGTGGATACTTATTAAGATATGTTATGTATGGATCATCTTGTGTCGAGTAGTGGAGCTAGAATAGAGTTCCTTAGAATTCATGTATAGAGTCCGCTAGGAATTCTTAGAAAGAGTGAGGGCCGTTATACACGTATGTTCGAAAATTACGAATTTGTTTATGACTATCTTACTTTGATTGAAAAGTATTGCGTGGATACTTATTAAGATATGTTATGTAT
>NC_033794.1:63087142-63105829 GCF_001876935.1 Asparagus officinalis | reverse complement strand
TCTCTATATATATATATATATATATATATATATATATATATATATATATATATATGTTTGTGATCTTATTTACTGTGACTATTAAGTTCTCTTCTTGATATTATAAATATCAGTACAAGGATATGGTCGAGATAAAACTTGTACCCAGAGACTAGGGCAAGCAGAGCCCAAGTCTCTATATATATATATATATATATATATATATATATATATATATATATATATATGTTTGTGATCTTATTTACTGTGACTATTAAGTTCTCTTCTTGATATTATAAATATCAGTACAAGGATATGGTCGAGATAAAACTTGTACCCAGAGACTAGGGCAAGCAGAGCCCAAGCCGCAGAAGGCTTCTTAATATCTAATCGACTTGGTAATGCCGATTACAGAAGCAGAGACTAGCACACTCGAGGAGCGAGTAACGAGCTAGATTTTACTTTTTGAAGTTCCACCACCAGTTGTATCAGCCGTATATATTAGAGAGGTGATATCGATGATTTCACCATCACCACAACTAACTGTTGATAGAGCTACAGAACAGGAGGGTTGGCTATGTAAAAATAAGAAAAATATCCGACACTGAGAGCACCATAGTTTTAGGGCATACCGTATTCATGTGCAACTTATAAATGGAAGGAATATGTGAAATTTTCTTAACGTCAACTCAGTACCAAAGCAGAAGTTAGATGTATTCAGTATAGACTTCAGTTTACGTCAAAGCAGTAAATGTTAATTTCATAGGAGGATTTCACCTACTACTTCGATAAGTAGTTAGAACTAGCCCGATTAGAGTAGGAAGACATACCGATAGTTAATTATGGAAGCATGGCTATCTGGAGACAAGGGCAAGGATAAAAAACCTTTTGTAAGACATAGAAGACCCTAACATTTAGGCAAGAATTTTCAACGCCAGTAGCAGAATAATGGTCAGGACTAGCAGTCGCAGGGTCGCTATCATGGCCAGCTGTAGATGATTAAGATACCGCCAACCGTTTCGAGAATTGAAGGACCAATAGGCCAGATTCATGTCATTCAGGAGATTCCTGAGAGATAGATAGTCTCGTACTTCCACCTCCAGCAGTTCAACAGTCGCCAGCCATAGGCAGAGTCTATGAAGTCGTACCATGTGATCACGGTGCGAACGGAGCTATAGTAGATGGTACTTTCTTAGTGAATCTTTTCCAGCTCAGATCCTGTTCCATTCTAGAGCTTCCCATTCTTTTATATCTCATGCCTTTATGGATAGGCTTCAGTTAGTCGCACATCCCTTTAATGTACGCTATTCGTTTCTTTTCCTTTAGGAGAGGTATCTCTATTAGGGAGCGTCTGTAGGAGATGTGTCATTAGCTTAGATGAGTCCGAGTTTATTGTAGATCTAATCGTTTTGTGGATGTTGGATTTCGACGTCATTCTTGGTATGGATTGGTTATCATCCTACCATGTTAGCATCGACTATTTTATGAAAATAGTCAGTTTGCGATTGTCCGATGGATTTGAGTTGATTGTAGTGTCCTCACAGGGCAACAAGTTTGTGAAGCTATTTCGGGCATATGTTGAGGATGTGATGCTGAGAGATCGGAGTGCTGAGTTGTGTGAGACTAAAGACATCTCAGATTTTTAGGATGTCTTTCAGGACATACTGAGGTTACCTCCTATGTGAGAGGTTGAGTTCTATATCGAGTTGAAGCTAGGCACAATATCGATATCTCGAGCTCCCTATCGTATAGCACCTATTGAGATGAGAAAGCTATAGACTCAGCTGGACGAGTTATTGTCTCAGGATTTTATTCATAGGAGTTATTCTCCGTGGGGAGCACCGGTCCTTTTTGTGAAGAAGAAGGATGACAATATGCGTCTTTGTATAGATTATCAGGAGTTGAATAAGGTCACTATCCAAAATAGGTATCTATTACCAAGGATTAATAACTTGTTTGATCAGCTATAGAGACCGCAACACTTCTCGAAGATTAATCTTTGCTCTGGTTATCATCAGTTGTGGGTTTGCGAGATAGATATACCCAAGACCGCTTTTCTTACTCATTATGGGTCCTTTGAGTTTCTTGTCATACCGTTTGGGCTGACCAATGCATCTGCGTATTCATGGACTTGATGAGTTGGATTTTCCATCCATATTTGGACCAGTTCGTGATAATATTTATCGATGACATCCTTATATATTTGAGATAGGAGGCAGAGCACGAGCATCATCTTCAACTAGCATTACAGATTTTGCGGGTGCATCGGCTATATGCCAAATTCAGCAAGTGCAAGTTTTGGCTATCTAAGGTTAGATTTCTGAGCCACATTATCGGCAGAGAGGACATTATAGTGGATCCAGCTAAGGTTGTGACTGTACTTAATTAGGAGCCGTCGACGATAGTCATAGAGATTCGTAGCTTTTTGTGTTTGACCGACTATTACAGGAAGTACATTCCGGACTTTTTGAAGATAGGCACGCCACTTACATGCCTTACAGAGAAGGGTGTATCTTTTGTTTGGGGCACGGAATGCCATGAGGCCTTTGAGACTTTGAAGGCTAAGTTAACTACAGCACCAGTTTTGACCATCCCGAGCAGTGATAAGGCCTTTCACGTCTATGCGGATGCATTGTTAGTGGGTCTACGAGGTATTTTGATGAAGACCCAGAGAGTGGTAGCACATATTTCACATCAGTTGAGGACACATGAGCAAAATTATCCCACACGTGACTTGGAACTAGCTGCGGTAGTTTTTGCACTTAAGACATGGAGACATTACCTATATGGAGTTTAGTGGAACCGGAGAGGAACTTAGGAGACTTCATGTGAGTGCGAAGAGGATATGCATCGCAACTACCCACATGTTTGAACAGGTAAATTAAAAATTCAGTATGATTTGTTTATTATTTATGGTTATCCGTATGGACATGTTTATACTTAACGCTAGAATGATGATACTAGCACTTAGCTCCTAAGTATTCGGAACACACAGTATATATATGGGGGGTTTCTTATTTGGATTTTTCATCCAACTTACTTTTTCTGTTTAGTTAGGGGTTAACTGGGAGTATTTGCATTTTAGACCGTTAAGTATAGATATCGACGATGATTTTCGGGGCCCACACCTGTTTGAGTAGGTAGGTTGATTGATATTTATTGATTTTTTATATGGTTATATTCATACTTAATGCTAGAATGGAGGTATTAACACTTAACTCCTACTCATTCGTAACACATGGTATATAAATATAGGGGGTTTCTTGTTTGGATTTTTCGCCTAATGTACTAGTTCCGTCTAGTTAGGGGTTGAGTGGGAATATTGACATTCTAGATTGTTAAGTGTAAATATTTTTAAGTTTTATATCTGGAGACTAATGGTGCGAAATGTGTATATGATGGTTTCCTTGTCTAGATTATCCCCTCAATATTTTTTTCTGATATTATTAATCTCTAGGATACGATTACAGAATTTTAGGGACGAAATTCTTTTTAAGTGAGGAAGAATGTTAAACCCCGAAAATTTAAATATTATATGAAAAATAATAATAAATATGTTATATGGTGAAAATATAATATATTTTGATGTTTGAGTATGATAAGAATTGATTTGTGATCAATTCAATGTATATTTGGGAATATATGAGTGCAAATGCACAAAACATGCATAAAGAGAAATATAGAAAAATGACCTGTTAAGAGTTTATATATTTTACACACCGATGCATTTTTAAATATGGAAAAACTCAAAGATCAAAGTTGTAGATCTCTTCAACATATTTTCAACAAATATTAAATCATCTAATTCTGAGGTCGGATGAGAAAGGTTATTTGACCTGGTCAGACTAGGTTTCCTTGTTCGGATCAAACGTATGAAAATTATCATCTTTTCATCAGAGATTCAAACCCTAGCAGCCCTTCTTCCTCTCTCTCTCAAACTCTAGCCCTAAAGTTAAGATTTTGGGAGTGTCTTGTGAGATGAGAAGCGAGGAAAAGGCGAGATCTATGACATTTGGCGACGAGGAGCCGTTTCACCTCAGTTTCAGAGGCTTGCACACGTGATAAGGGAAGATCATCCGCATCCAAACCCATCTCCATAGTGTTTAATGATTATAAAAGTGTTTTCAAAGTTTTCATGCTTAAGCCTTTACCTAATATGAAAAACATGAGATTTTTAATGATAAATCTTAACCCAATGCTAGATCATTAGCTTTTCCAAATTATTTATGATAGTAACGTGATCATGATAATTAGGGGTGATTAAATTTTTATTTTTTAAAATTTGATAGTTATGTTTAACTCGTGTGTTAACCCTAATTTGTTGTCTAATTGAATTATAAAGAGGTTTAGTTTTTATTTTCATCATAGATTGCAAAAAACTACAACACGTGTATAATATTTAACTAAAAATTTGAGATAACATATAAACTCCAAACTGAACAAAACTAGTGTCAAATAGAAGCTATGTGAACCTATTTTCCAAAATGAAAAACCATTCTAAGAAGAAGTTTTTATAGACAAAGATATACTCAATTTACTAATAACATGTTCTATAGAAAACTATTGCACGTGTATAACATTTAACTAGAAATTTAAGATATCATATAAACTCCAAACTTAACCAAACTAGTGCTAAAGGATATATACCTGGATATTGTTCGCGGGGAAAACTGTTGCTTTCTTCATTAATGAGATAATTGTCATCTTGGATTACAAAGATCCGGTCTTTTATAGATCCGGTTACAACTAAATCAAAGAAAGAAGAAAAAAAGTAAAAATTACAACTTTCCTCTTGTGAACAAATCGCGAGCTCCTGTTTTGCGGCCGCTCGCTTGTGTGGGTTCTTTGCCTGCGCCGGGGTTGTTTGCCGTGGACCACCGCGCGATCTAGATCCGGTCGGATCTACACGATTATGCGGGTATTATTCCACGAAGGGAATAATAGCCGGGAGGGATTAATCCACCAAGGGAATAATCGCTCGGATCTCGAGATCTAAGACCAAGCTTAGATCTGGAGTATGACCTCGTGTAGATCTCAGATCTGTTCTTTCTTCCTCTCGAGATCCTGCCTTTTCTGACGTGGATGGTCGCCGAGGATCAGATCTGTACGTCCAAGTCTTCAAGTCTTCAAAACTCTGAGTTTGCTCTTCAATCCGGCAGAGTTTCGGCTCTTGAAAGTTCGACCTCCGAAAATGAACATCTCTAGGCCTATTTATAGGCTCTCAGGACAGTGGCTGCAAAAAGGGAATTGTCGGCCCCCTCTGGCCACTGTCGGCCACCTCGGGCCACTGTCGGCCACCTCGGGGTGGCCGGCACTGTGCCTAGCCACCTTGAGGTGGCTCGGCTCATGGCCAAGCCACCTCAAGGTGGCTCGGCCACCGAGCCACCTCTCCTAACTGTAAGAAGGTTTGACCAAGTGGGTGTTTTGAGACAATCCTAACTGTAGGAAGGTTTGATCGCTCAATTTGTGGACCTCTCGTTCATTGGGGGAATCGAGAGGGGATTTTGACTGTGGTCCTAACTGTAAGAAGGTTTGACCAAGTGGGTGTTTTGAGACAATCCTAACTGTAGGAAGGTTTGATCGCTCAATTTGTGGACCTCTCGTTCATTGGGGGAATCGAGAGGGGATTTTGACTGTGGTCCTAACTGTAAGAAGGTTTGACCAAGTGGGTGTTTTGAGACAATCCTAACTGTAGGAAGGTTTGATCGCTCAATTTGTGGACCTCTCGTTCATTGGGGGAATCGAGAGGGGATTTTGACTGTGGTCCTAACTGTAAGAAGGTTTGACCAAGTGGGTGTTTTGAGACAATCCTAACTGTAGGAAGGTTTGATCGCTCAATTTGTGGACCTCTCGTTCATTGGGGGAATCGAGAGGGGATTTTGACTGTGGTCCTAACTGTAAGAAGGTTTGACCAAGTGGGTGTTTTGAGACAATCCTAACTGTAGGAAGGTTTGATCGCTCAATTTGTGGACCTCTCGTTCATTGGGGGAATCGAGAGGGGATTTTGACTGTGGTCCTAACTGTAAGAAGGTTTGACCAAGTGGGTGTTTTGAGACAATCCTAACTGTAGGAAGGTTTGATCGCTCAATTTGTGGACCTCTCGTTCATTGGGGGAATCGAGAGGGGATTTTGACTGTGGTCCTAACTGTAAGAAGGTTTGACCAAGTGGGTGTTTTGAGACAATCCTAACTGTAGGAAGGTTTGATCGCTCAATTTGTGGACCTCTCGTTCATTGGGGGAATCGAGAGGGGATTTTGACTGTGGTCCTAACTGTAAGAAGGTTTGACCAAGTGGGTGTTTTGAGACAATCCTAACTGTAGGAAGGTTTGATCGCTCAATTTGTGGACCTCTCGTTCATTGGGGGAATCGAGAGGGGATTTTGACTGTGGTCCTAACTGTAAGAAGGTTTGACCAAGTGGGTGTTTTGAGACAATCCTAACTGTAGGAAGGTTTGATCGCTCAATTTGTGGACCTCTCGTTCATTGGGGGAATCGAGAGGGGATTTTGACTGTGGTCCTAACTGTAAGAAGGTTTGACCAAGTGGGTGTTTTGAGACAATCCTAACTGTAGGAAGGTTTGATCGCTCAATTTGTGGACCTCTCGTTCATTGGGGGAATCGAGAGGGGATTTTGACTGTGGTCCTAACTGTAAGAAGGTTTGACCAAGTGGGTGTTTTGAGACAATCCTAACTGTAGGAAGGTTTGATCGCTCAATTTGTGGACCTCTCGTTCATTGGGGGAATCGAGAGGGGATTTTGACTGTGGTCCTAACTGTAAGAAGGTTTGACCAAGTGGGTGTTTTGAGACAATCCTAACTGTAGGAAGGTTTGATCGCTCAATTTGTGGACCTCTCGTTCATTGGGGGAATCGAGAGGGGATTTTGACTGTGGTCCTAACTGTAAGAAGGTTTGACCAAGTGGGTGTTTTGAGACAATCCTAACTGTAGGAAGGTTTGATCGCTCAATTTGTGGACCTCTCGTTCATTGGGGGAATCGAGAGGGGATTTTGACTGTGGTCCTAACTGTAAGAAGGTTTGACCAAGTGGGTGTTTTGAGACAATCCTAACTGTAGGAAGGTTTGATCGCTCAATTTGTGGACCTCTCGTTCATTGGGGGAATCGAGAGGGGATTTTGACTGTGGTCCTAACTGTAAGAAGGTTTGACCAAGTGGGTGTTTTGAGACAATCCTAACTGTAGGAAGGTTTGATCGCTCAATTTGTGGACCTCTCGTTCATTGGGGGAATCGAGAGGGGATTTTGACTGTGGTCCTAACTGTAAGAAGGTTTGACCAAGTGGGTGTTTTGAGACAATCCTAACTGTAGGAAGGTTTGATCGCTCAATTTGTGGACCTCTCGTTCATTGGGGGAATCGAGAGGGGATTTTGACTGTGGTCCTAACTGTAAGAAGGTTTGACCAAGTGGGTGTTTTGAGACAATCCTAACTGTAGGAAGGTTTGATCGCTCAATTTGTGGACCTCTCGTTCATTGGGGGAATCGAGAGGGGATTTTGACTGTGGTCCTAACTGTAAGAAGGTTTGACCAAGTGGGTGTTTTGAGACAATCCTAACTGTAGGAAGGTTTGATCGCTCAATTTGTGGACCTCTCGTTCATTGGGGGAATCGAGAGGGGATTTTGACTGTGGTCCTAACTGTAAGAAGGTTTGACCAAGTGGGTGTTTTGAGACAATCCTAACTGTAGGAAGGTTTGATCGCTCAATTTGTGGACCTCTCGTTCATTGGGGGAATCGAGAGGGGATTTTGACTGTGGTCCTAACTGTAAGAAGGTTTGACCAAGTGGGTGTTTTGAGACAATCCTAACTGTAGGAAGGTTTGATCGCTCAATTTGTGGACCTCTCGTTCATTGGGGGAATCGAGAGGGGATTTTGACTGTGGTCCTAACTGTAAGAAGGTTTGACCAAGTGGGTGTTTTGAGACAATCCTAACTGTAGGAAGGTTTGATCGCTCAATTTGTGGACCTCTCGTTCATTGGGGGAATCGAGAGGGGATTTTGACTGTGGTCCTAACTGTAAGAAGGTTTGACCAAGTGGGTGTTTTGAGACAATCCTAACTGTAGGAAGGTTTGATCGCTCAATTTGTGGACCTCTCGTTCATTGGGGGAATCGAGAGGGGATTTTGACTGTGGTCCTAACTGTAAGAAGGTTTGACCAAGTGGGTGTTTTGAGACAATCCTAACTGTAGGAAGGTTTGATCGCTCAATTTGTGGACCTCTCGTTCATTGGGGGAATCGAGAGGGGATTTTGACTGTGGTCCTAACTGTAAGAAGGTTTGACCAAGTGGGTGTTTTGAGACAATCCTAACTGTAGGAAGGTTTGATCGCTCAATTTGTGGACCTCTCGTTCATTGGGGGAATCGAGAGGGGATTTTGACTGTGGTCCTAACTGTAAGAAGGTTTGACCAAGTGGGTGTTTTGAGACAATCCTAACTGTAGGAAGGTTTGATCGCTCAATTTGTGGACCTCTCGTTCATTGGGGGAATCGAGAGGGGATTTTGACTGTGGTCCTAACTGTAAGAAGGTTTGACCAAGTGGGTACTTTACGTCCAGACTCTAACAGAGAGAGTGTTGAGTGCATAGACATGGTGAGAATGGGAGTTCTTATTCATTACATTGCTGTGGTTTTGGGAACTTCCCGTTACATAAATCGTCCACCCCCAGTTTCCTCTGCGGAACTGGTTCGGACATTATTATCAGTTAACTAACCGGGTTATCCTTAAGAATATTAGCTTAATATTCTCCAGGAACTTCCCGTCAAAAGTGGGGAAACAGTTTAGACTCATATACCTATTGGAGTATCAGGGAGTAGTTTAACCTCTTATACCGGTCGGAGGATTGAGAAACAGTTTATACTCGTATACTCTTTGGAGTTTTGCCGTTCTCAATTGGCTTACCTTAGCGTTATGACGCCGGCTTCAACCAAGGTCTGAATGCTATTCTTGAGAGCAAAGCAATCCTTGGTGGGATGAACGACCCTCCTGTGGTATGCACAGTACTTTGGGTCCGTAGTGTTGTCAGCTTCCTCCTGATTTGTGATAGGTGGTAGCTTGATCTTGTTACCTTCAAGGAGGGATTCGAAGATGGCTGGAACGTCTTCGTCCTTGAAGGAATACTCTCTTTGGAGTCTCGGACCCGAAGTCTTTTGCTGCCTTCGGGATTGCTGTTGTGACGCTTGATTAGCACCACCAGTAGCTGCAGGTGTTTTGCCCTTACCACGAGAGGCGAAATTTGAGTCCAGCGGATTAACCGTCGGTTGGTTCCTCTCGGCCTTCTTCCTTCTAAGGAATCGCTCAGCCTGCTCCCCTCGGGCCTTCAGATCCTTCCAAGTGTCAGACGGTGCTGTTCCCATTGCTTCCAACACGTCCAACGCAAGGTTGTTGTGGCAAGTTTGGAGGATGAATTCCTCTGTGATCGGGTCCCGGCAATTCATCGCCTTGTTCCGGAATCTTTTGACGAAGGTATCGACTAACTCTCCGTCCTTCTGCTTCTCATCGAGCAACGATCCGATAGATATCTCGGTGTCGTCGTCGAAGAAGTTGGCCAGGAACTTGGTCTCCATGTCATCCCAGCTGTTTACGCTGCCTGGCTTGAGGCGGCGATACCAATCGAAGGCGGCTCCGCGAAGAGTGCCGACGAATGACCGCACCATCAGAGGCTCATTACCAGAGATCACCCCCAAATGCGATTTGAAGTAAATCAAATGCTGGGTAGGTGAACCCATCCCATTAAACGGCGTGAAGTTAATTAGATTAAACTTCGCCGGATATGGGATCGATTCCCATTCTCTTGGGTATGGGCAAGGAATGCCTGTTTTCTTCGTCTCTTGAGCGGAAATTAGTGTGTTGATTTTGCTCTCGAGGTTCTTGATCTTCAGGTTTTCGCCGGTTTCTTCGCCAGCATTCTCATTACCACCCCCTGCGTTGACGGGAGGATCATTGGTGTTACGAGCATTTGTATCCTCATCTTCCACATTAATCGGGTTACGATGATTCTGCTCGCCTTGTTGGTTCGCCAATGCTTGGATCTGTTGGTCATGCATTTCTCTCATCTGCTGCATGGCCATCTCCATCTCAAATTTGAAACTTTCTTTCTGCTTAGCCAAAGCGTCTTCAAGCATCTTGGCCATCTGCTCCGCACTTATCATCAGGGCCTCGCGGGGTTGTCCCTCGCTGGATACTGTATTATCTGATGCCACCGCGGAGCCGGCATCAGATTCTTCATCTTCTGAAGGGCGTCTTGTCCGAATCCTACCATAAGTTGCTCGCTCTATGGTTCCGGACTGCAGACGGGTTCTAGGTCGGGAAGCTTTCAGAATCGACTCGAAATCTTCTCGTGCCGATGTCCCTTTGCTCGTCATGTTGGTGGTGACCCTCGGAAATTCTCCGTCTTCAATCACCCTTCTTCTTCGTTGGAAGCGCCTAGGCCTTGGTTTTGGCGTTTCCGCATTAAGTCTTTCAAAAACTGAAACTCTTTCGGGGACCGCCTTAATGCAATTGCATTCCGACAATACCGCCCGAATGAGTTTGGAACAGGGACATTGAATTTCCCGTTCTCGGGGACTCCTCTTCCTGGTTCTATTCGTACCCCCAGCACGATAGTACAACTCGTCATTTTGACAGTCAGAGTAACCTATCGTGTGCGGGCACGCCTTCTCAGGTACAACACAATCATTATCAGATGATAATGTTTCCATCTGAGGTTGACTTGCCTTCTTTGGGCTTTCAAAGGTTACCCGCCTCAAAACATGCCTTTTTGGGCGTGAATTTTCGGCGTGATCTTGGACTTCAATGCGCAAATTGGTGCGCGCAGCTGCCTTGAGGTCTTTGTCATGCTGGAGGTGATGGCGACCCCCAGTATGTTGAGTCGTTCTGGGCTTCTTCACCGGGCCCAAACGCTCGTGAATTGGAGCTTTGCCTCTCTCGTCAGGAACTGGACCGAGGCGCTCCAAAATTGATTTCTTCTTGCGGGATGACTCTGCATGATCTCCCGGAGAAGTTATTGGGATTAACGGCGACTTTGGTTGACTCGCCGGAGTTTGACCTTCCTTAGAAGGCTGCACTGGTTGCTTTTTGGCCTGAGTCGCCACTTCAGACTTAGGCTTCCAGACTTGGCGTGTTGGTGGTGGCTTCTTCTCCACCTCCTTTTGCAGCTTTCTACGGGCTTCCTGAGCTTGAGCCCGTGCCTGCGCTGACATCGCGCGGCGCTTGCGAATGCGCTCCTCGAGCGTCGAACGGTTTCGTTTGACGCGGACCCATTCTTTCTTTGGCGGCTTGGAAGAGTCGCCGTTCATTGGTGGGTGAGGCTGGTTTCCTCTTCTGTTTTTTGTTCTTCAACTCCGCGTGGTAGCGGAATCCGTCCGTAGACTCCATCGCCTTAGCGAATTGCCGCGCGAGGCGTTGACGACGCCTCTGGCGGGCTCTCTTTGAGAGAGTCACAACGCCCTGAACAGTGGAGGCGTTGGCGGGAGCTGGGCTGACCTGGTTGGAGGTCGGTGGAATTTCATTTGACGCAACTTCGGCGTCAGTTGGGTTGAGAGCTTCGTGGGCTTCCCGAGCAGCTTCAAACCAACGAGCTTTTCTCCCGGAGAAGAACTTCTTGGACTTGCGGGGGGAGGTAGATCCGGACGAGGACACGTATTCCTCGAACTTGGCTTGGTCAAACTCGTACTCGACCTCCTCCACGACCGGGATCTCGATCCGCGGCTGCGACGCTCCGATCTCGACAGCGAGATCGGTGGCTCCCACTGTGGTCGCCAGATTGTTCGCGGGGAAAACTGTAGCTTTCTTCATTAATGAGATAATTGTCATCTTGGATTACAAAGATCCGGTCTTTTATAGATCCGGTTACAACTAAATCAAAGAAAGAAGAAAAAAGTAAAAATTACAACTTTCCTCTTGTGAACAAATCGCGAGCTCCTGTTTTGCGGCCGCTCGCTTGTGTGGGTTCTTTGCCTGCGCCGGGGTTGTTTGCCGTGGACCACCGCGCGATCTAGATCCGGTCGGATCTACACGATTATGCGGGTATTATTCCACGAAGGGAATAATAGCCGGGAGGGATTAATCCACCAAGGGAATAATCGCTCGGATCTCGAGATCTAAGACCAAGCTTAGATCTGGAGTGTGATCTCGTGTAGATCTCAGATCTGTTCTTTCTTCCTCTCGAGATCCTGCCTTTTCTGACGTGGATGGTCGCCGAGGATCAGATCTGTACGTCCAAGTCTTCAAGTCTTCAAAACTCCGAGTTCACTCTTCAATCCGGCAGAGTTTCGGCTCTTGAAAGTTCGACCTCTGAAAATGAACATCTCTAGGCCTATTTATAGGCTCTCAGGACAGTGCCCGCAAAAAGAGAAACGTCGGCCACCGTCGGCCACTGTCGGCCACCTCTGGGTGGCCGGCACTGTGCCGAGCCACCCAGAGGTGGCTCGGCTCATGGCCGAGCCACCCCGAGGTGGCTCCTGGGTGGCTCGGCCACCGAGCCACCCAAAAGGTGGCTCGGCCGGCCACCTAGGTAGCTCGGCCACCGAGCCACCTTGGTGGCTCGGTGAGCCGCCTCGGTGACTTGGTTTCCGAGCCTCTTTTCGGGTGTGTTGTTCTGTCGTTTTGTGTTGTCCGTTTTCCGGTTTTGTCCGTGATTCGGTTGATTGAGACTCTGATTGGTTGATCTGATTTGGCAGTAAGTCGGATTCCTGATTTGGCAGTAAATCCGCTTCTGAGTTCGACTCCGAAACTGATCTTGATTCGATCGTGATTCGTCCGAGTCTGTTCTCGGTTGGATGACTCGTTGATTCCTTAACTCGTTAGCTTGATTCTGCACGCGGGTGGATTCATTCCGTTGTTCGCGTGCGATTTGTCGATCTCGTCGCCTCGTTGGTTCGTCGGTTTGTGCCGAGCTATGCTAGGGGACCTATAAGCAATTTTATATGCCTACAGATATAGTTTCCAAAATAGAAAATTATTCTTAAAAAGTGTTTGTCTAGCGAAAGATATGCTTAATTTACTAATAATATATTCTCGTTTTAACGTCATGATATGTATAATTGACATAAGCACTATTTGTGCACGAAAAATGCGTGTCATGACAGAGTAGTTGACTATTAAGCTTAGTAGTCGGCTATTCATGCCCAGTTGAGTATAACAAAAATTATGTGTTTGCAAAGTAGTCGACTAATTGTTCTTAATAATCGACTACTGATATTGATATATGTTCTTACAGAGTCTGGATGGACTCAATGTAATCGAATACTAAGCCTAGTAGTCAACTCCTAAGGCTATTGCCTGAATTTTTGTTTTTTATATGTTTGAGATATGTTTGCAGGTTTCAAGCCGCACTTCTTTATATGTAAATTCACGAATAGTGTAGTAGCACACACATGGGTATGCTGAAAGGAATTTTTATGGTGGGTTTTGATCTGATTACTTTGAGAAAGGGTTTAGTACATATTATACACACACCTTCTGGATATCGTTGATGAGCTCAGTTCAGTACTACGGGGGTAGTACATCGATATTCCATTTGTACAGGCCATTGAGTCAGGTTTAGGATGCTTTATCTAGCAGTCCGTCCCGCACTAGGGTGCGATGAGGCTTGTGAGCCATATTTCTAGGATGCCTACTTTGTAGTCCGTCCCTCACTTGTGTTACGTACAGAGATGCGATGAAACTAATGAGCCGTTTACACTTTTAGGATACCAATCGGGTAGTCCGTCCCACAGGATGATGCGATGAATTAGAATCTTGTAAGGATTTGTATTGAAACAATTGTTGATAGCCTGAGTCTTTGGAAAATTCTAGTTATGTTTTTGACTCACTGTTGAAATATATGACCCAGATTACTTTGTATTTGAGAGTACACGGGATTTGTGCCGGTATTCATTCTATCTTCTCAGTGAAAGTGGAAGATATTATGAATACGATATGTTGATGTTTTTACTTTCTTTTACTGCTTTTCTTTATTTTATTAGTTGAGATCAATAATTAGCGATTCACAATTTGAGATATATGGTATATGCATGAGGGTTTCCTTGTTTGGATTATTTCGCTCGACGTACCAGTCTCGTGTTATGGATTTCTAATTGTTAATTTCATTTAGATTGTTTATATTTAGTTCGGAATTAATGTTTAGATGTTTATAATTAGAGATATGTGGTATATACATGAGGGTTTTCTTGTTTGGAGTATTTCACTCGACATACTACGTCTCATATTATAGCTGTCTAAATATTAATTCCATTAGATAAGGGGGAAAATGATCTAGGTAGACTATGGTTAATAGATAGAGCCTCCACTCCATCTAGCAGCCTTTCCTCTGGGGGATGATGGAGGTGATCTTAGTATAGCGTTCTGACGTTCTTGTTGTTACTCTTTTTATTCTAATATTCTTTCAAATAAGTCGGAGTATGAGAGAGTCACAGGATGACGGAGTTATTGCATAGTTGCCATCACATGAGATTTATTAGAGGCTCCAACGTAGTTTTATATTTTTGTTCAGACCTTAGAGTTTATTTCATAGTGTAAATGCAGTGTGCCTTAGTACGATTTTCAGTTGTTTTTTATCGAGACATAATTATTTATTTTGGATATCAGATGTATTCTAGGTTGTTCATTGAGATATGATTTATTTATAAGATACTTCTTTCTATATCATGTCTAATGTAGTTATTTCCTTTCTTTTGTCAGTTTTGTACCTGTACTTTATTTTGATTCTACTAGAGGATATTGTTATGATTGGTAAAACTTATTATTGCACAGTATAGATGCATGGTAGGTTTGATACCTCTGGGTTCATCTTGGACTACAGTCATGTGTGAAAACAGGGCGTCACATTTTTTGAACAGTAAAATTAAACTTTGAACCCCTTTAAAAAATAGCAAAAAAATTCTAAAAAATATAAAATTTGGGAAAATATTTATAAACATAAAAATGAACATGTTATAAAAGAATTTTTTAAAATATCATTTCCCATTTGTAAAAACTTATTATTTTGCAAATCGGTAAACCATACGAGCTTGTTAAAACTTGATTTTGACGAATTTCTTTCAAACAAGTTTTGAAACACTTTAAAATAGATTTGTAGACTTGAGAAAAAATATAAATTCATGTTGTTTAGTATATAATCCAAAACAATGATAAATCAAAATAAATAATAAATCAAAACAAATATGTGTGTATGAAATTTTGAAGCACAATTCCATCCAACCGCCAACGTGAGGATCTTTGTATGGAATACCTAACAAGCAAACACAAACAATCGACAAACGATGTTAGAAATTATTTGTTATTTATCAAAACTAGATTGGATAGTAGGCTCATAAACATAAGACCTAATAATCTTCTCCTTTTTGATGATGATAAACAATCTATACAAAGAGTATATAAAACATGCATGATATCAAATGAATATATAATTTATAATCCTCATGCATGATAGAAAAAAATATACTCACAATACAT
This sequence comes from Asparagus officinalis, assembly GCF_001876935.1. NCBI lineage: Eukaryota > Viridiplantae > Streptophyta > Magnoliopsida > Asparagales > Asparagaceae > Asparagus > Asparagus officinalis. Next base: position 63,090,392 of record NC_033794.1, on the reverse strand, counting down.
TTATTTCTTCCCCTTTGTCAACATCAAAATAGGAAAAATAATAAGAATAGAGCGAAAGCTCCCCCTACATATGAGCATGGGTGAGTATAAACAAAATAGGAAAAAAAACACCCCCTATCAAAATATCTTAATGCATATATTTATAAATGATAAGGCAAACGTGTGAGCAAACATAGATAAAAATATGCTAATCATAACTCACATTCAAAGAGGCTAAGTGAACACACATAGATGTATCATTTAGAAAAGTACTACAAGAGTCTTAAATACAAATATATATTAATAATATATATATCAGAAATTCAAAAATAAAAAAATCAAACGTTTAATAAATATATCCAAAAATTCATAAATCATCAACCATAAATTATGATTCATTGATAACACATATAGATATATTATTTTAAAAATGGTGTCTTAATACACAAATAAAAGCAGCATATATATTTATATATAGATCATGAAATCAAATAAAGGAAAAACATGAGAATCATGAAAGATAATTTCAAATGAAAACAAGTCATGAAAGTCATGAAAGATATGATGATCATGAAAGTCCAAATGAAAATTTTGTTTATTATATGTACCTAATTTTAAAATGAAAGAGAATCATGATTGATTAAGAACTTAAAAGCACAATAATATCAAAACATACTTGATCCATAAAATATAAATAAGTGATCAAGCAAAAATAATATCGAACATTTATATGTTTCATCCACAAGGATCAAGAAATATGCCTAGGATAAACAAACTAAGATAAATTTGTACAATATTTGACAAGAAAATTTGTAAAGCGAACATACCAAGCTATTTGAATTTATTTTAATCCATATGAAGCTTTTTACACTCGGTAAATATGATTTAAAAGAAAAGATCAAGAAATTCGGGAGGGTTGCTCAACATAAACCTCTTCTTCAAAATCAAAACCAATAAAAATTTATGATATGTAGTGAAAACAAAAATAAATTTTCAAAAATAAGTTTGATCAATATAAAAATTTAAAACACCATTTATTTTATATTCAATAAATCAAGTACTTTTCTAAAAAAAATCATAAATTTGTTTACAATAAAGTCCAAATAAAATCATCTTTTAAAGAACATGAAAACAAAAAAATGCTAAACATTTTGTTCTTTAAAAAAAATAAAACTTGTTTTGGTACCTAAACACTCTTGGTAGCGAAGAGTTTAGGAACATGACCCCTATCAATAAAGATCAAAGCTCTAAGGTTATGATCCTATTTTGGCACATTTGGTGCATGGACACGGTCATAACAATAATTGTGCAAACGACCCTTCCGATCGTAATACGTGCAATGAAAAGGATGCATTTGTGTATGTTGACCATATGATTGTGCACAGAAAACATTTGCAAATATAGATGATCTTTTAAATGCATTTTGCAAATAATAAACTCTTTTTAAATCAAAATAATATATGGTCAAGTGACCAAAACGACCTTAAAAAATCACACTTATATACATTTACATGCTTATTATGACTATTTTGGGCATGTGTACAAGTGTGAGATGATGAAACTTTATGTGATGCACATGGAATAGTATTATTGATTTTAGAGTATTTATGTGTATCATAGTAAAATTTAGCTAAATGGTCTTACGACTGCAAATAGAGCACTTATAATTTTGCTATATATGTGTGCATAGTGTGTAAGAATTTTAGAAGAATTTACATGAGACTTTGCACACAAGTCCATAAGCTTCTTAGTTTTGCAATACATGTAATTAGAGTAAAATCTAAAGATGAAATACGGTTTTTAATATTATTCAACTCATCATTAGGCCCAATAGCATTAGCAATAGAAGTAGATGAAATATGATTATTCTTAAATGAATTAAATTTATTTCTAATATTTTTTACTTCTAGCATAGCATCATTCTTTTCATGAGTTAGGCTAGCAACTTTTGTGTGACGCCCCTGGGTTCACACAAGGCTGCAGTCCAAGGTGAAACCAAGAATGTTAAACCTGCCTTGCACCACACCGTGCAATAACATGTTTCACCATCACAATTAACATCTATCTAGTAGAGTCAACGATAGGTGCATGTACAAAAGCAAGTAGAAGATAATACAAGGAACAACTGAGTAAATGATAGTGACAACATTAATATCTCATCATCCCACAAATAGAAATACACCGTCAGTGTCTGAATAAATAAAATGGAGTTTCTCACAATATTCAAATACAGAAAATCTGAGCAAAGGAAAATAAGGCACATTGCCTTTACAACATCTAGAATATAGTCCTCAAATGACTAACAAAAATCTAAAGTGGAGCTCCTAATAAAACATAACTAAAAATAAGCAACTGGGCACTAAAATGTGTCGCCATCAACCTGCGACTCTCCGGGCTCCTGGCTCGTTACCTAAAATGGGGAGGGACAACAAGCGTCAAAGCGCTAGCGAGCAACATCACAACCAACCCCAAGGGTAAAGGGCTCGTTGTATAAGAAAATACAGTTAATACATAATAAGTCTCAAATTCATAACTCTTAACTAAAAAGAAGTTTTAGTATTTAGAAATTTACAACACGAGCATAGGTACGTCGAGCGAAATAATCCAAACAAGGAAACCCTCATGTATATAACCTTATATTTCAAATTGTAAATCCCTAAATACCAAACCCAAAGTCTAATACAGAAACAATAATAAAGAGGAAAGCAACCGATCTCAGAATTTAAATACTGTGTTATGTCATAACCAAGTAAGTGTCAAAGGTCAAAAATTTACATAAGTGTCGCACTCATAGCTTAACGAATGGTCAACACATGGTCTAATAGGTAAATGTCCAACACGAGGACTGAAATGGTTAATAGTCCAACACGAGGACTTTAATGGATTATAGTCCAACACGAGAACTGAAATGACATAGTTTCCTCAACACATGGACCAAATAGTAATCATCAATGAGATGTATGAAGAAATATACTTATACAAATTTCACACGTGTCCCGACGTATAAATTCTAAATTTGGTGTCCTCAGGTCATTTATCATGCTTAGATTCATGGCAACAGAGAATACTAGTCTCAGATAGTCGAGGAAATCCCTCGAACACATGAAACACTCAGCAAAAACTAACTGTGCACAATACTGTACGGCGATCGACCGCACCAGTCGACCGCACACGGAGATGGACTTCACTGTTCAGCGTATATACTCACGGTCGACCGGTGCGGTCGACCGCCAAGACATCGCGGTCAACCGCCGCGGTCGACCGCGCAGAG
>NC_033794.1:63052378-63086142 GCF_001876935.1 Asparagus officinalis | reverse complement strand
GGGATCAGGCCGTAGGACCGCGAGAGGGCGGCGGCGGAGCGAGCACGGGGAGGAGTGATGAAGAGAGGCACAACATGGCTGGCGTTAGGGTTAGGGTTAGGGAGGGCGGCGGCAAGGGAGCAGTGATTTGGGGGTTTTCGATAGAGGGGGAATGAAGAAATGGGGTTCACGGGGCCTTTTGTCATTTTTTTTCTTTTTTTTGGGTTAAAAAAGTGAGGGAAAATTCCCTCCTTTGTAAAAAGATGGGTGCGAAAAGTTGCCCTAACAGTTCCAACCACCTATTGGGAATTTGAGACTGAGCATTTTTATACTAGTATCATCAATGAAGGTAATGGACCCCTTTATTTTTAAGGAGACCCAATAACGACGGTAGTAGGATCAAATCAATGAAGGGATTAGAAATCCGTTATCCCATATCACATTATTTCTTTATTATTTGAAATCACTTCACGAAGGGTTTAAAACCCGTCGTTATTATATACTCATTAATGACGGTCAACCGGTCCCTTCACTAATTTTGGTCGCTAAATATCAGATTTCTTGTAGTGCGAGCGACCGCAAAACAGGAGCTCGTGATTTGTTCGACAAAAGAGAAAAGTTGTAATTTTTATTTCCTTTTTTGATCTCGTTGTAACCGGATCTTATAAAAAGACCGGATCTTTGTAATCGATAAACGATTACTTGAGTGCAATGACGTCAATGAAGAAAGACACGATTTTTCCCGCGAACAGATTTAGAGTACTCCCTGTCTCTTGATGATGTGATAAAAGATTTGTATGATACTCCCGATTTATATATGCCGCTTCGATCGTCCTATATAACAAAGAAACACCTCCAGCATTCTTTCGGAACAACCCTGGTCATTCCTACCAAAATAGGAGGCGAAAGAGAAGTGATTTACGGTAAAGGAGAGGGTTTTCCATTACCAGATCATTTCTTAAGGGAAGATGAGAATGATGACAAACCTGGTCAGCATCTATCTAAGTATAGTCCGAAAGTGCGCAAGCTCATGGAAAAACAGGGATATGATTTCACACTCGGAGAAGGTTTATACTTCGATTGAGGTCCCCGTATTCCAGCCAAAGCAGCGTATGTACCAAAAGGGAAACCCGATGATTATTATAAATACAGACGAGGGTTAGGGTATGAATCTTCTTCAGAAGACGAATGTTGCTGGTTAATCAATGACCAATCATCTAGACAATACAAAAATGGATATCCGTCAGATTCCTCAGAATGGGATTCCTATACAAGTCTGGGGGAAGCATTCAAAGCCCTAATGGCAAACATGGCTACAGCTGATCTGTCCACAATGGAGAATGATGATCAAATGCCAACATGGGAAGACCCGTGGGTTCATCACCTGAACATGCAGTATGGTGATAGGTTCGAACAAAGAGAACCCCCTACTGAAGATAAAATAGTCCAAGTTAACATGGGTGACGAGGCCAACCCAAAGCCTATATTCATCAACGATAGTCTTCCCTCAAATGAGAAGGAGGAATTAATTGCTCTCATCAGAGAATATATTGACGTCTTTGCTTAGAACTATGAAGACATGCCAGGGCTCGACCCCAATGTGGCAATGCACCGCCTCGATATCAAGTCGGATGCCAAACCTGTCAAACAACAACAAAGACGGTTTCGTCTGCAGATTATGGAAGCCATTGAGGCAGAGGTTAAGAAATTGATCGAATCAGGATTTGTCCGAGAGGAGCAACATCCAGACTGAGGATTTGCATTGATTTCAGAGACCTGAATACGGCATGTCCAAAAGATGACTTTCCTCTCCCAATCACGGATGTCATTATCGACAATACATGCGGGTTTGAGAGAATGTCTTTTATGGATGGTTTTTCAGGATATAACCAAATCAAGATGCACCCAGATGACGAGAAGCATACAGCGTTCAGAACGCCCCTTGGTGTCTTTTGCTACACGGTGATACCTTTCGGTCTAAAAAATGCAAGTGCCACGTACCAGCGAGCAATGACTAAGATTTTCCAAGAACATCTCAGGAAAACAGTCGAATGCTACGTTGATGATTTGGTTGTAAAAAGCCGCAACAAAGAAGATCACATCAAGGACTTGAAGACGATGTTCAATCTCATGCGGAGTCATCAACCTTCCTTGGAATGTCCAGCGGAAAATTCTTTGGATTCGTCGTCACCACTAAAGGTATACATATCGATCATGATAAGGTGAAGGCGATACATGAACTGCAACCCCTAGAAATCTAAGAGAGCTCAGAGGATTGCAAGGGCGGTTAGCTTACATCCAGCGGTTCATTTCAAATCTTTCTGGGAAGTGCCAACCATTCTCTAAACTAAACAAGAAAGGGGTGTCGTTTATTTGGGACGACGCCTGCCAAAAAGCATTCGAAGATATCAAAACATATCTGACAAATCCTCTTGTTCTTGTTGCACCAAAATCAGGTAGACCGTTCTCGATTTATCTCAAGGTGATGAACCACTCGATAAGTGCTTTACTAGCACAAGACGATGATAATGGTCACGAACAGGCAGTCTATTACCTAAGTCGGACCTTGATAGGCGTCGAGTCTCGGTATCCGATGATTGAGAAAGAATGCCTCGCATTGGTATTTGAAATGCAAAAGATGCGGCATTACTTGGTTGGACAGACGATTTACGTCATTTCTAACGTTAATCCAGTACGGGTATTTATGACGCAACCGGCCTCTATGAATTGGCGGTTAGCGAAGTGGGCCCTTCTCTTGTCCCAATACGATTTGCACTTCAAACAACCAGCAGAAGTCAATCAAAGGACAAGTGATTTGTGATCTTTTGGCGGCAAACCCGACAACGGATACGACAGAAGTATATGATGACTTGCCGGATGAAACCCACGAGGTTAACACTACATCGCACCAACAAGTATGGAAATTATACTTCGATGGTGCTTCGAGGGCAGTTAATAGGGCAATAACCCCTGGATGTTCTACAGTTTCCTTCGGAGTTGGAGTTGTCTTAATTTCCCCGGGGAAGCATGTGATGCCTCGGGCTTATTCACTGACCAGTCCTTATTCACTGACCAGTCCATGTTCCAATAACGTAGCTGAGTACAACGCGCTTCTCATTGGACTCAGTTTCGCCAAGGAGCTGGGGGTCGAATATCTCGAAGCTTTTGGGGATTCTCAATTGGTAGTCAACCAAGTTCGCGGAGAGTACGAAGTCAGGAACCAAGACCCGATCCCGTACCACCAGGAGGCCATCAGAATGGCAGATTCTTTTGAAGAATTCTTTATTAAATACATCCCTCGTCTCCAAAACGCTTATGCGGTTGCACTGGCAGCACTAGCGGTATCACTTGCGCAGCCTCCCGAAACTGAGTTGTTAGTCACAGTAAGGACGCATCAGCTCTGCATACCCATATACGATATGGATATTGAAGAAGAAGATGATAGAAACATAAGCGCCAAGGAGGTGAATTCAACTCAAATTGGGTCTGAGTCCCGAGATTAGCGTTTTCCCATCATTGACTACGTCCAGTATGGTATTTTGCCAGATGATGTAAAAGAAAGGTAATCAATCCGCCGAAGAGCACCAAGATTCTTCTATAATACCGAGACCCATATATTATACCGTAGAGGATACGATGGTTTGTTACTTCGATGCCTTTCGAACAAAGAAGCAGAAGAAGTTCTTAAGGAAGCACACGAAGGAGAATGTGGTGTGCATCAGCCCGGTCCCAAACTGTATGATCGCATCAGAAGAATGGGATATTTTTGGCCAACAATGGTTTGTGACGCAATCGAATACGCCCGAGAGTGTCATGCTTGTCAAATACATGCAAATTATATGCACCAACCACCAGAGCATTTACACACGTTAACCACGTCTTGGCCATTCGAGACATGGGGTATGGATATTGTCGATCCTATTTTTCCCCCTTCAGTCAAAGGTGATCGATTCATTCTCGTAATCACGGATTACTTTTTAAAGTGGGTTGAAGCAATTCCGTTTAAAGAAGTGAAGACGAACAACGTCATCAATTTCATCAAACATCATGTTATATACCGACATGGTGTGCCAAGACGGATCATTCATGACAACGGTCCACAGTTCATAAGCAACGCCTTCGTCAGGTTTTGTGACAAGTTCAAAATTCAAGATGTTTCGTCAACAGCTTATTATCCCACCGCGAATGGATTAGCTGAGGCGTTTAACAAGACGATCATTAAAATCCCGTCAAAGCTCGTGAAGACCAATAAACGAGACTGGGATGATAAACTCGGTGAAGCACTCTGGGCTTATCGCACCACCATACGCACACCTACAGGAGCTACCCCATATTCGTTGGTATATAGATGTGAAGCTGTGCTACCATTGGAGATCCAAATCCCATCCCTTCGGATCGCCCTCGTGACTGAGATGACGACAGAAGAACAGCATCAAAAACGTCTCGAAGAACTCAAGAGGTTGGATGAAAAGCGCTTGGAAGCTCAACAACACATTGAGTTTTATCAAGCCAGAATATCTAGGGCTTTTAACAAAAGAGTCCGACAAAGAAGCTTAAAGGAAGGAGATCTGGTCCTCGCTGCTCACCGACCGATAATCCTCAACTCCAAGAAGAAAGGTAAATTTGAATCCAAATGGGAATGACCGTTTGTGATAGACAATTAATGCCAATAAATGAGAAGTTCCTGAAAAAGTACTATCCCTAGTACATTCAGGATAACCCATTTACCGGGAAGTTCCTTGAAGAATATTATACTTAATATTCTAGAGGATAACCCAAAATCATTTTCACCATCAAAATCGCTCACTGATCAATTTTAATTGACAGTGAGTCCACCAAAAATGTCTTTCCGGCCCTCTTGACTCTTTCCATGAACAAGAGGTCCACTTTCAGTTCAGAGTCCCCTTTCGATAAACGAAAGAACTCCCTTCTTTTTCTCTTGGGTTAAGCCTTCCCATGGTCATAACCTAAGTTGAAATTTCATTTCAGATAACCAATCCTATAAAAGGTAAGTTTATCTAGATTTTTTAGATTCTCGGAGTGGAGATCCAACTTCTAGTTTCTTTTGCGCTGGAAATAGAATATAAAATTCTTCCTTTCCAGAATCAGGGAATAGAATATAAAATTCTTCCTTCCTTGTTTTCGGGTTTGCCTTCACCCTAAAAGACCTAAAAGAAGACCGGGAAATAGAATATAAAATCTTCCTTTCCCGCACCAACCTTTTCCAAGAATTTGTTAATCTAGGATTCATCCTAGGATGTTTATCCCGAATCCTAAGCAGAGATAAGTCTGTGTCTAACACGCGCTGTCGGTTTAGTCTTTCTCCGAAGAAGAAGACACCAGAGTTCGATTCTGGGGTATTCTATCCTAAAACCTAAGTAAGGATAAGTCTGCGCCTAACACGCGCTGCCGGTTTAGTCTTTTTCCGCACAAAGAACACCCGTCTGCATATTCAACATTGTGGCAGGTTGTTATTAATAACACTAAAATCCATGCCTTACACGCATGGGGAATTTCATCCTGAATCCTAAGAAATGATATGCCGACGCCTAACACGCGTCGCCGGCTTAGTCTTTCTACGTAGAAAAAGACACCAGAGTTCGATTCTGGAGTATTTTATCCTGAAGCCTAAGTAGGGATAAGTCAGCGTCTAATACACGTTGCTGGGTAGCCTATTCCCGTAACAATGGCGAAGTCTACGTATTCGAAGTCGTAGCAGCGAGTCTAAGGGAGTTCATTCCGTTGCATGCTAGCCCGACTCAAACGGTAGTCGGTAAAAGCTTATCAAACCCGTTGAAGGCTGAGGGTTTGCCAAAAATCCTATGAGTATTATGGTCAATCATTTCAAATGGAATGAGGAATCATAATAAAGATAAAGATAAAAACCAGTTTCACTAAGAGAATCAAATGTCAAAGTATTCAGCAAATGAAATCATACATCAAGCCCATGGCTAAAAATCTGCTGACTAAACTTAGACAGCTTCTCATCATAAGCTTGCCTAAGCTCATCCTGCAACTCGGCTCTGATGGACTCTTCAGTCGCGGCTAAAGTCTTCACAGCAACCTCCTCTGTCTCGACCAGCTTCTGCTTCAAGGACTTTAGCTCATCAGATAAAGCAGTGTGGGCTTGCTGATCCTGTACCTTCGTCATCTGAAGAATACTCAAAGTCTCCTCTTCCTCACGGAGTTCTCTTCGGAGCTGGTCTATCTTGGTATCACAAGAGGTAATGGAAGAATCAAGCTCGTCGAGTGAGGATGATCTAATAGCAAGGTTAGCCTCAACTCGGTCTACCCAGCCCCACTGCACCTGAATCTCAAGCTCAGCAAAAATCCGAGTATCGCGCCATGTCTGTAAGCGAGCATCCAACTCGGCAGCAATGAATGAAGAGGCACCTGCATCTCGGAGCTCGCGAAACATCTGAAGCTCATGCTCTAGGCAGTCAAAATCATCAACTATAGCCTTCGCCAGATCCGGGTATCCTGCATCCCTTATTGAATTTATCCTAGAATCAAGGAATGGCTTAAACTGGTGAAGGAAAAGTCCGCCGTGGAAGAGTTTGTCAATCATAGCTTTCACAAAGGAGAAGAAAGAGCGGACTTCTATGCAGATAACGATCTTCTCAGGGTCATTGTCTAATAACAACTCCTTCACAAGGACATGAAGCCGAGAAGAAAGCCCTATACAAAAAAAGGAGAAATCCGTCAAAAGCCTTAATGAGGAAATAAATGACATTTCTCAGTTGCTTAATTTATACCTCCTTCCCCTTGAGTCACTGGGGGTAGTGGAGGTGTAACGGCTGTGGATGTATCAGCTGGTGTAGTTGGTCTCACAGCCAGCTCGACAGGATCAGTCTCGACAAAAGCTCCTGTCAAACACAAAACAGAACTCTCAGATGCATCACATTATAGCTGCATTAGTCAAAAAATTGGCTAGTCCTATAATTAACTTGAGAAGAGGCATGTACCTTCAAAAGAACCGTCCTCGGAATTCTTAGGGAGTGTAGACTCAGGAAACATATCCTCAGGCATCTGGTCATCAATCTGAGGAGAGCCATACATGAAGTGGAGCATAGGAGTATCCACAAGCAAACCTTCCTCGTCAAAATCATCGGTTGAGAAATCTGACACAAGAGAATATAAGTGCAAAAGAAGAATAAACAGACTACGACCAATGGAAACGAGTTACCTCTTATGGGTATGCTAGCCTCTTTATTCCCAAGATCCATGTTTGCCTCCTGCAATTTATCTAAAAAGAGCAAGAAGCATAGAGACGATTAGGGAATGCACGAATTTTGAATCGTTCAACTCCTTTGTGTGCCATCTAAAGGATACATTGTCAATGGTAGATGTACCTGGATTCGTCGAATCGGGTCCAACATTGACAGTCTCCCTAACGTCGACAGCTTCTTCAGGCTTTTCTACCTGGAGTGGTGAGTCAAGCTCACCAGAAGATACAAAATCATAAGGAGTAGGATCAGGACTCATCTCGCTATCCACACGCTCTCCTACATAGAGATGGAAAAGCATGAGTCGAAGTTCTAAATGATCAAAAGGATGATCTATAGGGTAGATGTTACCTCCGTCGCTAGCAGGATCATCACCAGCCAAATCCATCTCAGATGCTCGCGAATCTGCATGCGGCTTGTGGGCTAATCTCTTCCGCCTAGCAGTGGGGACAACAATCGAAGGTCTCGCCTGGGAAAAAGGACGGAATTCTTCATCGTTGTCAGTTGCGGTCCTTGAAACATCAAACAACTGTCAAGATTAATAATTCTGGAAGACAGAGGGAAAGAATAGGTAGCTAACCTCGCTCGAAACTGTCCTCGTAATCTTCAAGATCTCCGCCTGAAGCCTCATCAGCAGAATTGAAGATATTCTTTCCCTCTTCGTCAATCCGGCGAGTCTTGCTCCGTGTCCTCTGTGACCGAGCATGCTCCCTAATCACGCGAGAATCCACCTGAGAAGCTTCCTCGGTCACTAGCTCTGCAATCGGCTTCACGGGGACAGTTTTATTAGCTGCTAACAACCACCTGCAGTTTAAGAAGGTGAGATTCAACTATCGCTCAGCACTCGGGAGACTGAACTTAGCACCAGTGCAGTCCGTCACGGTCCACAACCATGCACGAAGACCGTCCACCAAACCTCCATGAGTCCGAAGCTGCTGACGTGAATTCCCAACATAAAGCTGATCATAACCAAACTGGCGGGCGAATCGGCAGGGTAGATATGGCTCTATAAAACACTGATTCCTTACCCGGAAGGTCAGATAACCCGGCCTAATGTTCACTAGCCAATTAAAGCAGCCAATATCTAAATGAGTTCGATACTCTCTCGGCTTCTCCTCATCAATCAAACACTCACCATATCGACTGGAGAACTGCGGAAAGCAAGTGGAAAATGCCCAACGCTTGTGGACCTGTAGCTGCTTTCTGATGTCAGGGAATCCTCGTCCCTCCCACTTGCCATTCTCAAGCAACTGTAGTAGGGGAACAGAGTGGTCTGTAGCGTTCGGTACCGACATCATATTAGAACGATGAAGGACGAACCAAGCCATCAAATAAGTGTACGGAAGCTCCACCTTAATAGTAGGAATCTGGGCCGACGATTCACTTTCTTTCCGTGTAAAATCACTAGAAATCTGTCGAAACCCTCGATGAATGTTAGCCACCATCACCGGAAGAAGCGAAAGTTCCTTTTTGTAGGCAAGCTGAATCGCTGGGTAGAGCACTTCCAATGGCAAAATGTCACTGGATTGATACGGGACCACGCATTTCTTTAACCAGATGTTGAGGTAACCGGCAAGAAGGGTCATCGGCCGAATCGGTGCGGTCGCATGCCATAAGAATGATTTAAACTTGGTCCCTGCAGGAAAGCCACTCTCAGGACTGCTAATGGTATAGGAATGAGCGTCAATCTTCTTCAGTAGACTATTAGCCCCTAAAGGAGTGAGTGGTGCCAGCTCACAAATAGCCTCGCCAGAATTGCTCTCTAGATTTCTGAACAAATAAGACGCGAACTGCTTCAGGATCACATGTGATTTAGTCATCTTCGCTAAAGGCTCAGACTGCGCCAAAGCAATATGATAGTGACATGTGAGATCCCATAAAGTCTCATAGCGGTCGGGCATACGGTCCTTCAGCTGACTCAATTCATGGTTGGAAGGAAAGTACTCCTGATATAACATCTGACCCATGGGCAAACCAGAAATCTTGTGCATCTCATGGAGAGCCAAGCCCAACTCTCCGTGCCTAGTCAGAAAAGTGTTCGAATCCGGGTTATAGAGCTCGCACAAAGCAAAGAAATACTTAGCGCTGACAGGTAAGCCATACATGGTGGAACGAATAGCTGCATATAGACCACAAGCGTGTAACTCCTCGCTCCATCGGCTTAAGACGTATTTCGTCATGCGAGTCCACCAAAGCTTGTCTAAAGAATGGACCCAGCCATAAAATCTATGGCGCGCCGCAGGCATCTCCCGTCCTAAGTCAGCGAGGCGATTCTTCAAAGTGGAAGCAGAAGCAAGAAATTCGTTACGTAGCGGCGCATCCAGCCCCAATACTCCAGGACGCAATTCGACAATATGACTCCTGCTCGAACCTGGAGCTACCTGATGAGTGATATAGCCACAGTGAACGCTCTCATGCTCCTCCGTCAAGCGCCACGACATCTCTCGTGTCACAGCCTGACGCCTGAGCTCAGTCAACGAACGGTGTCGAGGAATCTTCGGCAAATATAGGAAACCACCGCTATCCTTATGAAGACACTGCTTAGCATCAATAAACACTGCATCCGGATCTCTGACAGAGTCGCCAAATAAAAAGTCAGTCTTCCTGAAAGACTGAACAGAACTGGCATCCTTCACGAAAGGTGCATCCGTAATCAACTGTCGAAGAGCTCGATGTCCACCTTCCTTCACCACTTGGGCAACCTCTGTCGACGTGCCCGGAACAAACTGAAGAGTGAGTGGAATAGGTGAAAAATCATCAGAGGTGGAATAATACTCGTCACGACGTCCATCCACTGCATGAGATGAGAACGCTCTAGAGGGATATTCCACTGAAAATAAGCAATAAAGTGTTTGTTAGTCTCAGTTATAAAAGGAAGTTGAACTCATCCTACGAATGGGTAAGATAGAGTCACTGCCTTATAAAGGGTGAGACGATTTGGCCACATTATGCACTTATAAGGTAGGATATATCAAAAACATATCCCTGCCTTATAAGGCACAATGCAGCGTCAAAACGCCCCCTTTATTTATTTTGAGATATGGTTTTGACCAAGCAAAACCCATCTTTAAAGCGTCGATCTTCGCCAAGGAGAATCAAGGCTCTTCCCGATTGTCTCACCAAGGAGAACAAAATGGGGATAAAGGACTAATCTACAAATCTACAAATACGCCAAAAAAAGCTCACCAGCATACGAGGGAAGTACGCCATCAGCCGACGCAGTAGGGGAGCGACCTCTCAGGACACGCGACATGATGATCTGCAAAGTAAATCAGGGGGTCAGATACAAAAAAAATTTAGTTAGGGTGACAAACTCTAACCCTAAAATTTTATCCCCTCTTTATTATAATTAAATCCTTAAGACCTCCAAATTTTACCCCCTGAAGGATGAGCTCGAGGCATTAAATCACAAACCCTAACCCTCATACGCAATCCCACAAATTCATGTACTAAATTAAATATGAAATATGCCAAAATTATGGAGGATTTACCTGAGGAAAAGCTCGAGTATCCGACAAAAAATTAGATCTTGAAAGAGGCTCGAACCACGTGCTTGAGGGGCCTGAGAGAAACTTTAAATATGGAAATTTTGAGGGATTTTTCAGTCTAAGATCAAAAGGAAGGATGGATCTAAGACAAATATGAAAATTTGAGGAAGAAAGGATGCACGAGGGAAGAGAAAAGCGAAAAATAGGAGGAGAGGGGGGCCGGCCCTAGAAGGAGAGGAAAAGAGCTCTTTTATAGGTGAACCAGCCTTGAACCAGACCGGACCAGGTTGAAGCAGACCAGACCAGTCTAAATCAGTTCAAAAGAGGCTGAACCAGGCCAAACCAGGCTGAACCAGGCCAAACCAGACTGAACCAGACCAGACCAGGATGAACCAGTTTGAACCAGTCTTTAACCAGTCCTGAACCAGTCTTGAACCAGGTTGAACCAGCCTTAAACCAGGTTGAACCAGTCTTGAACCAGGTTGAACCAGTTTGAACCAGATTTGAACCAGATTTGAACCAGAATTCAAATTGAAGCTGAACCGAGCATCGAAACAACTTCAAATCGACCGAGCATTCAGTCCTTTGTTTATTCTTTCCTCTCCCACACATTCAGAAGGGTCGGAAGATGTTTTGAGCCTAATTACTGCCTTTTTTGGGTCATTATCAGGCCGGTTCAGCTCATTGTTAGGCCGGTTCGGCTCATTCGGATATGAAAAATACTCCAATGAGGTATACGAGTATAAACTATTCCCTATTTTTGGTTGAGAAGTTTCTAGAGAATATTTTTCTAAAAATATTCTTAAGGATAACTCAACAACACTACGCCGGACAACGTGTTGCAAATAAAAACTCAACGTCAACGATCGATGGTCAGTTCTATGTTGAACCAGCAAACACGAGCTAAAAGATCAGAAAATCAGGAATCGACTTTAAGTTCAAAATTCCGACAATGGTCAGACAATAAATACAGCACCGGAACCCTTACAGACATTCGACAAAGCACCGAATAGCCTGAAGGATTGAAGGAATCAAGAACAGAAGCCATTCCAAGGTCCCGTTACACCGACTGAAGGTTAGGGCAATCATATCCAAAGCATTCCAGACTCTTCTATAAAAGAACGAGGCTGAAATACTTTGGAGGGGGTATCTGTAGGCTTATAAAACTGCTTATAGGTCCTTTAACACAGCTTGGCACGGTGATTCAACAAACCAACGAACCCTCGGGTGATATATCCAAGCATGATCGTTAGACCACAACATCGAAGCTAAGTGAGATGTGACGAAGCAGATTAACGAGGCGACGAGGTTAAACACCAAAGCGGATTTACTGCCAAATCAGGATCCAGACTGCCAAATCAAGATCCGGACTGCCAAATCAGAGTTCAGATCAACGACGAAGCTCAGATAAACCGCAAAACCGGAAAACGGACACCATGGCAAACACCTGGAGGACTCGGCCGAAACCGAGCCACCTCTAGGTGGCTCGGCCAAAACCGAGCCACCTAGAGGTGGCTGCGTGGCCGAGGCCACCTAAGTGTGGCGCGTCCACGCTAGGTGGCGCGAGCACAGATCTGAGCCTATAAATAGATCTGGATAGCTCATTTTTGGGGGAGTTGGAACTTTTGGAGCCGAAACTCTGCTGGATTAAGAACTCACCCTTGGATTTTCAACTTAGAAGACTTGGCTTTTCAGATCTGATTCTTAGCGAGCACCCACGTCAAACAAGGCAGGAGTTCGAGAGAGATCGGATCTGAGATCTACACGACTATCCTCCGGATCAAAACTTGGTTTTTGATCCCAAGAAGGCTATTATTTCCTTGGTGAAATAGTACCCCCGGCTGTTATTTCCTTTGTGAAATAGCACCCGTTATATCGTGTAGATCCGACCGGATTAAGATCACGTGGTGGTCTACGGATTAACCCCGACGCAGGCGAAGAATCCACAAAAGCGAGAGACCGCAAAACAGGATCTCGTGATTCGTTCAACATAAAAGGAAAGTTGTAATTTTTATTTTTTCTTTGATCTCGTTGTAACCGGATCTTATAAAAAAACCGGATCTTTGTAACTGATAAACTGTTAACAAAGGAATCAATGGAATCAATGAGTGTAATTTTTCCCGCGAACAGGTACAGGCAGATTATAATCAGCAACACGAAAGCCGATTCGACCCAGCGCGCAAACCATTCTTCTAAGTGGCTTAACATTCCAACAAAGAGTGAGTTGAGCTGATCAAGAAAAGAAATAGAGTAAGAATCTTCTGAGGTTATCCTCCTAACCACAGTTAGGATAAAGCCCCTCCCATGTGGGCTTGCGATTCGTCCTGTCTATGACAATGGATCTGTCTTAAGCCCAGAATTACTCGATCTCACGAAAGACAACCTCGCTAACAAGTTTGCAGATGGTGTTTCTATGGTTGCTTCGCTATCCTTCACTCTCTCTTACCTAACTCTTGCAGGTTCTCTTCACATGTTCGTCAATGCCTACAAGAACGTCCTTGCTGTTGCTGTTATCTCTGTTGTATCTATTGAGAACGATACTGTTCTTGCCTCCAAAAAGAAAAGAAAAAAAGGAAAAAGGACGAGCCTGTCGGTGTGTCAGACGATGACTTGGGCTTTAGTTTGGTTTGACTAAGTTCATTGTTATCAGGACTCAAAAGCTATCTTGTTTGGTTTGAGGAAATAATATTTCAGCATTCCAACAACCAAGTTCGACAATGTCTTCAGAATAGACGGAATGAGCAATCGATTTACTAAATTTTGGGATCCAAAGTATTTCGAAAATTCGTCCCAGTCAACCGCGAACTTTCGAAAACTTTGGAGAGGGTTCTGTAGGCTGTCTAAAAATTATAATGGATAGCTAGTCCCTATTAAGCCCTAACAATGGAAGTTACAATCAGACGACTTTCTAATCACTACAGCCGCAACTCTACAATCGCTACAAACATGGTCTCATCTCTAAAATGATTGATCTTGATGGCTGCGACAATAGCATGACTAATATTATATTAGCAACTATTAGAGATGCTGATGAGCAGTGTAATGATTTCAGAAATAAAAGGTTGGACTTAGCTGGTGAGTTGCTTGGTAGAGAGCTGTGGGCAAATATTCGTCTAAAAGTCACTATGGATGGTTGATTCCCGTCAAGTTTACAATGAAAGCTACAATCAAATAGCTTTCGTGCCGACAAACGAAGGTTGCAAATAGGAGACTTTTCACACAGATCGAGAAGAGTTACAATTCAACGACGCTTCCGATAGCTAACGAAAACTCTATTCAGTGACCTTCATAATCAACAGTGAGAGTTACAATCTGACGACTCTCATATCCCATAACAGGCAAAGATCAATAATCAGTGGCCTTTGCAGTGTTATAATAGACGAGGTTACAAGTCAACAACCTCTTTCAAACGCAGAACTCACTTCTGCGTTTCTCAAGTTCGAAACGTAAGGTCCACATCTTCGTTTCCCAAATTCAAAACGCAGACGAACTGTGCGTTCTCCAACAGACGTCCAACTCTGCAACGCAGAGTTAAAATACAAGACGCATGAACTGTGCGTTCTTCGGCAAAACACTCAACACTGCGTCCCAAATCCAGGACGCATAGTTGAGAACTCAACACATGAGCGGCCTGTGCGTCTCAAATCTCTAACAGAGATTTAACTCTGCGTCTCAAGCCTTGGACGCAGAGTTAAGGCCCAGAACGCCAATTGGGGCATTTTGACTTGTTCAAACACAGCCCGAACGGACTCAAAACCGTTATCCCACGTTCTGAGGGATTTTCGCCCACTTAGGAGCGGATTTAGGGGTTGGTTACAACCCTAATCCCCCTATAAATAACTGATTTACTTAGTTGAGTAAGGGGTGGACGTGTGCTGGCATCAAAAACCGCATAAGGTTAACAAATCTCAGTATCTCAACCGCACAGAGAAGGCGATTTTCCAAGAGATCAAAGAACTAATCAACAATCAGTTAATCAAATCTTGAAGAATCCCTTCACCAACGGTGGATTTACTTGGCTATTAACCAAATCTTCGGTTCTAACAACTTTGTTACAGAGTTTCAACTCACTCTGAGTTCTGAAACTCATTTAAGAATTGGTAATTAAGCTTGCAACGCAAGGTAATTACACCAAGTCAGTTATTCGGTTCTCAACAACTCTTTTCAGAGTTTTCAACTCGCTCTGAGTTTATTAAACTTGTTAAGAGTTCTAAACCGAATTCATCAAACAAGTCAATCGTTCCAGTGAATCAAGACGGTCGGATCGTCAACGGAGAGCAAGTTCGACACAAGCAATCGAAGGAGGCACTCCATCGCTACCAAGAAGAACCCAATTGTAAACAAATGGGAGAATCAAATTCATTCTCCTCTCTTTTGTAATCGGAATCCAAATTGTAATTGATTTTGAGAGGAATACAAGTCAATTTTTCTTTCATTGTCTTTTTACTGCAAATTTCCAACAAACAATAAGTGATGCAGAGGAACTCCAAGGTGATGAACGAGTCGCAATGGAATGATGCTCAAAGTAGAACCAGGATTAACATGAATTCTGTCTACCTGAATAGAGCCGATGTACCCTGTGAAGTATAACTGTCTATCATGTTTCGGGTTTGTCACATGCATGTCTTCTTGAGAAAAGGTGATGCACAACATTCTTCTTCGAAAAACTTGACAACATTGAGGACAAGCTTCTTCTAGCGTTGTTTCGGTTGGATTTAGCGGAAAATGAGTGAGGAAAGCCTCGTTATCTGCCAATGCTTCACGAAGAGCTTCTCTCGTTGATCAAGATAAACATAGAAGCTCAAACAAGGTAATCCTTGCTGGGATATTGGCTAACTGAGCCAGCACAGCAAACCGAAAAGAATCTTTCGAACTCTCAGGCGTATCTTTCCTGAGTGCTTTGCTGTAGCGAAGTTCCTTAACTTGAGCTTGCTCTGTTACTTCTTTCCCTGGTCTGGGTGGTGTAGCTGCTATTTCAGAATATTTCTTCAAATACTCCTTTCCCCCGCGTGTTCCTGATATCTGTGCAGGTTGTGCAGCGAAGGCTGGCTGCTCATTTTCAGAACTACTAAGTGATGCAGTTTCAACCCCCTCATCTGGGATGGCCGATACAACATTGCAGGATCTTCACGTGGCTCTAGGCTTCTTTGAGTTTTCTGATGTCCACTGTTCATCCATTAGTAAGTTAGGATGAACCCACATCAATTCACCTTTAGGGGTAGTATAAGGGACCATCCCCTTCTCTTACTTCTGATGCGGGTCGAAGTTTACCACTGTCGCATCTGCTTGAGGAATTAGTTTCACGCCGTCTTGTACCTGCACCTCGGCGAAATCTACAAATTGAAGTGAGACCATATTCGCAAATACCTTCTTTTGCTCAGCTTGAAGGGTCATCACACCTGCGTCTAACAAACCTTGAATCTTGTCTTTCAGGATATAACAAGTTTTAGTTGGATGATGCACCATCTTGTAGTACATGTAAAAGTTAGGATCATCAGTCCTTGATACTTCTGCGTTCCGCTTTACCTCTGGCAGCTTGATCTTATTCATCTTGATTAAAGATGTAAGAATAGAGACCACATGTTCATCTTTAAAATTGTATTTCTTCTGAAAATGGTTGTCGGATGTATTTCCCTTCTTTTTGGTAGAGGATTTTGGAGATGGAGCTGTCTCAACAGCTAAGGTGTCTTTCCCTTTCGATTGTTTCTGGGAATTATAGTTGCCTTTACCACTTCCTTTTTTAGGCTGGGATTCTTGAGGTTCTTCAACATTTATCCTCTTAAGCATGTTCTCTACCTGCGCCCCTTGTCAAACCAAATCTTTCCAAGAACGGGCTTCAACAGCGCCCATCTTAGACAAGATATTGATAGAAAGATTGTTACGGCACATCTCCGCGAGAGTAGCTTCAGAAACTTGATCGCGTGAATGCAACGATCGATTTCTAAATCTCTTGACGAAGTCACTGACTGACTCTGTCTTCTTCTGCTTCTCAGATAATAATGTAGCCATGGACACTTCAGTGTCATCGTCGAAGAATCAGGCTAAGAAAAGCCTCTCCAAATCTCTCCAACTCTGGATTGATCCTGGCTCGAGTCTATGAAACCACTCAAAAGCCACCCCATTTAGAGTGCTAATGAATAATCGAGTCATAATAGGGTCATTGCCCACTATATGACCAGTATGTGCTTGGAAGTAATAAATGTGTTGGGTAGGAGAACACTTGCCATCAAATTGCACCAAATTGAGTGGTTTGAATTTCGGAGGATATGTGATCGCATCCCATTCACTTGGATAGGGTCTTAACACCCCTAACACTTTGAAGTTTCCTTGAAGCTTCAGTGCGTCAAGCTGCTTCTAGAAATTCTCCCATTTCTGATCCCATTCTTTCGTATGAGGATTAGATTCAGCTTCGGACGATTCAGAATGAATCTTCACAACCCTTTCTTCGTCGTGTTCATCATAGTGATCTTCATCAATAGGTGAAGGTCTTCTACGCCTAGATCCTGAGGCTTGGGAATGCATCTTCTTCTTCTTTTTTTCCTTCTCCTTATGGAGTCTCTCCACCATTGCTTCCAGGCGTCTGATGGACTCCTGCTGTTTCAGAATGGTTGATTGTTGCTCTTCCAGCTGCCACGAGAGCTCTTCCTCTTTTCCTGTCATGTGAGCACTTGCTTGCTCACTTTGGTCGGTATTGGAAGGCTGAGAAGTAGCAATGGCTGAATTTTTAGGTTCTTGATCGACACCATAGGATATACCCGCTAGTTTGTGGTAATCTGGCGGGATCATTGCTCCAGTACGAGAACGAGTATGTTGGTAAACACCCTGACTTTCAATGAGTGCCTCTCGTAATTCGGGAGATCTTTCAAAATCAGAAGACTCAAAATCATCAGCTGAGATTTTGCTTTTACCCTTGCTAGCCATGTTGATCGTCACTTCAATATGGCGATTCTCGGATGCTTGTTTCTTGGAACGAAAGCGTCTTCTTCTTGATGATGAGACCATCGGCAGTTCAGTCAACCGTTTGAAGACTGAAGATTTATGCATTGACTCCCCACATGGGCATTGGGAAAGCACTGCAGAGATGCACTGCAGAGATAAACTTCTCACAGCAGCAATGAGATTGCATCTGACTCATGCTGTGTTTGCGCGTGAGATAATCCCAAAGGTCACTAGCAGGGTAACCCCCAGTCGACTCTGTCAACTTGGCTTTACCCAAGTGAGACCCTCTAAATGATAGAGATTGACGAACTTGGGTAGACTGATGAACTCCATCATTCATGTGACGACATCCGTTGGTAAAACGAGCTCGACGCTTGTGCCTTCTCAGTTGGCTCTTAACCTGAGGTTCGTTTTCTTCACGAACGTCAGTATGAATCGCTTGTTGAAACTGCTAAACCTCTTTTCGAGCATGAGGTTCGTTATCGGAGCCTACTCGGGTACAAGGGTGAGGTCCGTCATTCGGACATTCCTCATTCACCTGACCCTCGTTAGACTTGTTGACCTTAGGTTGATTAACCTTCGGTCGATAATGAAAACCATCTAGCGAGATCAAAGCTCGGGCCCTGCGGTGAGCTTGGTTCTGACGCTGACGTTGTCGAGCGCATCTCGACAATGAACCAGTAGAAACCTTTGCTTCAGCCAGAGCTGAGCGAGGTTCGTTTTTAAAAGCCATAATTTGGCTAATTGAAGCCGGAGTTTGGCTAGGTTGCTTGACAACCCATTTCTTAGCCTGACGGCTAGTTTCTGTAGCCTCCTCTTTGAGGGGCTTGGACTTTTCCTCGAGACTAACTCGAGTTGAATCATCAGAATCCACTTGGGCTAAGGTCTCATACGAGACTCGATGACACTTACATGCCTTCGTGGGACTAGACTTACCCGAGGAAAGAAAATTCTCATATTTGGACTGGTCAAATTCGATGACCAGAGTCTCAATGTTCGTTCCCACTACAATCTTGTCTGATTGCGCCACCAACATCTCGTCGGAGAGAATAGCTGCTCCCACTGTGGTCGCCATCGTCTGTAGGGTCGAAAAATTATTGTTGGGATTGATTCTCTTGTTTTAAGAAATGGGTTTGATCACTTGGTACGAAACCCTTACAATCACTCACACTCTCTCTCGATTACAGAGGAAGAGAAGATTAATTCAGCTTCTCTTTTGTTTGAGGTGGGTTCTAGGTGGTGAAATGATGCTTCCCCCGATGCTTGAGTCAAGCTTGCCTCCCGTTGATGATCAGACCAAGATCGCAATAGCTTCTGACCTTCGTTAGCCGGCTAGAATCAAAATTCAAACTCTAGATTTACACGCAAAAGCTCTGATTTCTGATGATTAAAAGTCTTAATTAACCAACCCTCTTCTCTGTAGCCATCCATGGCTATTTATAGGGTTTAAGTACATAACCGACATGCACCAATCACGGGTAGAGGGGCGTAACTACCTCCCCCAAATCAGTGCACGTCATAACGTGCTCCTGAAGATTAGCCCACGTGGCTGACTAAATCTTCGGAGCCGTTACAGGTGAATCCCATGTAGATGACGAACCTGGACCTCAATTGAAACGGAGTTCGTCAAGTAAGATGAGCCTCGTGGTTCATCTTACCAAGCAAACCTTGTAGTGGACCAGTTTCTCTTGACGAATTTTATCTTCACTGACTTTGTCTAATGAACCTCGCTTTCACTAACGAACTTCATCTTCGATAGCTGAGTCCAACTACGTAGTAAGTCTTGTAAGTTCCCTTTTAACGAACCTCATCTTCACTAATGAGTTTCATGTCTAGTAATGAGTTTTGAACCTCGTGTCTAATGACGAGCTTTGAATCCCGTATTCACCAATGAACCTCGAACCTCGTATCCAATGACAAGCTCTGAGTTTCATATCCATTAGTGAACTTCGAACCTCGTATCTAATGACGAGCTCCGAATCCTGTGGATCAGTTTCATGAACTTTGTCTTTTTATGTTGAGATTTGCTGCGTGGCGATTCTCGTTCTTAAGGTTGATCTTCAATAATGAACGAACCTCGTCTTCGATTGGGAAGGGGTTCGTTCTCTTGACCCTCCTTTTCACATTTTGAGTTTTGGCATTTTTGAATGCATACAATATCTCTTCTGTATCATGTTTATTACATTTATTCCCTTTATTTTGCCTGTTTTGTACTTGTACTTCTATTTAGTTCCACTAGAGGATATTGTTGTGATTGGTAAAATGTGTTTATGCACAGTGTGAGTGCATGTCAGGTTTGACATCTCTAGTTTTACCTTGGACTGCAGCCTTGTGTGAACCCAAGGGCGTCACAGAATCGACGCCGCAGGTAACTTGAAACTTAAGTTGACTTATTTATAAATTAAGAGTGTGGGTATAAGGAGTTGACTACTTGTTGATTTGAGCATTTGCCCAAATTTGATATTTCTAATTTGATCAAATTCAGACCTTTATTGTCTTGTAAATTTTTTGATGATGATGATAAGGAGTTGACTACTTGCTGATTGTTTTCAATTTGGAGTGCTTACCTATAAATTTTTTTTCTTAATATCACTACTTAACATAAATCAATATCATTGGTTTCTAAAGATTGTAAGTTCAATCTGTAATACATGATGATCAAGTCTTCCATCAGTAATAATCATCATTGTGGATGGAAGAGGAAGTTTGAACTCGTTTAATTCTGTTTTACCTCTAATGTTTGAATGGATGTTTACCTGATTTTGGTTGTTTTACCTGATTTCATGATTAATACGGTCTCAGGTGCATTATGGGTGATTTGTTCATCTACAACATTGATTCCTATTTTGTTGTTAAATGTTCACTAGTATTGGGGGGGAATGATTTCAGAAATTCAATTTCATGCAATCCCTTGAAGCAGAGATGTGTTTCTTTATAAAGTTTTTTTGTGCGCCCGCGCTATTGTATCATTTATCATCTCCTGCAATTATATACATTTTAGCTTAACGAATGCAAGTACTTTTCCGTGCGGTTACGGTTGTAGTTGTTTAGATCATGTATTTTAGCATTTTATACAACCATCAAAGTTTTTACAAATACTAAATTTGTTTTTCTTGAATTTTTTTCTTTAGGAGTTCGGAATGGAGGAAACAAATTTAACTAGTGTAGAGTTCGGAATGGGAGAATCAAGTACTATTGGAAGTGAAATTGTTGTCGATACTATAAATGCTCCTAAACCACTACGAGGAATGAAGTTTAATAGTTATGAAGAAAAGAAAGAAAGGAAGAAATGTATATGTAGCAGATGTGGTGAGCTCGGGCATTATAGAACTAGTTGTAAAGTCAACTTGCCAAGGTACAATTAATATATTTCTTTCATGAAACTTCATAGCACAAAGCCATATCTCATGATTAATTTGTCATGTAATTTGCAGCTAAACATATGTCTGGATACATGTGGCATTTCTTGAGCACAGGTTGTTGGATTTGTTCATGTACGTATGTCTGGATTTGTTCCCTTTTCGCCTTTTGTTTTCTTCCATAGTAAATTTTAGATTCATTTCATAAAACTTCATAAAAATTCACATTTTACTCATTTCATATATTTGTCATGAAATTTGCAGCTAGGCTAAGTTGTGGAGAAGAAGAAGAGCAATCTTGAGACAAGAAGAAAAGACTAATAGCAATCTTGGGAGCAATCTTGCAAGTTTTAGATATATAAGTGGATGTCAATTGCTATTTGAGATCTTCATGTGGTTGAAATGAGTCTTATGTTGTACTACTTAATGAATGAATGGTGTAATGTTTTGTGTTCAATGAGTAGATGTTGTTGAAGGGCAGGAATTGTTGCTTTTATCCTTCATGTGGTTGTGTTCTTTTATTTTTTTTAATGTATAATTGCTGCTATTTGAGAAACCTATTTGTTTGCTGTAGCTTGTAGTGGAAAGTAAGAAAGCATAATATTTTAGATTGAAGATTTAGTGATGCTTGCTTGCAATTGGGTATTTTTTGCACAAATAAGTGGGTTGTCTTATTACTACATAAATAAGTGGGTATTTTCTAATGTATAATTGTCTTTTTTTTTGCATAATAAAGTTTGTATACATTCTATGTGGTTGCAACGAGAATGCCTAGCTCAAGAACTTGCTCTCTAAAAATCTGAGGACAGATTTTGGTGGTTTTTCTATAGGGTTAACTCTATTGGAATGAATTCTCCAATTGATTTCTCTCTTCTCTACCAGAGAAGTTGAAGGTCCATTAGAGCCCATCCAATGAAAACTCAACCTCAAATCTAATTCCAACCAAGAGAGAAGCATACAAGTGAGGTCCTGTAAAATTTCCTGCTCCGTTATGATTTTGATATTACCTATAACAGTATATTCAATATTGGACATAAACAACATAATAGTGTCATAAATTCTAGTATGCTCGTACATAATTATACACATAACTTCCATAAAATTGCAAATTGCAAGCACAAAACTACCAAAATATTGAAGGACAATGGGAGGGAGAAAATGTATATACATCATACACATAACTTACAAATCATATTACATGTTTTTTGCAATAGAGAAGCTAACAAATACTGTAACTAGACATACTATAAACATTAACATTGTAAACACTGAAGCTAATACAAAAGCATAGATAGGGGAAATAACAGTTTCCCTAAGTTTTTCCTTGTCCTCATCCAGACTATGCCCCTCTAACAATATTTGTTCTTGAACATAAACAGGTGTCTGGATAAGCCTTGAGTTGGATGCTGAATCACAAGCAATGGTGTGCTTATCTCAATCAATCAAAGCCTCTTCGTATGTTCCATACCCTTTGTAGGCGACATTTGGGAATTTATCAACTTAAGCCTTGCATTCCTCCTAATTATCCAAAATTCCACATCGTCGACCTCTCTTCACAACATAAAAACTCTTTTTTACCATGGATAACCACTTGGCAAGCCAATTTTCTAAAACAGATCATAAATACAATAGCCCACGAGTTCCGTTAGATTATGGAAGGATTATATGAACTAAAATTGTATATTGAAATAAGGATTTACACTGTATTGAAATATATAAATAAATTGGATAGATTATACATCTCCTAATTTAGATATTATTAAATAATCAATTATTTAGCTTGATTCCAACAGCATAATAGTGTCCATAAATACCTACATGATGATAATTTTTTGCTTGAGATAAATCAGCCCCAACCCTACTCTGACCTTAAAATACAGCAACCGGCTCTGTCAAATTAGCATTTTAACAACAAATAACACTTGACCATGCTCAGCACCCTAGCAAGTTAAATAAACAAATCCCCGCCCATGAAATCAAAGTTAACCAGATATTAAAAAGAAAATGTTTTTGCAATTGGGTAATGTTCCATTTGAGCCCAAAATGATATTTAGAAAACATATACATGATGCTAACCAGTGCAAGCACATGAGATCTAATGAATAAAACACTAGGCATTATTGTTCTCCAAATTTCAAATCAAATTCAAATTTCAAATCAAATTATATGAATAAAACATATATATGTAACAGTATTTATGCACCGCAGATCGAATTCAAATTTCAAATCAAATTAACTAATCCAGAATTCAAATCGTTACACAATCCAAAATTGTTTATGATTTATCCAATTCTCCAAATTTTAACTGCAACTGTAAACGACTTCAGGTAAAACCTCTATAAGTCAATATTTTAGAAGAGGAAAGAGATATCCAAGTACTTTTAGAACAGTATACATTTTAAAAGGTCCAATTGATCACGTTGATATAGTAATTCTAATTCTTAAAAGAACAAAATTGAATGTGATTTCATATTGTCATTAATTACTTTTATTAATCTTCAAGAGAATATGCATGTTGTTTTCATAATATTAATCTATGATAGCTACAAAAAGTTCAATATAAAGCATAGAAATTCATCATTATAATGTTTTATGAAGTGATCATCATGTGATTCCCTATTGATGTCTTCATTAGGTTTTAGCAACAGGCATTACGAGTCAGTACCCGAAGTATTCATGAACACAGTGAATATTCATCTCTGCATCTTCATTTTTCTCATAATAAATATTTGTGAATGAGGTAATAAGTTTAATAATTTTTAAACCCCATCTCCACAGCCATCAATTTCAGCACAACCAATTAAAAAAAAAAACTCATTTCTCGAAGCCAATCCAATCAAAGGGATCGAGAGAGAGAGAGAGAGAGAGAGAGAGAGAGAGAGAGAGAGAGAGAGAGAGGGAGAGAGAGAGAGAGAGAGAGAGAGAGAGAGAGAGAGAGAGAGAGAGAGAGAGAATAGAGGTTGGCGATAGTTAGTCACGAGCAAGAGGAGAGATAGAGGGAGAAGTTGGGTCAAGGGTAATTTTTTGGGCGGCGAAGTGGGATCTGAGGGGTTGAGTCAGGTAATTTTTAGGATCTTGAGAGAGAGGGGATGGGGGGGGTTGAGGTCACGAGCAGGGTTTTATTTCAAATTGCTGGCCGTTCTTTTCCACAAACACCCCTGCAGTGCACGGGGGAAGCGCTGCAGCGCTTTCCCCGGTTTTCTCTCCTTTCCTCTTCTCTCTCTCCTTTCTATAGTATTGTAATAAATATATTATTATTAATATATAGTATATATATATATATATATATATATATACTATAGTATTATATATACTATATATGTATATATATATAATAAATATATTATATATATATATATATAGTATATATATAGTTATATAATATATATGATAATATTCTATATTGTATATCTATAATTTTTTTTCGATTTAATAAGTTACCCAATTCACCTAGTTATGTGGCGATATACCATATACGGAGTTAGTAGGATATTCAATAGTTCAATGTGGATTATCTTGCATACGGAGAGGGATTCCGCCTATTGATCCTCGAAAATCACGTGATGAACGATCATGTGGATGAGTCTCTACCTCCGTTGAAAACTGATCTACATATTCTAAATAACCCCAGTACACACCAATGTTTGGGGTGAACCCGTCGTCGTTGACCCTTCATCACTGTTCAATTTTATACGTTCTTGAATGAATAGGAGTGGTAGCCTTCATCCACAAATGGCTCGAAATGGAGGGTCAAACGACGACGAACTACCCCAAACTATGTTGTTTGAGTTTTAGAATTTAGTGTTTATAATTAGATCAAGTTTCAACGAGCAATCAGTCCCACAATGTCGCGAATCGAATCATGGCATTCTAGAGCATGTTCTATTTAGGAGAAAGCCGACGCCGGATATGACATAGCTGGTACTAACATTTAAATCTTCATGGAATTAATTTTGGAGCCTAAGTCCCTAATAATATTGGAGGTGAGATAATATTTCTTTCCTTCTGGTAATTATACTAAGTCTGTAATAGTTTACCAACGGAAATAGGCATGTAAAGTTATCTATTACGTATATATATATGTTTTTTATGGATCTCGTTGTAGATTATTACCTTGTATAGCCCATTAAGTGGTTATTATCCTGGAATGATATCAATTAATCATATCCCAGACGCTCATGTTTCTATTCTAACCTTCGGGTTTGTTCATTCAAAGATTATTTTCTTGAACTTCGGTTTGTTGTTATGGTTCCTTTAGAGAAGATTCCTAAACCACCTCTGCCCCTCAATGATCAAAGTGACTAGGCATGGTGATCCACCATTGTCACTAATGCCTTGTATGGCGCTGGTTTGCTTGATCATCTCACCAGTACGGGATTAGTTCTATCATTCATCAGCACTGTTGCTTCATCCAGTATTGTTACATCTGGCAGTGATGATGTTGATCTTCAAACAACTCATGCTCTCTATGTCAAGGAGAGTTTGGACTGGCAGTTGTAAAAAATTCGTGTCATGGATTATCTCACTCGTTGTGTTGGCTCCGGTCTCACTGTTGAAATTAGTTCGCTTCCCTCTGTTTTAGGCCTTGTAGACTCGCCTTTCTGAGCGTTTCACTGAGTTTTCTGGTGTACAGGAGGCATATCTTCTGCAACGTGTTACTTTACAATACAAAGGTAGTTCCTCTCTACAATCTTATTTTGGACAAATGTAAGCTTTTTGGACAGAATTGCGCTCAATGCTTCCTGGATGTGATTCCACATATGAAGACTGGCTATCCTGATACAATCGGCATGAGGTACATCAACTGTTTCAGTCCCTTCCTGAATATTCAACTATGGTTGATCAACTACTTCATCAGCCTAAATTTTTGACTTTGGCCTCAGTTATGGGAGTTCTCTCTACTTATGAGACCTGACGGTAGACAACACAACTCAATTTATCAATAGATACTCCTACTCTTCATTTGAGACTGCTTTGTCTGTACCTATAATTGCTCCTGTTATGAATCATGCTTCTCAACAAGATCCCTCCGCACATGCTTGATCTAAGCTCTTTTGCAAATATTTCAAGAAGGAAGGACACGCATTAAAATATGCTTCAAACTTTATCCTGAGTTACGTTCCTCAGGTACTGGTCATGGTTGACGACCCCCTCAGTCTTAACCCTCTCGTACACTAGGATTGTTGGCCAATGCTATACCTTCTACCACTTTAGACTCTACTATTCAAGCTATTGAAGGTTTTCGCCGTCAACTTGATGCTTTTTAGCATATCACCTCTACATCCGTTGCACAACTCTCTAGTATGTATTTTGTTGGTTCTTCAACTAACCTTTCGGTCTCTAGTATGAATGGTCTTTGGATTTTTGACTCTGGATGTTCCTTTCATATGACTTGTAATGCCTCACTTTTATTCTTTGTCTTTACTTCATCTTCTCTTCTCCCTATCTACACAGCTACTGGACAACCATTGTCTATCACTCAGTATGACTCTATTACCCCTCATAAAATGATCCATCTGGTCGTCTAACACTTGGTTCCGTCTATATGACTCCTTAATTATGCTTGAATTTAATTTCTATTAGCTCTTTATGTATGACTGACCTACTTGTCTCATTTTTGTCTAATACTTGTCTTGTGCAGGATCCACAGACGGGAAAGACGGTTGGGGCGGGTCGTAGGAGGCACAATTTGTATTTTCTAAAATATCTTCACCTTCTAGAGTCCATATGTCCACGTTCTCTTGTTACTTCTGTTTGTTCGTCAAAACCCTCTATCTTGCTTCCTGCCAATTTGTGACATAGATGACTTGGTCATGTGTCTAATAAAAGGCTGGAGAGTCTTATTCAGTCTGGAGTACTTGATCATATATCATCTAATTCTAGTATTGAGTCATGTATTGATTATAAATTAGCTAAATTTACTGCTTTACCATTTAAAATGAGTACATCTGTATCTACTTCCTTATTTGATTTAGTACATTCTGATATTTGGGGGCCAGCTTCTCTGCTTTCTTCATTTGGTGACTTATATTATCTTAGTTTTATCGATGTTTTCTCTCGTTTCACATGAGTTTACCTTCTTAAGAAACGCTCTGACGTACTTACTGCTTATCAAGTATTCACTGTTATGATCTTCACTCAATGACAATCTCGTATTAAAATTTTCCATTTTGACTATGCTAAAAAGTACGTATCCTCTACCATGTGGTCTATCATGTCCTCTCATGGGACTATCTTTCAACAGTCATGTCACTACACTCATGAGCAAAAATGGTATTGCTGAACGCAAATATTGCCATATCATCGATATCGCTCGATCCATGCTTATTTACTCTGTTCCTTGTCATTTCTGGGCTGAGGCCATCTCACTATTACTCATGCTATTAATATCACTCCATCTATCTATCTATTCGATGCTACTCCTCATAGTCGTGTTTATACTCATCCTCCCTGTTATGATCTGGTCTGAATTTTTAGTTGTCGCTATTTCGTTCTTCTGCCATCTCACGAACATGATAAATTATCTCTCAGAGCTGTTTCTTGTGTCTATTTAGGATTTAGTTCGGAACATCAAGGTTATCGTTGTTATGATCCTGCAACTTATCGAGTTCATATATCTCGTCGCGTTCAGTTCGAAGAGGATTCTTCATATTATTCTGCTTCTGATGACTTCAATTTCCTCCACTCTACTGATCATGCTCCTCGTCAGCTGCATCACCCACTTCTTCACCTTAGTTTTCCTTTCGAGATCTCCCTGACATCTCTCCATCTCCTTCTGTTGACTCTTCCTCACCCGAGCATTCTCTTACACCTTCTAATCCCTCTCCCATGGACTCGACACTCACTCCAGAAAATACTATTGATCTCTACCCATCTGCGCCAACATCTTCCCCCCTGATGTTCCTCTTGCTCTTCGTCGAGGCAAATGCCACATGTCATGTCTGCCCGGTATGCTTCGGTTACTTCCTATTCACCTATTTTTCATAACTTTCTTGCTGCTATTCATACTACCGTTGACACAAAGTTCTTTTAAGAGGCAGTTTAATTTTTAGAGTGGTGACAGGCTATGGTTGAGAAATTTCAGACCTTTAAGCAAACACATACCTGTGATATTGTTCCCTATCTTCCGAGGATCTCTCTTGTTAGCAATAAATCAGTTTATAATGTCAAGTATCGTCCTGATAGCACCATTGAATGTCGAAAAGCTCGTTTAGTGGATCGAGGTTTTACTTAGTAACAATGTATTGATTATGAGGAGACCTTTGCGCATGTTGCTCAGATGCCCACTGTTCATACTCTACTTGAGGTTGCTGCTGCTCATCGTTAGCCCTTATACTAGATGGATGTTAAAAATGCTTTTCTCCGTGGCTCTTTATCTGAGACAGTATATATGCAATCGCCTCCAGGGTCCAATATTCCTCTAGGACACGTATGTCTCCTTGTGCTGTTTATGGTCTCAAGCAGGCACTTCGTACTTGGTTTGAGTGTTTCGCGATGTCGTGCTCAAGATGAGTTTTATGGAGAGTCATCAAGATACTTCTCTATTTGTTTGCACTACATCACATTGCAAAGTTTTATTACTCCTTTATGTAGATGATATGATCATTACATGTGATGATGCTGCTGATATACAGTTCACAAAATCTTAATTATAACAACAGTTCCATATGAAGGATCTTGGATCTCTTTGCTATCTTCTTGGTCTAGAAATTTCTCAAGGCTTGCGGGGTATACGACTATCTCAACAGAAGTATCTCTCAGATATTCTAGATTGCGCTGAGCTAACTGGCGATGCAACTGTCGATACTTTATTCCAACAGAATGTCAAACTTCGCTCTACTGATTATGAACTTATATCTGATCCTATCGGATACCGACATCTTATTGGCCAGTTAATCTATCTGTATATCTCTCAACTAGATATATCTCAAGTTGTTGGCATTGTCAGTCAATCTGTATGTACCATACGTCTGCAAACTATGCTGCCTTATTACGGATTCTTCGGTATCTCCGGGGTACTAGCATTCACTCTCTTCTGTTTACTGCTATATCCAAGTTAGAGCTTTGTGCATATATTGATGCTGATTGGGCTAGTGATCCCACTATAAGGAAGTCTACCACAGGTTATTGTATATTTCTTGGTGATTCTCTTATTTCCTAGCGGAGTAAGAAACAAGATATTATTGCTCTTTCCAGCATCGAGATAGAGTATCATGTAATGTCCATAACAGCTAAAGAGATTATTCATCTTCGTCGTCTTCTCAGTTTTTTAGTATTTCTGTTACGATTCCTACTCCTCTCTATTGTGATAATAAGAGTGTCATCTAGATTGTTAATAATCCAGTATTTCATGAGAGGACCAAACATATTGAGATCAATGCTCATTTTGTCCGTCAACAAGTTATCAAGGAAGAGACAATTCTGCTTCCTCATGTCTCATCCGCTGACGAGCTTGCAAATTTCTTCACAAAGGCCATACTTGTTCATCGATTTCTAGATTCTTGTACGCAAACTCACTTTGTTTGATCTAACTTGAGTTTGAGGGAAGCTGTTGATAATATTGTGTTAGTAGTGGGTTTAATCCCACATTGGTTATGAAGATAATCTCTCTTACTTTAACAAACAAAAAAGCAAACTAAACAATAGCTAAATCTTCATCAGACAACAACACTCGAGACTAGTTCTTGCTTGCGACCGTCTTGATCAGTGAACAAGTACATTCGACGCGACTCTCCTTTGAGAGCTCTTCGACCAACGACATCCCAGTCGATCACATCTCTGCTTTACGAGAAAGTCCTACCACTTAATTCGCTTCTCTGTGCACGCATCGCACTTGGGCATTATGCCATGGCTTTCCCAGAAGCTCTCTTATCCTAGTGATGATGCTAGAGTGAGGATCCTCATTTATAACATTCTGATTGCATCCATCACCTCCTATGGGTCTGTTTCTGTCATTATCTAATAATCACTTTTTTATCATAATTTTATACCCTAGTTATCTATTTTATATGAATAAATATACCACTAATAATTATTTTTAGCTTAGTTTGCACATAAATGAATAAAAATATAAATAAATATAAAAACCCTCAAATTCTCTCTTCTCTATTTTATTTTAGAATTGTGAGAAGCTCATGAAGCTATGAAGCCCATGAAGCCAAAGAGAAAAATAAACTCTTTAAATATTTTATGAATTAATAAAGTTCAAAACGCCAAAGCCCATGAAGCAAAGCCTTACCTCTTGTACATATTGTGAACAATCCAAAAATCAAGCCAGAAGCCCATGAAGCAAAAGCCCAAAACCAAAACAATGAAGCATGAATCATGAAGAAATGAAACAAAGCTCA
Organism: Asparagus officinalis; assembly: GCF_001876935.1. Taxonomy (NCBI): domain Eukaryota; kingdom Viridiplantae; phylum Streptophyta; class Magnoliopsida; order Asparagales; family Asparagaceae; genus Asparagus; species Asparagus officinalis. The sequence goes on along the minus strand of NC_033794.1, from coordinate 63,055,804 downwards.
AAGGAAAATCAAGAAGTCCAATAGAAAATCAACAAGCAAAATGCCCAAGAATCCAAGCCCAATAGCTCAAAGGCTAAAAATGATTCCTTAGGGCTTAAGTCTTCATCCAAGGGCTCTCATTCATTGTTGTTTACTATAAATAGGGATAGAGAGTGAGGGGTTAAATGTATGAAAAAATTTATAACTCTATTTGGAGAGGAGGGTTACTCTTAATTGAGAAGACCTTCCAAATTTGTAACTTTTGTTACAATTAATAAAAGAATTTTTCTTCACTTTAAAATTTTCCTTTCTTCTCTTTGTTGGATGATAAAGATGGAGATTAAGAGCGATTTAAAGGTTTGATTTTCTTTTATTTTTCTCTTTTATTTCTCATTTCTTTTTAGTAATTTCTTATTGCTTATTAGTTTAGATTTATATTCAAGTCTTGTAGAGTAGATTTATTTTCTTGTCTTTTTATTTCTTTTTACATTTTAATTTGTAGAGTAGATTTATTTTCTTGCATATTTATTTCTTTTGCAATGTAGTTAGATTTATTTCTTGTTCATAGTATAGTTTTTCTTATTTTTCTTTTCTTTTGTTTTGTAATTAGTTCTTATTCTCTTTAATTCATTTCTTGCTTTTATTTCTTAGGATGTGAAATTAATTCTTGTAGGAATCTTAGAATTATATGAAACTAGTCTAATTTCCTTTATATTATGTAAAATATTTTTTTGCACTTAAAATGATCATGTTTAGGATAATCAACTAGAGAACTAATTAATAGAAGAAGAATTTGATAATCTATGCTTATCTTAAATGGGTTGATTGGTTATACTTATGAATTCTAGGATTACTATCTTGTTGTTGTTCTTATCATGATTTTTATTTTGACTTAGATGATAATTTGATTGGTTATACTTTCCTTAAATGGTTTGATAGTCTATACTTAATAAATCTAAATTAAAATATGACAAAGTGGATTCAATTCTAGATTTCTCATATCTTTAATTAAACCCTCCATCTTTTGTTTTCTTGATTTTTCTCTTTCTTGCTTTTTATTTTATTCTTTGATTCTTTCTTCTCTCCTCTAAAATTCAATTTATTGTCACTTGCATATATTCAAAACAATCACTTATCATATTTCTCTCCATAATCACACTTATTCTTTATTCCTATTTTTGTCACACACAAAACATAATAACCAATTCTAATAATCCCTTAAAATCACCTTCCTCGTGGGATCGATATCTTTATACTATAACTTGATTGATTGTGCACTTGTAATTTTTGGGTATATGTTTATGCCGCAACATTATCTGCGAACATTATCGCGTTCTGTTTCTAACATTTGTAGCATTCAGGATTACATCCATCACCAACTCTGGCCCGAGCTCGACGAGATGAATTGATCTTTATAGTGCCTGCCCTCTGTGTGAAGCTTTATCCACTCCATTTGAGGAGGTTCCTAGCCGACCATAACCATTGGCTTCGCCTCCATTTTTGGGCATATGTAGGCGTGGTTGGGGTTCGTTTGAGCTCCTCATCCTTTCTTTTTTCAAGGGGGCAAAAAAAGAAAAAAGAAAAAAAAAAGATTCCTAGTGTTATCCTACTGGTGGAGAATGTCCAAAGAAACCCAACGAACTAGTTGTAGACTATTTCTACCGGGTTGCTTGGTCCCCAGGAGAAGCAAAGTGAGGAATGTGGTATGCTAATTATTGTGCCAAATACCAAAATAATTGTCTTATTGAATGAGAGAGATTAACCTCCTTGTTATATTTAGAGAGATTAACCTCCTCATTAGCCTCACTTATAAACTCATCAAGACACCTGTCTAAGTTGGCCTTCTACCCATAACTCGCTCAAAAGATAATTGTATGTGTGATTCATGCAAGTGTTAAGTCAAAAGTAATTATATTTTTAAATAGTTTTACTGCTGCTTTGCAAATAACTTTTTTGAAGCAATCTCAGCCAAAATTATTATACTCTTATTTATCAGAAAGGTGAACATTGATCTGTCCGTCTTTTAAAAATTGTGATGCATGTAAATCTGCTTGCTTATCAGAGTATATACGTTTCTACCATTTGTAAATTTAGTCCTACTTTACTCTCTTACCACATGTAATCTGTTAATTTTTCCTTCTTATTGGAAGTAATTTGTCAAGGAGAATGTATGTTTTTATTTGCTTGGTTACTACAATAATATCAGTCTTTTTATTTTTTTTGTGTGAATATGACCATTAGTTTGACCCATTAATTGTAGCGTGCCCTGGGCCGCAGATTGCTTCAGTCCGGCGGGCCGGTCAACTATAAAAACAAAATTAAAAGGCCGGTTGGAGTTCTTTTTTAAAATCCAAACCCATTATCTGATTGTTATTGACCCATTCCTCGTCTCAAACCTAAACCCAAATAACAAATTCAAACCCAAAACCCAATCCTCAAAAAGAGAACCTACCTCTCTCTCTCTCTCTCTCTCTCTCACACACACACACACACACAACGCGATATCAGAGTAGAGAACCCTCGGAACCCTAGCCGCCGCCACTTGATCGGCGTCTCCTCGCCGTGTTCTCGTCTCCGGTGATCATCTCTAACGTGTCCTTTACCTTCAAATAGGTACCAAAGTTAAATCTTTAGGTTTTATCCCCCTTCTTTATGTTATTATTTGATTTGATTGTTATTAGTACTTTGCCCTAAAAAAAAATCCATAATCTTCTTCAACTTTTCCCTCTGTTTAGATGATTAAAATGAATCCCCTCCGTTCTCTTGGCCGGAGAAAAATCAAATCGAGAAACATAAAACAATGATGAATATTGTCTTCACATCTTTATTCTGTTGCATTTGCACAATGGTTGTTATTGCTTCTCATCTTCCATTAGAGTGGTCAGTGTTAACAATTTCTTGCACTAAAATAATATCAGAGGCTTATTATAGTGTACACACAGCTATATCCTTTATGCGAATAGGCAATATCTAATCAATGAGATGGGATGCATGTAAAAAAAGCAAGGTTATTGACAGTGGATAGCATTGTGTAGCAGTGAGGCGCCGCGGAAAAATATAGGCAAAAAGTGTGAAGTCAAATAGCAGTCCAATTTAAATACGTACAAATATTCAAAAAAGAAAAATTAAAGAAAAATCTAAAAATTCGACGAATGCATATTTGATGATTTATAGAGATTTTAAGCATGAAATAGACATATGTAGGAGGAGAGGTCGTAGCTATTGGAGGTAGCTGGAGAGGTGGAGTCGCTATTGTAGCTAGAGATGTGGGTAGTTGGAGAGGCAGAGGAGCTGGAGGAGAAGAGAGGAGTCGAAAGGTAGCCGGAGAAGAGAGGGGATGGAGGGGTGGGGGTATTGTTGTAAGTGTTGGAGGTGGCGGAGGAGCTGGAGGAGAGAGGACGCAGCAGAGAAGAGAGGAGGTTTCTGCAGGAAGGGGCTGGAGGCAGC
>NC_033794.1:63034063-63052368 GCF_001876935.1 Asparagus officinalis | reverse complement strand
GTTTTTTCCCCTATCGACAGAGAGGAGAAAAATGGGGTTTGACTTTGGCTTTTAATAAAGTTCAGGTTGGGTTTAGTATGGATCGGGTTTAATTGTCTCAAACTCCACTTTTATTGCTTCTGATTAGGGTAAAAAGTGTATTTTTACTGCTATTCACTGCTATTTCACACTTTTGAGCGCTTTTGTGAGCGAAAAGCGCTCACAAGCGCTATTGTTTACCTCTAAATCCCTACTCGTGGTGGCCTTCGCTAATGCAAATAGCGGCGCTATATCGGTGCTATTAGCGTTACTTAAAACACTGGTAAAAAGTGTTGAAATTTGGTCTAAGAAACTGTCTCAAACTTAAAAAAAAGTTAGTAATTTGATTGGACAGTTTGAGAAGGGCCCAACACATGTCTGAATGATGTTTGATTAGTGCTGTACTTAATATGACTAAACGATGTGGGCATCAATAAACTTTGCTCTAGTTCGGAGATTTGATGTTAGGTGCAAAATATTTTTGAAGTTTTTGTGCACCTTTTCTTCATGTGAAGCTGCGCTCCACTGTCTACAATATTTGATGGGGGCAAACCATAGATGATTTCTCATGAATATGAAATAGTATTCAAGCAAGATGTTGTTAACCCTTCTATGATCAATTTTTTTTCTGCTGATTTGTTGAACTTATTAAGACTTAAATGAGATGAATCTTTATGTGCTATACATTTTATAGCTTTAGTGTGTCTTTCCATTAACAGTTCTTCACATTGTTCATGTCATAGTTCAAAACCGGCTTTAGGTATTTCAACTAATTGAACTATAAATGAAAATAGCTATGACATTGTTTTGTCTATATTTCTGTGCTTTCTATCATTGTTATGTTTTAGCTAGTGTGCCACACCTAGGCCTCTTCTCTCTTCTGCATTAATTTTTTGTCATAATGTTAGTTATATGCCCATGCAACCACTGATTAGTATTGTCCTTTATGTGTGCAGAAGAAGAAAAAACCATTTGATCTGGCTGTGTAGCCTGCAGTCTCTTATTTTCACATAATGTCAACGGGTCCTGGCCTTGAATCGCTTGTTGACCGTATGTGCTCTATTATTTACTCATTTTGGTTACATTTGCATTTACATAGTTTGTGATTAGCATTCTTCAAAACTACAATGGGTTTTCACAATTAATTTGGTTTTTGTTAATTAATGTCACTAATTTTTCCTTTTTCGTTTTTGCATACAGAAACTATATCAGTCATTACAAATGATGGAAGGAACATTGTGGTAAGTGTCATTTCCTTCATTGCTTTTTGATAGCTTGATTGCATCCAAAACACTAATTGTTTTTTAACACAAACCATCTTCATTTAGGGGATCTTGAAAGGCTTTGACCAAGCTACCAATATTATTCTGGACGAGTCACATGAGCGGGTTTACTCGACAAAGGTTCATTTACCTGTCTTAAGTGTTGTTTCTAGGTCATTTTCATGATATTATTGCTGTCCTCAAAATTTATCTTTAAAGCTCTAGGATGTTATGTTTTGCATTTAAGATCTCAATACTGAGCTATGTGGTTCATAAAAAATTGCAATTAAAACTGCCTTTTGCAATAGACAGTTCTATTTCCAGCTGCAGCTATCTATTAATGTGATTACAATATTTTCACAACAACAGTTAGAAGTAAGACATTTTGTTTCTCCAAAAATAGCTTGCAATTAATCTAGTTGGATTTTTTATTTGGAAAAATGACTTCTTTCTGCAACCACATGTGTAAAAATGTTACAGTTAGAGTACTTGCAACTATTTTGTGCTATTGCAACTGCTATTTGAAATGCAATTTTTTGCATACAATAACTCATAAATTTGGTAAGTAGTGAAAATAATGTGTTTGGTAGCTGGAACTGTACATGAAACTTATCTGTTTTTTAAATGACTGGTAAGTAGTGAAAATAATGTGTTTGGTAGCTGGAACTGTACATGAAACTTATCTGTTTTTTAAATGATATCTGAGGCATATTTCTATCATTTTTGGTAGCTGGAACTGTACATGAAACTTATCTGTTTTTTAAATGATATCTGAGGCATATTTCTATCATTTTGTCGCATAATTGCATTGAGTTTTCCTTTCAGCTTGCTTATATTTCCCACTTAGTGCAAATCCAAGCTTCCTCGTTGTTTGGATAACATGCATAATTGACATTGGATAGGCTTCAGTAGCAGAAATGGGATCTGATTAAATGAAGGAACATGGAGCATTTTCCCTGATAATGCATAAACAAAATTAAATAAAAAGCCTCTGAAATATCAAAATTTAGGTAAAAGCATTTTCCCTGATAATGCATAAACAAAATTAAATAAAAAGCCTCTGAAATATCAAAATTTAGGTAAATATGTACTATTGTTTTCTTGAGAATATTATTCTTGTTTATAATTTAATGGGTAAAGATGGGTAAATATGTACTATTGTTTTCTTGAGAATATTATTCTTGTTTATAATTTAATGGGTAAAGATGTGAAGATACATGTAGTTAGGGGTACTATTTTTAAAGATAGATTTATGACCAATAGCAAATAGATTCGCTGGTTTGGTTCTGAATTGCCCAAAGCAGAAAGAGTTAATGGGCCACCATCTCACCATGTTACATGTCCATGTACTTCCATGCATGGTTGCAGTTAAGGGTTCAAATGGATAATATGCTTCATGTCAGATTTGTTGAATTGAACGTACATGTTGATATCCGATATTCATCTAAAATATGAACATAGTTACAGTAGTGGTAAAAATATCCAACAGACCCTCTGAATTATCCAAATATACGTATAGTTCAAATACATCAAGTGCACATAATATAATATCCTGGTTAATACTCTGAATTATCCAAATATACGTATAGTTCAAATACATCAAGTGCACATAATATAATATCCTGGTTAATAAAGACAAACTCATGTGATCTTATATACGCTAAATACATCAAGTGCACATAATATAATATCCTGGTTAATAAAGACAAACTCATGTGATCTTATATACGCTTGACACTTTCTTGTAAAAAAAATTTGAATCTAAGGGTAGACCTCCCTCGCTAGGTTTCTTAATCATACTTGAGGCTCTTAACTTTAAGGTGCTGTCTTTTTGGGTCTTGGATTCCATAAAATCGACATTAGGAGTGGTACAACCTGCAGCTACCAATAAAATGAGCTTTACTTTAGTCCATTTGCGTTAACATTTTACTTTTTTATGTGTAATATTACAGATAACAGCATTAGCATCAAACTTGTTCATTCTATCTGAATTTTCCACAAACAATAACGAAGCTAACTCTTGTGACCTTTATGTTCTATTTGTAGGAAGGTGTGCAACAACTTGTTCTTGGTTTGTACATCATAAGGGGTGATAATATGTAGGTTTCTCTCACTATCTTAAAGATTCTCGCTTTATTTGTTATCGTTATTTGCAAGGTTCTTTGTAATGGTTTCCCTTTTCCTTTTCTTCTTGCAGTTGTGTTGTGGGAGAATTAGATGAGGAGCTGGACTCAAATCTGGACCTATCCAGACTTAGGGCACACCCTCTGAAGCCTGTGATTCATTGATCATCCAATTGCCCGAGCTTCTCTGCATGGAATTTTGAGGTTTGGCTGACAGAAAAATTTAATCTACTGAACTATGTCTGATCTTAGGGTGTAGTATCTTAAGGGATCAAATGCAAAAGAAAATGGTTTATGCATATAATATTTGCAGCTTCATTTGAATATCCTGTTTAAGGGGTATTTGCTCCATATATTCTGCGAATTCTGTGCCATTAGTCCTCTGTAAGCAATTTACATTTTGTTTCATTTGTCCCTTATTTAATATTTATGTACACTGATGTTTTTTGTGGATCAAATTTCTCGGTAGAAAACCTTAAGAGTGGCCCTTTATGTGTGAAATCAGTTAGTATCCTTTTCCAATAATTTCTATTAGACACTAGAATTTGATCACTCGCACTGCACATGCAGTATTAGGGGTTTCTGATTTATGTATCTACAATTAGTAAGTATATATGGTCATAGATGCAAGAACAAATGCATGTTTTCTAAAGGAGTATTTATTTTGATTATGTAGGAATAAGATTCTATTTATTTAATTTTCTAACAAAAGCATATTTAAAGTCAAGTATTTTTCTGTTTTTTAAAAATAAGTCATAATCAAATGCTTCTTTACTAAAATTAAATTTGTAATCAAATTAGCAATTAGTTTCAGTGTTACTACTATACATAACAATAACAATACCTTTTGTTCTATTATATAAATCTTTGTGAATATTTAGTGTTTTACTCAAATTAAGTTGCCCAGATTTAATGAATTACAGATCCTTAATTACTTAAATATGACTTACTCATCCCTAGATATTAAATCATCCTTATTAAATTTGAAACCCCAGAGTTTGATAATAAATTTGAGCGCTCTCTTGATTGGGAATTCTTCTATTAACCATTGGGTTTTAGTTTTTCTAAACTAACCAATAGTTAATAGTCATTTTAATCAGTTAAAATTTGTAAGTAGAACAATTATAATCCTTCTATTAACAGTCGGGATGGGATAATTCAGAAGAACGTGAAAGATGTTGGACCAAAGGACTAAAATCACTCTTTTGTAATAATATATACTGCAAATAGATAAACTACTGACCATTTTACTTCCCAACATGTTAGATGCTATCTTTGGTTGAGACGTCCTTTTTATGATTTGTAACTTCCAAGTAAATGTTGACACTTAACCTTAGAGATTGAAGTAGATGAGGGGAAACTGCTTAACTTTTTATTATGTTCAGCTTACTGCTTTTTCTCTGCTTTTGTTCTTTTCAGCCTCCGATAAGGTGTAGTGATGAACTAACAATGCAAGTTCTAATTTCAGAATTAAGCTTTTGGAAATTGAAGATAAATCTAAGTGAGCTTGAGGGTACAGTATAGATCTGCTGGTTCTGTACGATGTGTTTGATGACAGTAGTCGGATAATCTTTATTTTGTACCTGTAGAGATTTATTCCTGCAGTAAACTTCGCTGTTGCTGATTATAAATTTGTACCTGGCATTGTAACCAATTCTGATGATATGCTGTTTTTCTAATGTACATGATCAGCTAACTGCGACCTTTTAAAGGTTGATGCGCTTTTCTTTTTCCAGACAATGTTCTTGATGGATTATATCTGTTGTCTTGCAAAATGTTCGTTTTTTTAATAATAATATTTTCTGGTTTATATCAAAGCCATAATCACTCTAAGTTTTCTTCTGAGTCGATTGCTATATTTTCTGCAACTTTAGGACAAATGTAGCCCTGCCTAAACATTTAGGCACTTCTATTTGGTTCTTGAGAACGTTACGACCTTGTCATCCAAATATGTACCTTTGTTTCCATTTGGGCAAAGTTTTGTTTCATATTTGTCATGCACGTTCTCATTGTTAAGTACATCCCTATACATATTAAAGAGAGTCAAAATTGATGACATACTTGTTGGGCATGCCTGCGGAGATGCGTAGAAAGATCGGAACTGGTAATCTCATCAGGGGAGAAGGGGGAAGGATTTGAAGGTAAGGGAATGCAATTAAAAAAAACAAGAATCACTCGATTTTAATGGTTCTCGGCCATGATCAAGCCTTTTTTTTTTCTCTCCCCCTTTTCCTTTTCTTCTGAATTAGTGTTTATAAAATGCTCAATGTGAGACTAATGTCATGCTTGGAGAAAAACAGCGATGGAAAACTATAGAAGGTATACTAGAAACATATGCTTTTAGAAACCTTCTGTTATATCTGACAATGTATTTGAACATATTGAACAAATTTTACACAACAGCGTTTGTATCCAAACTTAACAGATTATGAATTAAAATTTCACATTCAAAAAATTGAAAACGAAAGCACATATGCTGTGTGTGTGTGTATACATATGAATCCAAAGCAAGTGCCAAAATAAACTAGCTTCTCGCCGGTAAAGGTCCTATCTTAAGTTTACATCATTGATAAAATAACAACAGCATCTAAATCAACCATGAATGGCATAGATGATCTATGCCGTTAGAATCCACACTGGTTACTCGCAGGAACGCGTCAATTATTGGCATCCGAGAGTTGAACGCCTAACCAACCAATTCCCTCGTCAAACGGGCATAAAAAACTCCACGATTCAATCCGCGCGTGACACTTCTTACCTCGGGTACCAGTTCCTTACGCAACAGCCCTTCATCCTAGGACGCGCGATGCGCTCTCCAAGCTATAAATACCCCCTTAACCCTTCCCCCGTCCCCCATTCATTCGTTAGACGAAGAGAAGGAGCAAAGGAAATTAAAAAGAGTAACCAAAGAGGAAATGGCCGACCACAACGATGTCAGATTCCAAGCTGGCCAGGCCGTCGGCCAGGCCCAAGTGAGCCCTTTTCCATCTTTTTTCTCGCTTGAAATTTTATCGATACATAGCAAAGGAAAGTAGTATCTCACAGAGGGGTTTTTTTTTTTATTTGCCCCCCACACCCACCCAGGTCAAGAAGGATGATTTGATGGACAGGGCATCACAGTCGGCGAGGGAGACCAAGGAGGAGACCGCGGGGTTTCTTCAGCAGACGGGAGAGCAGGTGAAGAACATGGCCCAGGGAGCGGCGATTTTGCTGTGAAAACGCCGGTCGGATTGACAACGCGGCGCCGCGAGCGCCGGACACACCACCACCACCACCAAGACCACCGTCACGAAGCACTGATGATCAAATATTATGGGGGTTGATTATGCTACATTGGATTTTTATTTTTTATTTTAAAAAGTTTCTTTTGTTTTGTGTTTGAATAAGCCTGGCCTTTTGGTTTAGCTGCTTGTGTTTCTTAGGAAATCAAGTAGTTACTCTCGTTCTAGGAGTCTTAATTACGTTAGGAATATTCATGCCTTTATCGCAGGCGTTGTTTTGTATTTTTCCAATGTAGTGAATTATTTTTGTTGGTGAAGTATCTCTCTCTCTCATATCTTCGGTAACTTTTACCTGGCGTGCGAAAATTGGAGTTGCAATTTCCCCGCGAAAATGGAAAGCAGCGTACAAAATGTTATTTTTTCCCCCTTCACTTCTAGCCTCTACATTCAACAAGAATCGATAATATTTTTTTTTATAGAAAGTGCGAAAGATCAGTTTGATCCCTATAATAGGACCTCATACTCAAATAGATCCTTGCATTTTTTTTTTCAACTTAGTCCTTTTACTCCTTGCTAGATGTAAACTTAATCTGTTTTTAACCATCCGATACAATCTCTGTTAAAAAACATTTTGAAGGGTCAATACTACCCTCAACCCTAAAACATAGATATCCATGTACAAAAAAAAAAAAGAATGATTGCTCGTTCTTCCCCTATCAAATGAAAAAACACCCAAAAAAAACCCTCCTTCCCTACAAAACTGACAACCCTAATTAATTATGGAGTCGCAAGAAGTGGAAGCAAACGAACATTCAATGGCAACCTTGAATCTTGACAACGTGAATTGTGATAGGTATTTGTTCATGATCCTTTTTTATTACCTCTATGTTATGGTGTTATGGTTTATCACATTTTCTAAAAAATATATTATTTATTGCTTCGTTAGGATATGTTGTATCCAGTGAAAATTTGATTACAAGAAACTATTTTCTAGTATTGGGGTTTAGTATATGCTCCATAAATTTTTATCGAGATACTTTCAGAAACTTACATGTTATAGTGTTAGAGTTTATCACATAGTCCGCATATTTTTTTTCGTTCGAGTAGAAAAATATCATGCTTAATTCAATATAAAAATGTGAAAAAAAGAGTATGAACAATATATTTTGAAAATATGTGCATCAGAGATCAAACTTCTCAGTAGATTAACTAGCTATTCTTTATTTTGCTTCTTATGTGGTCTCCTGGGATATGATGGTGCGGCATAAACATGTACCAAAAAGGTTGCAAGTGCACAACCGTGTCAAGTTATAGTATTTAAGATATCGATCCCACGAGGAAGGTGTTTTGTAGGAGAAAATATAAATTTGGTTCTTATTTTGTGTGCGTGACAAGTAGGAGTGATAAGTGAATGTGATTGTGAAGAGATTGAGATAGTGAAAATGGTGTGTAAATAGGTGCAAGTTTAAGTGAGAGTGGATTTAAAAAAAGAATGAGTATGATCAATAAGGTGAGAAGGAAGAAATGAATAAAATCAAGAAACAAAATAAAAAAAAAATCAAGAATGAAGAATAAAATTCTAGAATAAAAAAAATACAAGAAATTAAAGATGGTGGATTCAATTATAGATATGGGTAATCTACAATTGAACCCACTTCTTAGAAAATGGTGATTCCCTAGAGGGTTCTAGCCTAAAGGCGAATCAAACAAAATAAAAATAAACAAAAAGAAAAACTAAACCCAAGAGGGTTCTAGCCTCAAGGTGAATAGTGCAAGAAATTAAAATCTAACTACAAAATAAATTACAAAATCTAAACTATAAAATAAAATTGCAAGAATTAAATGCAAGAAAATAAATCTACTCTATAAGCATAAAATAAATCTAAAGCAAGAGGGTTCTAGCCTCTTGGCTATTTAACAAGAAAATAAAATCTAACTACAAGCATAGAAATAAATCTAAACTAATAAGCAATAAAAGAGAAAAAGAAAAGAAATGCAAACCTTCAAATAATTCTCCATCTTCATCTTCATCTTCATCATCCAACAAAAGGAGAAAGAACAAATTTAAAAAGAAAATAATTATTTTTAATTAATTGCAACTAAAGTTATAATTTTGGAAGGCCTTCTCAATTAAGAGTAGCCCTCCTCTCCAAAAGGAGTTACAAAAATTTTCACACCTCTAACCCCTCACTCTCTACCCCTATTTATAGTAAACATCAGTGAATGAGAGCCATTGGATCAAACTTGAGCCCCAAGACAAGCAAAATCAGCCATTGACGAGCGCTACAGTAACCTGGTATCGATGCAGACATCGATGCAGGTATCGATGCCAGCATCGATGCCCACATTGATGCCGACATCGATGCCCACTATTTCCAAATTCTGATTTCACGGATAGCTTCGTCTCGTCGAGATAGGCGATTTTCATATATTATATGTTAAATTCCGCCTTCCGGATTAGGAGATATCGTCGTTTCTTTGTGGCCAACCATTTTGAATATGATTTCTTTTCATATTGGATTTTTGATTTTCTCCGGCTTCTACAGGCTACACGACTTGATTCTGGGCTTTTGGATAATTTGGAAATTGATTTTCCAATGTGCTTCTTTGCTTCATTTCTTCATTTAATCAATGGGTTTTTGTTGAGAGATGAGAGTTTGAGATTTATTCTTCATTAACCTGCAATTAAAAGATAAAAATAATTATTAGTGGTATATTTATTCATATAAAATAGATAATGAGGGTATAAAATTGTAATAAAATATGATTATCAAATACCCCCACACCTAAACTTTTGCTAGTCCTCTAGCAAAGAAAATAAAAAGAAAATCCTAACTCACTTTCGCAGGAATCGCGGTTGTATTTAGCGCATACAACAAGCCTTTAAACCCCTAGGTTACCCTAGTGGACGAGTTGTAGTCTCGTGAGGGTTTGCAGTGAATATACCCACAAAATTCGGTCAACTTGCCAAATTAAAGAAGTCAGTAAATAACTAAATTCACTTGATAACTTTTAGATAATCTAATTGGAGCCAGTTATCACTCAAGAAAACATTTTTATATATAACTCTAAGGTATATTTTTAAGAAAATCTTCTCATTGTAGCAATACAAAACCAAGCCAAACTTAGAAATTTAATTTAAAAGTTTTGAAAAGAACATGCCAACTCTTTGTTTTAAATAATTTTCAAGTTGCTTGATTTAAAATATTTTCCAAGACCATATATACAACTATAAAACATTTAAAACTTTTTTTTATTTTTATTTTTTTTAACACTTTCTTCCTTGGTGATTTTTTCTACTTTAACGGGCTTTCTAAGTGACCATTTAACGAGTTTTGGGCCAATGGATCCCAACCCAAATGGGCTTAGGTCATTAAGTATGGAAATACTCCTTGGGCTTAATTACTCGGTCAGCTTAGGCTTTATAAGATAGAATCACCTTGAATTAAAGAGTTTTTTTTCTTTTTGGTGCCCATTTTTCGCACTCTTCTTTTGCAATTTTTTTTTCGGTGCCCATTTTTTGCACTCTTATTTTGCAATTTTTTTTTTGGTATATGTATGTATATTTTGAAAATATGTAAATCAAGACACTTTGAAAAATTATTTTCAACTCTAAGTTAGGCATGCAAAAATTTCATTATTTTAAATAAAAGTCCGAGTTAAGGCTTAAGTAAAGTATACTACTTTGAAAATCATTTCTTAAGAAATTTATTTAGAGTTATCATAAAAGGTGAACTTAAGTAAATAACTAACTAGGGATTAGAAAATTTCAAATTTATCAAATAAATCAATTATTACATAACTCTATCAATTTGGCAAGTGACGATATTTTTATAATAATTTTTTTTTAAGAAAAAGGAGGAAAAAAAATGTAACTAAAAATGAAAAATAAAGAGAAAAAAATAACTAATTCCCACCCCCACACCTAAATTTTGCATTGTCCTCAATGCAAACTCTATGATGCATAAAGTAAAAAAGATAAAAAATGAAGCACTTACATTTGCTCAATGCAAACTCTATGATGCATAAAGTAAAGCAGATAAGAAGTGAAGCACTTACATTTGGTTCGCTGATAAAAATCTGCAATTACCTTTGGTCTGAGGAGGATGAAAACAAAAATTTATTCTTCTTTCTTTTTTTTCCTTCTTTTTTTTTCTTTTTTTTTGAAAACTGAACAAGAAACTCTCACGTGAGAGAAGAATAAATTCTTTTTATTATTCTGAAATAAACAAAATAAACAATGTAGAATGAAATATTCAACATGAAGAGTTCCTGTTCTACATTGAATCCTTCCTTGCTGTTGAAAATTCTTCCACGGATTTTAAATAATTTCAACATGATATAAACAACAATGTGCTGAAATTCTAAACATTCCGGGGTGTTCAATGATTTTTGTGGCAATGGAAGGTAGGTATTATTGGTGTCATGCATATTGGACTTAGATTCTTGATTTGTGAATGTTTGTTCTCTAACAACCAATTTTTCTTTAACAATTTTCTCAACCCCAAGATTCATGGTTGATGTGTAAAAATTTGGTTGTTGTTTATTTTCCAAAAATCTTAGTTCATCAAGAAAGAGTTTTTCAAAATTCAGTTCAAAACAGCAATTGTCCAACACAGTTTCTTTATTTTGACAAACCCGATCTGCTTCTCCTAATATTTTTAGCTCCTCACCGAAAATTTCCTCAAAACTTAGATCTGACTCTTCTTCTTCTTCCCTCGGTCTTTCCTGAATTGAATTATCAGGGGAAGAATGAATTGGAACAAGAATTTGGCTTAAAGGTGTTCTTTCCTGATTATCGACCTGTTTTCCTGACTGTAGTGCATTCATTTGAGTGTCCTTAGGATTGACCACGGGTTGACTCAGAATTTCTCCTTCCTCTACTTCACTTATGGCACTAGCTAGTTGATCAATATGGGTTTCTAATCTAGCTAGGGCTTGAGTGTTAGAGTTAAGTATGAGTTCGGTTGATTGCATAAAGGAGTTCATCGTGTAGGATGTTTGAGTTAACATATCCGTGGCTAGTGTGGAGGCCTTAATAATGATTTCAAAACCTTTTTCCAAAAAATTGAGACGTTCATCATGATCTGTATCAAGAGGAGTGTGAGTTACAACTTGATGATGAGGAGACTGATTTTGATGTGACAGATTGGGTTGTTGAAATTGTGGATGAGAATTGAAAGGAACTGTGTTTTCCCTAGGAAAATGTTGGGTCAAAGAGGGAGTGAAGTTTTGAGTTTCGGAGTGGTTTCCCTGATTCCATGCAATGTTTGTGTAACTTGCCCAACCTGGGTTGTAGGTTGGAAAAAATGGATCATTTACCGAATACTGATATGGACTCTCTACAAACTCCCGGACTTCATTGGAAATTTCAATCCTATTGGGATAACATAAATTTTGAAAAACTTGTGGATTAGCCATTTGTTCAAAATGAATTTGTTGATGTGTATTGTCCCTAATCCACGTTTTGCATGCACCAAAAACAATTACTTTTTATATAATTTTTTTTTGTTTTGGAAAAATAAAAGTTAGTTTTTTTTGAAGAAAAAGGAAAAACAAATAAAAAACAATCACTTTTCAATCATGCTAACTCTAGGGTTAAGCCTAACTCAGCTAGACCAGCTCCTAACCAAAAATTCCTTAAGTGAAAAGATAAAAGTTTTACCCGGGTAGTTAGCCAGGTAAGGATAGTACTAGAGGGTGATCAAAGATCAATTAAGTACCTCTTTCCTTGCGGAGCGCTTTACGCAACCCCTAAACCTTGCCTTAGACACCAACTAATCTGAGAAAACTTAAACCGGTTCACTTAAGGATTTCTTGTTCCTTATTGAGCTCGAATCCTTAGGGGCCAACGTCTAATGAGTTTTATTAGGCTTGGGTGGTGTAGTGAGGAATTAGTGATTTTTGGGCTAAGGAAAGGGTGATGAAATCCCTCACCTTATCTTGATTATGGGGTTTTGCCCTTAAAAATATTTTTAAGTGTGTGTCAAATCAAGATGCTCAAATCACTTGGTGAATTCCTACTAACTATATGAAATGCAACCCTATGAATTAAAAGCAACTAAAAAGGATGGGAAAAAAAAATCTTTTTTTTTAATTAGGGTTAACAATCAAACAAATGAGAAGGGGGGATTTGTTTGAATTTATTATCTTGTTAGTAAATGTCAAAGTGAATGGTGAATTTTATTATGGTCAACAAAAAATAAATGAAATACAACCCTATGAATTAAAAGCAACTAAAAAGGATGGGAAAAAAAAATCTTTTTTTTTAATTAGGGTTAACAATCAAACAAATGAGAATGAGGGATTTGTTTGAATTTATTATCTTGTTAGTAAATGTCAAAGTGAAGGGTGAATTTTATTATGGTCAACGGAAATAAAATCTTTTTTTTAAGATCCTAATTGTCACTAATTGTGAGAAACTAACTAAAGGTGTGGAATTGAAAATATAAGGAAGAAGACTTACCACAAGCGAATATCCAATTCCTCAATCTCCAATTCTTGATCTTTAATCTCCAAGTAGTTCTTTCACAATAAACACACAAGTTAAAGAACCAAAATAATTAAAACCTACTTAAGCACCTGCCCCGGCAACGGCGCCAAAAACTTGGTGCGGCATAAACATGTACCAAAAAGGTTGCAAGTGCACAACCGTGTCAAGTTATAGTATTTAAGATATCGATCCCACGAGGAAGGTGTTTTGTAGGAGAAAATATAAATTTGGTTCTTATTTTGTGTGGTCTAAATCTATCAAAAGCAGGCTCAGGTTCGGGTTCAGGTTCTTGGTCATCTGAGGGGAGTGATTGTTGAATAGATTCATCAGAAGGAGAAGGAGAAGGAATTTGTACAGGATCAAGAGTTTGACTTGGCGGAGTTCTCACTTGATTATCGACCTGTCTACCTGACCGAAGTGAATGGATTGCATTCACTTGAGCTTCATAGGATGAACTGCATCCTGTGTTATTAGGGTTGACCACGGGTTGACTCGGAAATTTTCCTTTCTCTCTTTCACTCACGGCACTAGCTAGTTGACCAAGTTGGGATTCTAATCTAGCTATAGCTTGAGTGTTGGAGTTGAGCATTTGTCCGGTTGATTGCATGAAGGAATTCAACGTGCTAGATGTTTGAGTCAACATATTCGTGGTTTGAGTAGAGGCCTTAATTATGGTTTCTAAACCCCTTTCCAAGACATTGAGACGTTTATCTTGATCTGGATTGTGAGGAGTTTGAATTACAGCTTGATGAGGAGGAGACTGATTTTGATACGGCAGATTGGGTTGTTGAAATTGTGAATGAGAATTGAATGGAACTGTGTTTCCCCTAGGAAAATGTTGGGTCGAAGCGGGAGTGAAGTTTTGAGTTCCGGGAGAATTTCCTTGATTCCATGCAAAGTTGGGATGATTTCTCCAACCTGGATTGTAGGTTGGAGAAAATGGATCATTTCTAGGGTGCTGGAATGCAGCGTTCATCTGTTCTATTGCGTTGTTATTTCCTAGGAGAGGGCATTCCTCTGAAACGTGGGTAGGAGACTGACAATTATGACATCCTGGGAAAGAAACATGATTGAGTTGAGCTGGAGCTCGTTCCTTAATTTCTAAGGCTTCTAACCTCCGCAGAATTGTCGCCATCTTCGCTTCAGAAGCAATGTTTGACTCCAAGGAAAGACCACTAGACTTAGAATGGGGAACTGATGAAACCCTGTCATCGCACTGTTCCCATTGCATTGTTTTTTCAGAAAGACTCTCCAAAAACTCCCAAGCTTCATCAGTATTTTTCCTCATAAAATCCCCGTGGCACATTGATTCTAAGGAAGTTTTTGCAGAATAATCTAATCCCTCATAAATTATTTGGCACAATCGCCATTTCTCTAAACCGTGATGAGGACATTGGATGAGAAGATCTTTAAATCGGTCAAAATACTTCCAAAAAGGTTCTCCCGGGATAATTTTAAAGTTTTGAATGCTGTTCCTAAGCTTTACCGTTTTATGAATAGGAAAAAATTTCTTAAGAAAAACGGTGACAAATTCATCCCAAGTTGAGATGGAATTTGTTGGTAAGCTGTACAACCATTTTTTAGCTTTATCCTTAAGAGCAAATGGAATAAATCTAAGCTTAACCGCATCTTCATTTAATTCTCTCATTTTAATCATAATACACACTTCCTCAAATTCCGAAATAAAAATATATGCGTCTTCTGTTTCATTTCCAAGGAATTTGGGAAGCATGTTTATGTATTACGGTTCCCTAATCCACTGTTGCATACACCAAAATATTTATTTTATTTTTTTTATTTTTTATTTTTTTTAAGAAAAAAAAATTAGTTTTTTTTATGAGAAGGAAAGGATAAAGAGGATTAGGATGCTCCATTTCTATGATTGGTTCAAAGCGAATTAATCGATGTGTATTATCCCTAATCCACTGTTGCATACACCAAAATATTTCTTTTTATTTTTTTTATTTTTTATTTTTTTTAAGAAAAAAAAATTAGTTTTTTTTATGAGAAGGAAAGGATAAAGAAAAATCTTAACTAAAACAAATCAAAACAATCACTTTTCAATCACTCTAATTCTAGGGTTTAGCCTAATTCACTAGATAGCTCCTAACCAAAAATTCCTTAAGTGAAAAGATAAAAGTTTTACCCGGGTAGTTAGCCAGGTAAGGATAGTACTAGAGGGTGATCAAAGATCAATTAAGTACCTCTTTCCTTGCGGAGCGCTTTACGCAACCCCTAAACCTTGCCTTAGACACCAACTAATCCAAGAAAACTTAAACCGGTTCACTTAAGGATTCTTTGTTCCTTATTGAGCTCAAATCCTTAGGGCCAACGTCTAATGAGTTTTATTAGGCTTGGGTGGTGTAGTGATGAATTAGTGATTTTTTGGGCTAAGGAAAGGGTGATGAAATCCCTCACCTTATCTTGATTATGGGGTTTTGCCCTTAAAAATATTTTGAAGTGTGTGCCAAATCAAGATGCTCAAATCACTTGGTGAATTCCTACTAACTATATGAAATACAACCCTATGAATTAAAAGCAACTAAAAAGGAAAAAAAATCTTTTTCTTTTTTTTTAATTAGGGTTAACAATCAAACAAATGAGAAGGGGGGATTTGTTTGAATTTATTATCTTGTTAGTAAATGTCAAAGTGGAGGATGAATTTTATTATGGTCAACAAAAAATAAAATCTCTTTTTTTTTAGTCCTAATTGTCTCTAATTGTGAAGAAGTAGCTAAAGGGTGGAATTAAAAACTAGAAAGAGGACTTACCTGAAAGCAAATCTTCAAATCCTAGCTCTCCAATCCGCGATCTTCAAGCTCCAAGTAGTTCTTTCACAATAAACACACAAGTTAAAGAACCAAAATAATTAAAACCTACTTAAGCACCTTCCCCGGCAACGGCGCCAAAAACTTGGTGCGGCATAAACATGTACCAAAAAGGTTGCAAGTGCACAACCGTGTCAAGTTATAGTATTTAAGATATCGATCCCACGAGGAAGGTGTTTTGTAGGAGAAAATATAAAATTGGTTCTTATTTTGTGTGCGTGACAAATAGGAGTGATAAGTGAATGTGATTGTGAAGAGATTGAGATAGTGAAAATGGTGTGTAAATAGGTGCAAGTTTAAGTGAGAGTGGATTTAAAAAAGAATGAGTATGATCAATAAGGTGAGAAGGAAAAAATGAATAAAATCAAGAAACAAAATAAAAAAAATCAAGAATGAAGAACAAAATTCTAGAATAAAAGAAAATACAAGAAATTAAAGATGGTGGATTCAATTATAGATATGGGTAATCTACAATTGAACCCACTTCTTAGAAAATGGTGATTCCCTAGAGGGTTCTAGCCTAAAGGCGAATCAAACAAAATAAAAATAAACAAAAAGAAAAACTAAACCCAAGAGGGTTCTAGCCTCAAGGTGAATAGTATAAGAAATTAAAATCTAACTACAAAATAAATTACAAAATCTAAACTACAAAATAAAATTGCAAGAATTAAATGCAAGAAAATAAATCTACTCTATAAGCATAAAATAAATCTAAGGCAAGAGGGTTCTAGCCTCTTTGGTATTTAACAAGAAAATAAAATCTAACTACAAGCATAAAAATAAATCTAAACTAATAAGCAATAAAAGAGAAAAAGAAAAGAAATGCAAACCTTCAAATAATTCTCCATCTTCATCTTCATCTTCATCATCCAACAAAGAGAAGAAGAGAAAAATTTAAAGTGGTGAAAAAAATATTATTATTAATTGCAACTAAAGTTATAATTTTGGAAGGCCTTCTCAATTAAGAGTAGCCCTCCTCTTCAAAAGGAGTTACAAAAATTTTCACACCTCTAACCCCTCACTCTCTATCCCTATTTATAGTAAACATCAGTGAATGAGAGCCATTGGATCAAACTTGAGCCCCAAGACAAGCTAAATCAGCCATTGACGCGCGTTACAGTAATCAGGTATCGATGCAGGCATCGATGCAGGTATCGATGCCAGCATCGATGCCCACATCGATGCCGACATCGATGCCCACTATTTCCAAATTCTGATTTCACGGATAGCTTCGTCTCGTCGAGATAGGCGATTTTCATATATTATATGTTAAATTCCGCCTTCCGGATTAGGAGATATCGTCGTTTCTTTGTGGCCAACCATTTTGAATATGATTTCTTTTCATATTGGATTTTTGATTTTCTCCGGCTTCTACAGGCTACACGACTTGATTCTGGGCTTTTGGATAATTTGGAAATTGATTTTCCAATGTGCTTCTTTGCTTCATTTCTTCATTTAATCAATGGGCTTTTGTTGAGAGATGAGAGTTTGAGATTTATTCTTCATTAACCTGCAATTAAAAGATAAAAACAATTATTAGTGGTATATTTATTCATATAAAATAGATAATGATGGTATGAAATTATAATAAAATGTGATTATCATATAATGATAGCAAGTTTACACTACCCAAATTTCTAAAAAGAATTTCTCCTTAACTTATAATTTATTACTCAATGAGAAAATTACTAAAAAATGACACCCACTATCATGGTTATATTAAGGAGAAATTATCATTGTCTATTTTTTACTTTAATCCTTATTTATTGCTTGCTCATTACCTTGTTTTCATGTTTACGTGCAGATATATATAACTATAAATGTTCATCATAATGGCTCATTTTATTGTGATGGGGATATTACAAATTTTGAGAATTTAAAAGCTTGTGAGTTAACATATGACAAAGTAAGGAGTTTGGTTCTTAGACTCTAAGAAACCATAGAAAATATCTGGTATTGAGACCTTGAAATTTTATTTTTTACTTCATTCCAATTAAGTGCTAGTGATTACGGGCGCACACTCACATGTATATGTATGTATGTTTATATATATGTGTGTATACATATGTGCGCGCACACGCACATGTATATGTATGTATGTATATATATATGTGTGTATACATATGTGCGTGTGCGTGTATATATATATATATATAGGTATTGAGACCTTGAAATTTTATTTTTTACTTCATTCCAATTAAGTGCTAGTGATTACGGGCGCACACTCACATGTATATGTATGTATGTTTATATATATGTGTGTATACATATGTGCGCGCACACGCACATGTATATGTATGTATGTATATATATATGTGTGTATACATATGTGCGTGTGCGTGTATATATATATATATATA
>NC_033794.1:63031669-63033063 GCF_001876935.1 Asparagus officinalis | reverse complement strand
AGGATACCAACCTAGACGGAAATGTCGATTCCGTCTAGGTTGGTTTCCGTCTAGATTGATCAATTTAGATGGAAATCCGTCTAGTTTGATTCAAACTAGACGGTAACAGAATAAACCAATCTACCTAGACGGATTTCCGTCTAGATGAACCAACCTAGACGGATTGTAGACCAACCTAGACGGAAATTTCCGTCTAGGTTGGTCGTTTTTCTACTAGTGATATAAACTTTTCAAGAGGATCTTTTGTAAATTAGAAATTTTAGAAATTTTAAAATGATGAACTCAAAGTCAATATTAAATAATATAACATTATCATTTATGCTTATAAATTAAAAAAGATCTTGCGATTTAGTTTCAATTGAAAAAATCTAGCTTATGGCAATCTGGTTTTCTAATATAAACTTTGTTTAAATTGAAAATCTAGCATATGACTATCCGCTTTTTCTAATATATTGTACGTGCTACGTTGCAAATATTTATAACATAAATACTTACTATGGAATGACACTAGCTAGATATATCAGTTCGTCAATAAATGAGAAAATCCTGTCATTGAACATTTCTATTTTACTATCTGAGAATCTTCAAGTATTAGTGATAGATGATTAGTATTGAATATATAAAAGGATTTCGGATTAAAAAGGCGTTACAATTTTAGTAAGAAAATACAATAGAAGATTTTATTGGCTGCTGAACTTGAAAGTGAAAAAGGCATTTAAATTAAGAAAATGGTAGAGATAGAAGGAAGGGAAGGAAATGCCAGAGAGGGAGGCCGGCGCAATGTCTTTGTCAGACACCACCCACCGCAAATAGATTTGTCTCTTCTTTTACTGGGAACAAATACACACTCATAATCGTCCAAATCCAGCTGACATACATTCGAGAATATAGTAAACCAATCCACGTCAAAAGCTCAATTATGAGCATCTTTTTTCATATCTGCCTCTATTTTTACCATCAAAGCTTTCCAAGCTTAATGGGTCATTACAGAGGATGAAATTGATAATACTCCACTTCAGTTAATAGGACTTCAAAAAATGAGTATCAGCATTGATGCACAAGATCTATTGCAAATAATTAAAAACACAGCAGTGTAGTTCATGTTAATCACAGAATGCATGATTTGTGTACTACTTTCGTACATCTAGTATTGGCCAGACAAGGTGAACGCTTCTAGTTCATATTACTACGGATGGCTGAAAACTGTGATTAGTTATTATAAACAAATGCAATTAAGTTATTTAAACAAATAAACGAAATAATAGTAAAAGTAATAAACAAACAAATTACTCACCCTCTGAACAAATAGACATCACAGTTGGGCATTTTCCTCCCGGCCTTGAACTCCTTCAAGCTAACCGGCGGGCATCCCACCTTCACCGGCACCCTCCTTG
>NC_033794.1:63027234-63031659 GCF_001876935.1 Asparagus officinalis | reverse complement strand
CTACCGCATCATCCACCAACAACCCCTTCGTCTCTGCCGCAAACTTCATCATCGTCCCATTCTTCTTCTCCTGCACAAATCCCGCCATCGACCCTGATCCCACCGATATATCCCCATCCTCATCCTCAATGTACACCTCCGCGCTACTCTGTCCATACGCCAACAAGATTTTGCCATTCTGATTGGCCACGAATATGTTGGCCACCGTCGCCACATCAAGAAACATGCCACTATCTCCACTGCCGTTCAATTTGGTTGTGACGTTGAACCTCGGAGTCCGCAAGCTCTGCAATCGGAAGGATGGTAGGCGGGGTTGGAAGTAGAGATAGCAGACTGCGCCGGCGAGGGCGAGGAGAAAGAGAAGACATAGGATAAAGATGAACACAAAACAGCACAGCCGTCGGCTAGCAGGACGAAGCTGGCTTCGTTATGGCGAGGGGCCTTTTCCAGCTTGGCCGGTAATGTCCTGAGGCACGCGGCCTTTTTCTCAATGACGGCGGTGAGGGGGTGCGCGCGGCTGATGCCATCTAGGATCTTTGAAGCCTGGTTTAGGCTTATGGAAGCACCTAGCTTCCTGTTTACCCGTCTCGCATTACAATTTTACAGAGATCTGTCAGACGTGGCCTACAAAGGTTCTGAAAGATGAGCAGAGAGGCTGATTGAATAAATGGAGCGTAGGCGGAAGTTTCACGCGGCACATGGATCTCAGGGATGGGGATTGGTAGTGGCGCGTGGCGGTGGGAGATTGGAGGTGGGGTCCACGGGTGAGTGAGTAAGGGCGGCCTCTGGTATTTTGTCGGTGGTGATTGGTATCGGCGTGAATGCAGTTAATTACAAATTATTAGTGTACGAAATTAACCAAATTATCGGAATCATCCGGGTCTTGATTTAGTAGCATTTATTTATTTCTATATATATATATATATGTATAATATATATATTATATACTATATATATATTATATAGTATACTATACGGCCCCACGCCGCGGCATGCTATATATATATTATATAGGGAGAGGTTCAAATGCAAACCTCACTATCCTAAAAACTAAAAACCTATCCACTCCGTTGGATTGAGATTCATTCAATGGCTGAGATTATAAGACAATTAATGCTGCATAAGGGTAATCAGGTAAATTTATCAGCTTCCAAAGAGAGGTAATTAATGTGACTGTTGAGTTCCCCAAAAGTCACACCTCTCTCGTACACCCCCCATCTTTCTCTCTCTCCATCTCTTCTTATTCAGACCATCACCACCGCACCCATCAACTCCTATCAAGCGCCGACCGTCGCCTCCCATGAGCTCGACCTGTGCCGCCTCCAGCTCGCCGCCGCTCCCCCACCGCCCTCGCCTGAGCTCGTCCCCACCCTTGGCTGCACCGAACTCCTCCCCAAGCCGCCCTCCTCTCTCGTCGCCCACCTCCAGCGCCACCCATCGGCCGTCCTCATGGCCATCACCACCTCCGAGCTCCGCCATCTCGAACCAAATCCCCGCCTCCGACCTCGCCCTCATCCCCTCCCACCACGTCAGCTCCGACAGCAGCGCCTCCACGTCCAGCTACCGCCGCTCCAACCTCCTCGACGACCTCCGCCATCTCGATTCACAGCAGTGAATCTGGATTCACATCAGTGAATCTCGATTCACAGCAGTGAATCGCGATTCACTGAGTGAATCCAGATTCACTGAGTGAATCCAGATTCACTGCAGTGAATCGAGATTCACTGATGTGAATCGAGATTCACTGCAGTGAATCCAGATTCACTGCAGTGAATCCAGATTCACTACAGCGAAAGCTTGGATGGTTAGGATGGTTTTTAGTGAATCCATAAGTTTCTTATTCTTTTTGTTTTTTATTTTTGCAGATTTGCTATTGTTTGATAACGAGTTTCAGTTCACTGAATCTGGATTCAATTTAGTGAATCTGGATTCACTCGCGGCTTCGGTTCGTCAGAGCGGCTTCGGTTCGTCGGAGGGAGCTCAGGGGCAGTGGAGTTGGAGGAGCTCGGTGAGGAGTTAGTGGTGTTTGTGGTGGTGAGAGAGAGGAAGAGAGAGGGGGCTGGTTCAAGCTTTTGGGAAATGGAGGAGAGAGAGAGGAGAACGTGAGAGGAAATTTGTCTATAATGTAAGAGAGAGTATTAAAGGACGTGTATTAAATTTGTATCATTGTTCCAATGTAATCAGTCACCATTAATGCAATGAATTGTTCCAATTTTACCCTTTTCACATTAATGCAGTGTATTAAATTTGTCTATATTTACAATTCTGCCATCGAAATCTAGGCCATTGGATTAGATAGATTGGAGGGTTAGGATAGGTTTTTAGTTCTCTAGGTTTTTATTAGAACCTCTCCCTATATATATATATATATATAGTAATATATATATATATATATATATATATAATATATATATATACTATATATATATATATATAATATATATATATATATATATATATATAGAGAGAGAGAGAGAGAGAGAGAGAGAGAGAGAGACTTATGTCAACTAAAAGTAGAGGTCCGCTTAAGTTTCTTGTCTGATAGTGTCCTTGTTCCATCAACATTCGTGGTGTGTTGGATTGAGCTTGATCTACGCATATTCTAAACACCATACAAGAATTTACGGGTGAACGCCACGTCAGGTTTGACCCCTGCGCCCCCAGCACCCCTCCTAACCCCGTCGAGCCATGGAATAAGTTCTTAAACTTCATGAGCCCGCTCGACAACGACACGCGCTAAATTAGATCAAGCGAATGGATGAATCCGGTGCAAACGCACGACGGTTCCAACCTAAAATCTTGGTGTGTTGGGGTTTTAAGAATATGTAGAGCAAGTTCAACGGAGGCGATCATCCATAATGTATGTCAAATCAAGTGGATCATTAATGACTAAGAAACTATGTACGTGGACGTCCCACCGTTAAGTTGACGATACAGTTTTTGTTTGCTCTCTCCTCTCTCCTCCTCTCTCTCTCTCTCTCTCATCTGCTAATATATATATTATATTATATATATATATACTATTATATATATATAATATGGTATACTATATATCATAGTATATATATATTATCATATACTATATAGTATAAGTATATAAAATATATATATATTAGTATAATATATATATATATATATATGTATTATGAAAAAAGTGAAGGCTAAGGTGACACCCGAGGCCCGGCTGCGCTACCTAAGGGACCGGCCCCCCTAGAATCACATCATAGTTCCTAATTTTTTTTTAGCGATCCGCTCCCGTTGAACTTGGATTTACACGTTCTTCGCCCGCGGAAACCGGCTCCAAACACAAGTCGGCACGCATTTTTGGGTGACCCCTGGTTTATGTTTTTTTTTGATATGTCGTTTGAGCCTGGCAAAAGTTATAATTCATTCGAAACCGTTAAAGCATTGCAGCGCGAGTAGGATAAAAGGGTCAAAACAGGACAGGTTCACCCTAAATTGGTGTGTTTGGGTTTAAGACAAATTTAGATCAAGTAACAGAGGCGGATCTGCAAAAAAAAAATTAGGAAATGATGGTGTGATTTTAGGCCGTCCGTTAGGTGGCCCTGCACCGCCGCCCGAGCGCTAGGGTGTCACCTTGATTCACTTTATATATATATATATATATAATTATATACGTAATACTATATATAATACTATACTATATATATACTATATTTATATATATAATATATATAATATAATATATATATATATATATGTATATATAGTATAGTATTATATTGAAAAGTGAATCTAAAAGTGACACCACTAGGCTGCCCACCTAAGGACTGCGACCTAGGTCACATTATTTCCCAAAATCTTTTTTGTGATGCTTGCTCCGTTACGAACTTGATCTACAACGAACGTTTCTTAAATGCCAAACAAGCTAATTTTAGGGTGAACCACGCCGTTTGTGTTTGACCATTCATTGAGGCCGTTTGCAAAAAGTTCTATTCATACCTCAAAGATCGTTAAAATTGCAGGCGAGTCGAAAATGGTAAAACACCCGACGGGTTCACTCCCAAAAATGTGGTAAGTGTTTGGGTTTAAGAACGGTGTAGATCAAAGTTCAACGGAGGGCGGATGTAAAAAATTTTACGGAAATGATGTGATTGCTAGCCGCGTCCTTAGGTGGGAGCCTAGGGTGTCACCGTTAGATTCACTTTTCTATATATATACGAGTATATAATATATATTACTATATAATAATTATTATTAGTATAGGTAGTATATATAGTATAATTATATTAATAAATATATATATATATATAATAAATATACCCTAATTATAGTATGATATTTATATATAGTATATAATATATGATATATATAAGAAGAGAGAAGGAGAGAGAGAGTAAGACTCCTATGACTTAAGTTGAATGTCCACCTCAACTTCTCTACCACTCATTTATTAATATAAAC
>NC_033794.1:63023381-63027209 GCF_001876935.1 Asparagus officinalis | reverse complement strand
TTATATATTATTATAGTATATATTAATACCAGAGGGAGAGAGAGAGAGAGAGAGAGAGAGACAAACTTGTGTCAACTTAAGTGGACTGCAAAAAGTTATCCACCCAAACCCTTTTTAGCACTCATATTGCCTAAAGGGTCCTTGCATGATATGAAAAGATTTTTATATTAATAAATGAGTGGCTAGGAGTTTGGTGACTCAACTTAAGTTGATAGGAGTGCTCTCTCTCTTCTCTCTCTCATCTCGTTCTATATAACTATACTACTATATATTACTATATATATATATATAATAGTATTACTATATATACTTATATCGTATATATATAAACGACGAGAGAGAGAAGAGAGAGAGAGAGAGAGAAGAATTTATGTAACTTAAGTAGACTATCGCACTAAAGTTTTTATTCATTGATGAAAAGTTCTTCATATGATACACGGATCCTAGGTATTATCAATGATAGAAACTTTGGTGGATGATCGTATTAAGTTGACATAAGTTCTTCCTCTCTCTCTTCTCTCTCTCCTCCTCTATTAATATATGACCATCAATCCTTACATATACCAATATATACTAACGGACACTAGTATCGTAATATACAATACTAATATAATATTACTATATACTACGTATTATTACTATCATCAGTATAAATATATAATTTATGAGAAATATGGGTTCCGCTGGTACCACAAGCCAAAAAGGTTATCCCAGTTTTCGGTATGTGACCGTGTCATACGTCTACCTGCCACTCATTCAAATTTGGGGCCACATCACAGTGAGTAGGGAGGGATGAGGAGAGTGACACAATCCACCAATCGGCACAAAATTGTGCTTTGTACGCAAGCATCAACTACATATTTCTTAGAACTCTCATCTCTCCACTCCTCTCTCTCTCTCTCAGCTCTTCTATCATATACATATATCACGATATAGTAGTACAACTCACCTTAGTACTATTATTATAGCTAATATATACTATAGTATTATATTATATATCATATATAATATAATACTAATACTATACTACCCATGTCAATGCCCGGCAGGCAGCTGACCGGGCAAACAGAAAGCCGGACGCGACGGGCTTTTTGGAACACTCTTTATATATTATATTATATATCACCACTATTACTATCTATCTATATATTATTAATAATATACAACAAGTATAAAAAAAGTATTTAAAAATCTATATATATATATATAAATATATAATAATATATAACAATAACGATAGCCGAACTTTTCCAAATGCGAAACGTTTCGCACCGTTTACTGTTCGAAATTCACCGTGCCGTCGCTGTGGTTGAAACGCGTTGAAATCGAGTCTCTTAAAGTCGTAGAAAAACCTCAAGATCACCTCGTGACTCATTTACGTCAGACTCTCCTCCCTCTTCCGCGTCCCCAAACTCCCCTCCGACTCAGGAGCGACGCCTCAAAACTCTTTCTCGCGTCGACTCCCGCAGAATCCAAACTCACTCCGACTCAGAGCCGCAACCACACCCGACACGAATCAGCCCTCATCATCCACCCAGACTCCCGACCGCCATCATCGCGTCTCCCTCTCTTCTCGCCATGCCAACCACACACCACCCACCTCCGCAACAAACCATCTTTCTTGAATCAGAGTGCGTTTTTATATTTCTTTGCTCTTATTTAAGGCTTTTGATGTGGTTTGTTGATATTTAAGCGATTACATCATTTGATGTTTTAATTTTGATTTATAGACAGATTCTCATCCTTGTTTGTTAGTTTTGTTGAGACGATTTCATCTTGTTTTAAATTATACGACAGATTTCATTCTTGTTGCGAGACGATTTCATAAATGGATCCCATTTATTGAACGGCAAAACATAAATTACCGTGCCAAAGACGGAATTGTTTGTGGAGGGTTGGATCTGTAAGCATAATCAGCCCTTCTCTATTTTTGGTTAACTGTTTTTCGTTTGCAGTGTTGCTTGCAGACGGAATTGTTTGTGGAGGTGGATCTGTAACCTATACAAGCACTGTGTGTTAGAGGAAATGCGTAGCGCACAATTGCAATAAGTTTTGTAAGCATCTGACAGGATTGTGAGGATTATCCGAAGTGCACGCTTGCTATTTGAGGGTCACGTAGATTTATCCAATTTATGCACTAAAGGTTAATATAGACCCCCCTGGCTACCAACACGTTACTGCCCACCTCAGCCTCGCTCTCAGAATCTGCAAATACAACCTTCCTATACACACCAGAGATAAGAGAAACAGACTTTAAAATTTGCAAAGTAACCTCGGATGCCGAATGATCTTAAGAGCCCTGTAACAGACAGTACTACTGTCGACTCACAGCTCCATCACGCGTCTGGTCCATCTCCGTCCACTAAACTCTTCTGTCTCCGCACGGGAGGAAGGCCCGTCGGAGGGCACTGGCGGCCGTACACTTGACATACCTGCTGATATCAACACTTAAATGTAGCACGCTGGCTATAACTTCATATGGATGCACATTTCTAATTTGCCTTTATATGATTGTCCTGGCTAAGACTTTTGTTAGAAATTTTCGGTATCCTGTAGCCGTGGACAATGGAGTCAACCTTCAAGCATCGTGCGTGCACTGTTGTGCATTGTGGATCGGACGGGCCCTGTACTCTCCAGATCTGGAATAAGAGGAAACACCCCGTCGATTGTTTGGGTGCGCGAATGGAGGAGAGAGTAAGTTGATGGATTCTTCAAATGCGGTGTCTGGAGAGAGTTTGAAGGTTCAAAGGCAGAGCTTGTTCAGATGAATCAGTCGAGCGGTGAGCGCCCAGAGTTTCAGAACGCGGCAAGTGGGAAGTGTGGGAAAGGAGAAGCTTTCTTGGATTATATCGGAGTGTGTTAAGCTTGTTTATTGTTTTATTTGTATTTTTGATTTGATTTTGTTTTTTTATTGGATTTCTACTAATGTGCGTGGGTAAGATGATATGAATGGGAGCAATTTATAAGTGATGAGAGCAATTTCAATTGCTCCAAGGTTTACACAAAAAGTATCAGTCAACAGGAAGGGGCCGCAAAACTTCTACTTTCTATTCTATATATATATATATATATATATATATATATATATAGAGAGAGAGAGAGAGAGAGAGTAAGACTCCTATCAACTTAAGTTGATGTCCACCAAACTTTCTAGCCACTCATTTATTAATATAAAAAACCTTTCCATATCATGCAAGGATCCCTAGGCAATATGAGTGGTTAAAACGTTTGATGAATAACTTTTTACTATCCGCTTAAGTTGAAATAAGTTTTGCTCTATATATATAGAGAAAGAAAAATGTGTATGCTTGATACCAAGCACAAAAAATTGTGTTTGGTAGTGAGGTGACATAATCTCCTCTACTCATTCAAATGATTACATATCCCCATGCACTCCTCAACCCATGTGAATGTGATCTCCCATTTGAATGAGTGGAGGGGATTGTGCCACCTCACTACCAAGCACAAAATTTGTGCTTGCCAAGCATATCCATATTTCTCATACATACACACACAGACACACACACAAACATACACACACGCACGCACACACACACAAACACAAACACTAGTTTTTATGTCTTTTATTTACTAATTTTACTCAAATAATTTGGTAATCGTACACTAATAAGACCTGGTCTTATTCACTAATTTTACTTAAAAAATTAGGGTATTCTATAAAATATTAAGAAAATATTGTCTTTTATTCTTTCTGCTTTATTTTTAATCGAGCCGAGATTAAGTCTTCTTCACTTTTGTTTTTTTAGGATAATTTTAGAGTAGTGTCTTCATCATCTAGGTCGATTTTGACATCAGGTTGGACCTGAT
>NC_033794.1:62999727-63019727 GCF_001876935.1 Asparagus officinalis | reverse complement strand
CATTAGTTTTAGCGAGCAATAAATAGCATGAAAATCTAAGATGAAAATTTTGGAGGTTTTCAAATTTCAAATGGAGAAAATTAAAAATTAACATTTATTACTGTCAGTTTTAGAGGTGAAAGTTATTATAATGAGATGTTAGAGAGTAGTGGGCGTAGTTATGGGCGGGTGGAAGTTATTTAGGGGAAAAATGAGGCTGAGATACGTGTAAAATAGAAAGTTTACTTTAGTAAAATCGGTTATAAAAGGGGGAGTACTTGGAAATTAAAAATGTTACTGTTATGTTGTTTTCAGTCGTCAAAATACAACCCTTTTCCAGCAACGGACATGTGTCCTCCTACATGCACCACTCAAATCAAAGTAACGGTCAGGACCACCAAGAATCCCGACTTAGCCGACTCGCTGAGTCGACATCTCCTTAGGTCGACTTGAAGACTCGCTACGAGCCCACTCGACCAATTATTCGACACCTTGCGGGATCGACTCAAAAGACGTTACTTCTCGACCAAGCCAAAGGACGACTTCAACCTCGAGCCTCCCCCGCTCACAACGCGTCGGTGTTGCATTAAGTGCTTGGCAGATGCCATCATTCCTCTAGTCTCGATAGTCTTCATAACTCATTGGACCACGTCGGCACCGCCATGCCCCCGATCACTTCGTATTAAATACCGAGATGACCTCTCCTCCACTCATCGACCGACACCTATAAAGTAGGTGCTGACATAGCCACCATCCCATACTCATTGCCGTCATCCTGTACTCGGTCGAGATTACCATTCTACCATTTTCCCACTACTATAAATAGAGGTACTATTTTCAAATACCAGGGTAAGCAAGCCACATCAGAGAATTCCACTGCACTACACATTAGAACTCATATTGTTCATCATTTTGTCACTCAAGTCCATCAACTGACTTTACCGTCGGAGGAACAACGGGGGAGCTAGTCACCGTCCTCTTACGAGTTGCTACTTGTACAGATAGAAGCTCCTCAACTCAAAACTAGATATTCGGAGAAGTGAGCGGCCCCTAATCAACCTCACCCCCATTATTATCTGTTTGATTATTAACATTAATAATTTGGCAGCCATCGTGGGACCTTCTTTCTTTCTCGAGCAAGTATGTCTGGTTCTAAGTATAGGATTGACCAGTCTCACCCTGAAGGACCACACCAGAGCTATGTTACTCATGCTCAGCTTAAAGAAATAGCTCAGCAGATCTCTCAATCCCTCCAACAACAAATCACTACTGTTCGCGGGAAAAATTGTAGCTTTCATCATTGATTCCATTGTACACTCTTGTAACAGTTTATCGATTACAAAGATCCGGTCTTTTTATAAGATCCGGTTACAACGAAAATCAAATAAAAAGAAATGAAAAATTACAACTTTGTTTCCTTATTTGTCGAACGAATCGCAAGATCCTGTTTTACGGTCTCTTGCTTTGTGTGGGTTCTTTGCCTGCGCCGGGGTTGTTTGCCGTGGACCACCACGAGATCTAGATCCGGTCAGATCTAAGCAGTACGATGGGTATTATTCCACAAAGGAAATAATAGCCGGGGAGGATTGATTCACCAAGGAAACAATCGTCCAAGTCTCGGGATCTAAGACCAAGCTTAGATCCGGAGTACGTCTGCGTAGATCTGAGATCCGGTCCTCTCGAACACCTGCCTTTTTTGGCGTTGACGATCGCTGAGCACCAGATCTGGAAGAGTGAGTCCCCGAAGTCCCAAAGCTCCAATCTTTTTTAAGTTTCGAGTCTTGAATCCGACAGAGCTTCGCCTTCAAAATTTCCAACCTTCTCAAATGAACAAGGGGGTGGCCTATTTATAGGCTACCTTCACTGTGCCTTGGGCACAGGGTGGCCGGCCACAAGTGGCTCGGCCACCGAGCCACCTTGGTGGGGTGGCTCGGCCGGCCACCTTGGTGGCTCGGCCACCGAGCCACCTCTTGGTGGCTCGGTGGTGGCCGAGCCACCTTGGTGGCCGCCGAGCCACCAAGGAGGTGGCTCGGCCTCCGAGCCACCATTTGGTGGCTCGGAGGTGGCCGAGCCACCCCAAGGTGGCTCGGCCACCGAGCCACTTAGGTGGCTCGGCCGAGCCACCACTTGGTGGCTCGGCCACCGAGCCACCTTGGTGGCTCGGTGAGCCGCCTCGGTGACTTGGTTTCCGAGCCCCTCCGGGTGTTTGGTTTTCTGCTGTTTTCCACCTTTGGGTTCTGTCCGTGATTCGGTTGATCCAGACTCTGATTTGATTCCTGATTTGGCAGTAAGTCGGATTCCTGATTTGGCAGTAAATCCACTTCTGAGTTCGAGTCCGAAACCGATCTTGATTCGATCGTGATTCATCCGAGTATGCCCTTGGTTGGATGACTCGTTGACTCTTCGAACACTTGGCTTGATCCCGCACATGAATGGACGTATTCCGTTGCTTGCGTGCGATTAGTCAATCTCGTTGCCTCGTTGGTTTGTCGGTTTGTGCCGAGCTGAGCTAAGGGACCTATAAGCAATTTTATATGCCTACAGATACCCCCTCCAAAGTATTTCAGTCTCGTTCTCCTCGTTGGTTCGTCGGTTTATGCCGAACTGTGCTAAGGGACCTATAAGCAATTTTATATGCCTACAGATACCCCCTCCAAAGTATTTCAGTCTCGTTCTTTTATAGAAGAGTCTGGAATACTTTGGATACGATTGTCCCAATCTTCAGTCGGTGTAATGGGACTTTGGAATGACTTCCGTTCTTGATTCCTTCAATTCTCCAGGCTATTCGGTGCTTTGTCGAATGTCTGAAAGAGTTTCGGTGCTGCATTTATTGTCTGACCGTTGTCGGAATTCTGAACTTGAAGTCGATTCCTGATTTTCTGTTATCCTTAAGAATGAAAATATTCTCCAGGAACTTCTCAACCAACAATAGGGAATAGTTTATACTCGTATACCTTATTGGAGTATTAAGAAGTAGTTTATACTCGTATACTTTTCGGAGTGTTAAGAAGCAGTTTATACTCGTATACTTTTCGGAGTGTTGATTCTTTCATTGCAACGCATTGATAGGCGTTGACCTAGGGTTACGCGTTGACCGGCGTTAACCCTAGGGTTTCGAACGTCGTACGTTGAATTTTTTTTTTTTTGCTCGCAACGCGTCGACTGGCGTTGACCTAGGGTTACGCGTTGACCGACGTTAACCCTAGGGTTTCGAACGTCGTACGTTGAATTTTTTTGCTCGCAACGCGATGACTGGCGTTGACCTAGGGTTACACGTTGACCGGCATTAACCCTAGGGTTTCGAACGTCGTTGGATGCTCGGGTCACGAGACCAACTAATGAAGCTGATGCGTCAGTGATCCCGTATTTATAGGATTTTTGGCAAACCCTCAGCCATCAACGGGTTTGAGAAGCCTTTACCGACTACCGTTTGAGTCGGGCTAGCATGCGGATTATTTAAGCCCGTTCCGCATGTGACGTTACGCTAAAAGAGTTAACCCTTTTAGTGCTACGATATTGAATACGTAGACTTCGTCTTTCTCACGGGAATAGACTACCCGGCGACGCGTGTTAGGCGTTGACTTTAGGGTTTTTGGCAACCCCCCAGCCTTTAACGGATTTGGTTAGCCTTTACCGACTACCGTTTGAGTCGGGCTAGCATGCGGATTGTCTAAATCCGTTCCGCATGTAACGTTGTGCTAAGAGAGTGAATTCTCTAAGACTTTGTGCTATGATGTTGAATACATAGGCTTCGCCATTGTTACGGGAATAGGCTACCCGACAACGTGTATTAGACGTTGACTTATCCCTACTTAGGCTTCGGGATGAGATACCCCAGAATCGAACTCTGGTGTCTTTTTCAATCGGTAAAAGACTAAACCGGCGACACGTATTAGGTGTCGACATATCCTTTCTTAGGATTCAGGATGACATTCCCCATGCGTGTAAGACATGGATTTTGGTGTTATTAATAACAACTTGCCACAATGTTGAATATGTGGACGGATGTTCTTTTCAACGGTTAAGAACTAACCGGCAGCGCGGGTTAGGCGCAGACTTATCCTTGCTTAGGTTTCAGGATAGAATACCCCAGAATCGAACTCTGGTGTCTTTTTCAATCGGTAAAAGACTAAACCGGCGACACGTGTTAGGTGTCGACATATCCTTTCTTAGGATTCAGGATGACATTCCCCATGCGTGTAAGGCATGGATTTTGGTGTTATTAATAACAACCTGCCACAATATTGAATATGTGGACGGGTGTTCTTTTTAGCGGTTAAGAACTAACCGGCAGCGCAGGTTATGCGCAGACTTATCCTTACTTAGGTTTCAGGATAGAATACCCCAGAATCGAACTCTGGTGTCTTTTTCAATCGGTAAAAGACTAAACCGGCGACACGTGTTAGGTGTCGACATATCCTTTCTTAGGATTCAGGATGACATTCCCCATGCGTGTAAGGCATGGATTTCGGTGTTATTAATAACAACCTGCCACAATGTGATTTGAAAGTGGACCTCTCGTTCATTGGAGGAATCGAGAGGGGATTTTGACTGTGGTCCTAACTGTAAGAAGGTTTGACCAAGTGGGTGTTTTGAGACAATCCTAACTGTAGGAAGGTTTGATCGCTCAATTTGTGGACCTCTCGTTCATTGGGGGAATCGAGAGGGGATTTTGACTGTGGTCCTAACTGTAAGAAGGTTTGACCAAGTGGGTGTTTTGAGACAATCCTAACTGTAGGAAGGTTTGATCGCTCAATTTGTGGACCTCTCGTTCATTGGGGGAATCGAGAGGGGATTTTGACTGTGGTCCTAACTGTAAGAAGGTTTGACCAAGTGGGTGTTTTGAGACAATCCTAACTGTAGGAAGGTTTGATCGCTCAATTTGTGGACCTCTCGTTCATTGGGGGAATCGAGAGGGGATTTTGACTGTGGTCCTAACTGTAAGAAGGTTTGACCAATTGGGAACTTTACGTCCAGACTCTAACAGAGAGAGTGTTGAGTGCACAGACACGGTGAGAATTTGAATGGGAGTTCTTATTCATTACATTGCTGTGGTTTTGGGAACTTCCCGTTACATAAATCGTCCACCCCCAGTTTCCTCTGCGGAACTGGTTCGGACATTATTATCAGTTACCTAACCGGGTTATCCTTAAGAATATTAGCTTAATATTCTCCAGGAACTTCCCGTCAAAAGTGGGGAAACAGTTTAGACTCATATACCTATTGGAGTATCAGGGAGTAGTTTAACCTCTTATACCGGTCGGAGGATTGAGAAACAGTTTATACTCGTATACTCTTTGGAGTTTTGCCGTTCTTATTTGGCTTACCTTAGCGTTATGACGCCGGCTTCAACCAAGGTCTGAATGCTATTCTTGAGAGCAAAGCAATCCTTGGTGGGATGAACGACCCTCCTGTGGTATGCACAGTACTTTGGGTCCGTAGTGTTGTCAGCTTCCTCCTGATTTGTGATAGGTGGTAGCTTGATCTTGTTACCTTCAAGGAGGGATTCGAAGATGGCTGGAACGTCTTCATCCTTAAATGAGTACTCTTTTTGGAGTCTCGAACCCGCAGTCTTTTGCTGCCTTCGAGATTGCTGTTGTGACGCTTGATTAGCACCAGCAGCAGCTGCAGGTGCCTTGCCCTTACCACGAGAGGCGAAGTTTGAGTCCAGCGGATTAACCGTCGGTTGGTTCCTCTCGGCCTTCTTCCTTCGGAGGACCTCGGACTTTCAGATCCTTCCATGTCTTGGATGGTGCTGTTCCCATTGCTTCCAACACGTCCAGTGCAAGGTTGTTGTGGCAAGTCTATAGAATGAATTCCTCGGTGATCGGGTCCCGGCAATTCATCGCTTTGTTCCGGAACCTTTTGACGAAGGTGTCGACTAACTCCCCGTCCTTCTGCTTCTCATCGAGCAATGATCCGATAGATATCTCGGTGTCGTCGTCGAAGAAGTTAGTGAGGAATTTTGTCTCCATGTCGTCCCAGCTGTTTATGCTTCCGGGCTTGAGGCGGCGATACCAATCGAAGGTGGCTCCGCGAAGAGTGCCAACGAATGACCGCACCATCAGAGGCTCATTGCCGAAAATAATACCCAGGTGCGATTTGAAATAAATCAAATGCTGAGTGGGGGAACCCTTCCCATCGAACGACGTAAAGTTAATCAAACTGAACTTCGCCGGATAGAGGATTGATTCCCATTCTCGTGGGTATGGACAAGGAATGCCCGTCTTCTTCACCTCTTGAGCGGAGATCAATGTGTTGATTTTGCTCTCGAGGTTTTTGATCTTCAAGTCTTCACTTGTATCTTCGTTGGCATCCTCGTTACTATCCCCTGCATTGACGGGAGGGTTATTGGCGTTGTGAGCTTCATCCCTATCCGTGTGCTCCTCTTCCTGAACAACCTGGTTACGGCGGCTTGGTTCACCTCGCTGGTTCGTCAGTGCCTGAATTTGTTGCTCATACATCTCTCTCATAGTCTGCATGGCCATCTGCATCTCGAACCTAAAGCTTTCCTGTTGTTTGGCTATGGCATCTTCGAGCATCTTGGCCACTTGTTCCGCGCTTATCATCAGTGACTCGCGGGGTTCCCCCTCACTGGACACTGTATTATCTGATGCGACTGCGGAGCAGGTATCCGACTCTTCACCTTCTGAAGGTACTCTTGTCCGAACCCTACCATAAGTTCCTCGTGCGATTGCTCCAGACTGCAAACGGATTAGACGCCGGGATGCTTTCAGAATCGACTCGAGATTATCCCGTGATGAGGTCTCTTTGCTCGTCATATTAGCGGTGACCCTGGGGAATCCCTCATCTTCAACCACCGTCCTTCTTTGCCGAAAACGCCTACGCCTTGGTTTTGACATTTTGTTACTAAGCCTTTCGAACACTGAAATTCTCTCGGGGACCGCCTTGATGCAGCTGCATTCAGACAATACTGCCCGAATGAGCTTTGGAACAGGGACACTGAGTTTCCTGTTCTCGGGACTCCTCTCTCCTGGTTCTATTCGCTTACCCCAGCCACGATAGCTACAAACTCGTCCATTTTGGCACCACGTCGGAGTAATAACCTATCGTCGTGCCGGGCACGACTTCTCAGGTATAACACTATCACTATCAGAAAGTTTCCATTCTGCAGGTTGATTGCCTTCTTTGGGCTTTCAAAAGTACACGCCTCGCAAATTGTGCCTCTTGTGGGCGCGAGTCTTCAGCGTGCTCTTGGACTTCGTATGCGCAAGTTAGGTCTTGATCGCAGCTGCCCTTGAGTCTTTGTTATACTGGGCTGACCGGCCGACCCCCAGCGTCTGTTGAGCTCCGTTCTGCGGCTTTCTCCTTCATCGGGACCAACACGCTCACGTGAACTCTGGAGCTTGCCTCTCTCCTCGCGAATTGGCACGAGGCGCTCCAAAGGACTGGCTTTCCTCCTTCGGGAGGATTCTGCATGCCATCTCCCGATAGCTAATGGGAATTCTCGGCGACTTAGCTTGGTTCGGGAGCGCTTGAATTTGGTTGGAGGCTGCAGTTGCTGCTTTTTGCGTCTGAACCACCGCTCTCAGACTTCGGCCTCCAAACTTTGCGCAGGTTGGTGGCAGCTTCTTGGCTACCTCTTTCTGCAGCTTTCTACGGGCCTTCTTCAGCTTGAGCCCGCTGCCTGGCTTGATAGTGCGCGGCTGCTACGAATGCCGCTCCTCCAGCGTCGATCGCGTTCCGTTTGACACGCGACCCATTCCATTGTTGGCGGCTTGGAGGAACCACCATTCGTTGATTGTTGAGGCTTGCTTTGCCCTGCTTTGTTCTTCAGATCCACGTTGTAGCGGATCCTGTCAACGGACTCCATGGCCCTTGCGAACTGTTTCGCAAGGCGTTGACGTTGCCTTTGGCGGGCTCTCTTCGAGAGAGTCACCACGCCCTCTGTGGAAGAAGAGTTGGCCAGAGCAGATGCTGACCTGGTTGGAAACTGCGAGGATCTCACCCGATGCGACTTTGGCATCAAACGGGCGAGATCTTCCGTTGGTGGCTTCGACTTCTTCATACCAACGAACCTTTCTCCTGGAGGAGAACTTGGACTTCTTGGACTTGCAGGGGGAGGTTGATCCAGATGAGGACACGTACTCCTCATACTTCTGCTGTCGAACTCATACTCGACCTCCTCCACGACCGGAATCGAGATCCGCGGCTGCGACGCTCCGCATCTCGGCAGCGAGATCGGTGCTCCCACTGTGGTCGCCAGATTGTTCGCCGAGAAAAATGTAGCTTTCATCATTGATTCCATTGTACACTCTTGTAACAGTTTATCGATTACAAAGATCCGGTTTTTATAAGCATCCGGTTACAACGAAAATCAAATAAAAGAAATGAAAAAACTTCAACTTGTTTCCTTATTTGTCGAACGAATCGCAAGATCCTGTTGGGGTCTCTTGCTTTGTGGGGTTCTTTGCCTGCGCCGGGGTTGTTTGCCGTGGACCACCGCGAGATCTAGATCCGGTCAGATCTAAGCAGTACGACAGGTATTATTCCACAAAGGAAATATAGCCGGGGAGGATTGATTCACCAAGGAAACAATCGTCCAAGTCTTGGGATCTAAGACCAAGCTTAGATCCGGAGTACGTCTGCGTAGATCTGAGATCCGGTCCTCTCGAACACCTGCCTTTTTTGGCGTTGACGATCGCTGAGCACCAGATCTGGAAGAGTGAGTCCCCGAAGTCCCAAAGATCCAATCTTTTTTAAGTTTCGAGTCTTGAATCCGGCAGAGCTTCGCCTCCAAAATTTCCAACCTCTGAACAAATGAACCAAGTGGCCTATTTATAGGCACCCTTTACTGTGCCCGCGCACGGAACAGTGTCGGCCACCTCTGGGTGGCCGGCACTGGGCCGAGCCACCCTGGGGTGGCTCGGCCGGCCCCTTGGTGCGTCGCCTCACTAAGCCACCTCCTTGTGGCTCGGTGGTGGCCGAGCCACCTTGGTGGCCGCCGAGCCACCACAAGGTGGCTCGGTGAGGCACCTAGGTGGCTCGGCCGAGCCACCACTTGGTGGCTAGGCCACTGAGCCTCCTTGGTGGCTCGGTGAGCCGACCTCCAGGTGTTTTGTCGTTTTGCCTCTCTTGGTTCTATCTGTGATTCGGTTCTGTGGTTGATTTATCCAGACTTGATTCGTTGACCTGATTTGGCAGTAAATCCGAATCCCGATTAGGCAGTAAATCCACTTCTGAGTTCGAGTCCGAAACCGATCTTGATTCGATCGTGATTCGTCAGAGTATGCCCTTGGTTGGATGACTCGTTGACTCTTCGAACACTTGGCTTGATCCCGCACACGAATGGACGTATTCCGTTGCTTGCGTGCGATTAGTCAATCTCGTTGCCTCGTTGGTTTGTCGGTTTGTGCCGAGCTGAGCTAAGGGACCTATAAGCAATTTTATATGCCTACAACTACCTTCACCAGCGAGCTCCTCAGCCGGCTTCTATAGCCGCAGCAAGCTACTTCTGCAGTCCCCCCACCCTCTGAAGACTAGCTATTGGGGACTCACCTCCCTTCTGAAGCAGAGCAAATAGTCCTAACTCGGACTTTGTGATGCCCCTGTTTTCACACATGGCTACAGTCCAAGGTGAACCCAGAAATATCAAACCTACCATGCACTCATACTGTGCAACAACACATTTTACCATTATAATAACATCTCTCTAGTAGAATCAACAACAAGTGTCGGTACAAAACAGGCAAAATACGAGAAACAAATGCATTAGACATGATGTAGAAAGAGATATCTAATACATATAATCATGTCTCAACTGAATAAACTGTATACAACTAATGTCTGAAATAAATATGAAGTATCTTAATATGAGTCAACTAAAAATAAACTAAGCACACAACCTGTACAAGATGAAATACAAAACTCTAAATGTCTGAAAGAAAATATCAACTATGGTGGAGTCTCATTTACTAAAAACATATGACGGCAACTATGCTAGAAGTCCGTCATCCTACGGCTATCCGAAACTCTGAGCTGCTGCCTGAAAGGAATTAGAAAATAAAAAGAGAAACAACAAGAGCGTGAAAGCGCTACAGTAAGATCATCTCCATCCGCCCCTAGGGGAAGAACTACTAGATGTGATGGAGGCTCTATCTATTAAGCAAAGTCTACCTAGATCTTACCCTATATTTAAATGGAATTAATATTTAGAAACCTACAACATGAGACGTAGTACGTCGAGCGAAATAATCCAAACAAGAAAACCCTCATGTTTATACCATATGTCTCAAATTGTAAATAACTAAATATCAATACCAAACTAAGAATAAACAATCTAAATAGAATTAATAATTAGAAACTCACAACATGAAACTAGTACATCGAGAAAAATAATCCAAATAAGGAAACCCTCATGTATATACTATATATCTGAAATTATGAATCACTAATTATCAATTCTAAACTAGGAATAAAGGAAAGCAATACAAGGAAGTAAAGTCATCACAATATCGGATCAAAAATAACTTCCACTATCCCTTGAAAGATAATATAAACAACAATATATAATCTCCCGTACCCACAAGAATAAAGTACATCGGTCATATATAACTCAGCGATGAGTCATGTTCATAATGGCGTCCACCAAGACTTAGGCTATCAGATAATTATCATAATGCAAATTCCTTATAAAGTTTATAATTCATTGCATTATCATGCGTGATAGGCTACCAAATCGATATTCTAATAGTGTACACAGCTCATTAGTCTCATCGCATCAATGTGCGGGACACACTACCAAATCAAGGTATCCTAGGTATACGGCTCACAAGCCTCATCGCATCTGCGTGCGGGACGGACTACTAGATCAAGCATCCTAAAATCCGACTCAATCGCCTGTACTAATGGTATATCGATGCACTATCCCAAGTAGTACTGAGCGGTGCTCATTAACGATATCCATACATGTATATAATATTTAAATAACCTACATCCCAAGTGTGATTAAAAACAATACCTGAAATAATCCTCTCTAGGATATCTGTGTGTGCTACAACACTATTCATGTATACTCATGATTGTACGTGTGTCATTGCATAGCTCGAACCCCACACTCACGGTCAAACGATGTAAAAACAACTATTCAAAAAAAAAAAAAAACAAAGAGAACACAGGTCGGTCGTCGGTCGACCGAAAGCAACCGTGCACAAAATGTGCTCACTCAGGGCCTCACCGGTCGACCGAGTTTAGAAATGTGCACAAAATTTAACATTGAATAGAGATAAATTTCTCAAATGTGCACAAAATTATTAGGGTTTAACATCCTTATTAATCAAAATTTCTCAAATAACCTAATTTATAAATATGGTTAAGTAAACATAATAAATTCTAAACATTGAATAGAGATAAATTCGTATAAACATGCTCACATCACTTAGGTATCATCAACCTAGGGTTTAGACCTCTTTAAATAGCAAGAAAACTCAAATAATTATTAAACTAGGGTTTAAACATGATTTAGGCATGATTAACAAGTTAAAAATGAAATTAAATACAACCCTAATTGTAGGCATATAAAATTGCTTATAGGTCCCTTAGCACAGCTCGGCACAAACCGACGAACCAACGAGGCGACGAGGTTAACGAATCGCATGCAAGCAACGGAATACATCCATTCGCGTTTGGAATCAAGCCAAGGGTTCGAAGAGTCAACGAGTCATCCAACCAAGGGCAGACTCGGACGAATCACGATCGAATCAAGATCAGTTTCGGACTCGAACTCAGAAGTGGATTTACTACCAAATCAGGAATAGGAATCGGATTTACTGCCAAATCAGATCAACAAATCAGAGTCTAAGTCAACCGAATCACGGACAGAACCGAAAAGCGGATACAACGCAAAACGACGAAACCCAACGCCTAAGGGGGACTCGGCCAAGGCCGAGCCACCTATGGGTGGCTCAGCCCAGTGCCGGCCACCTATGGGTGGCCGACCCAGTTCTGTGCGCAGGCACAGTTCAGGTAGCCTATAAATAGGTCCCCCTTGGTTCATTTTCAAAGGTTGGATTTTTTGGAGGCGAAGCCCTG
Organism: Asparagus officinalis; assembly: GCF_001876935.1. Lineage (NCBI taxonomy): Eukaryota > Viridiplantae > Streptophyta > Magnoliopsida > Asparagales > Asparagaceae > Asparagus > Asparagus officinalis. The sequence goes on along the minus strand of NC_033794.1, from coordinate 63,007,697 downwards.
CTGGATTGAAGACTCAGATCTAAAAAAGATCCAAGCTTTAGGACTTCGAGGACTTGTTCATTCAGATCTGGTGCTCGGTGATCATCAACGCCAAATAAGGCAAGAGTTCGAGAGGATCGGATCTCAGATCTACGCAGGCGTACTTCGGATCAAAGCTTGGCCTTTGATCCCGAGATTTGGGCGATTGTTTCCTTGGTGAACCAATCCCCCCGGCTATTATTTCCTTGGTGAAATAATACCCGTCGTACTGCGTAGATCCGACCGGATCTAGATCTCACGGTGGTCGACCACAGTGGGAGCCACCGATCTCGCTGCCGAGATCGTTGCGTCGCAGCCGCGGATCTCAATCCCGGTCGTGGAGGAGGTCGAATACGAGTTCGACCAACAGAAGTTCGAGGAATACTTGTCGTCCTCGTCCGGATCAACCTCCCCCCGCAAGTCCAAGAAACTCTCCTCCAGAAGAAAAACTCGTTGGTTTGAAGACGTGGAAAACACCAACGAAGATCTCGCCCCACTGGATGCCAAAGTCGCATCGGGTGAGATTCCTCCAATTCCCAACCAGGTCGGATCTGCTCTGGCCAACCCTTCTGCCGCAGGGGACGTGGTGACTCTCTCGAAGAGAGCCCGCTAAAGGCAACGTCAACGCCTTGCGAAACAATTCGCAAAGGCCATGGAGTCTGTTGATGGGATCCGCTAGAACGCGGATCTGAAGAACAAAAGAGGCAAGCAACCTCAACAATCAAGAAATGGTGGTTCCTCCAAGCCGCCAACAATGGAATGGGTCCGTGTCAAACGGAACCGATCAACGCTGGAGGAGCGCATTCGCAAGCGCCGCGCACTATCAGCGCAGGCACGGGCTCAAGCTGAAGAAGCCCGTAGGAAGTTGCAGAAAGAGATGGCCAAGAAGCTGCCATCAACCAGCAAAGTTTGGAGGCCGAAGTCTGAAGCGGCGGTTCAGACCAAAGAGCGTCAATTACAGCCGTCGAAAGTTCAACTTTCGGCGAATCAATCCAAACCGCCGATGATTTCCACAACTATTCCGGGAGATCCCGCAGGACCATCCCAGAAAAGGAAGTCAGTCTTGGAGCGCCTCGGTCCACTTCCCGAGGAGCGAAGCAAAACTCCAATCCAAGGACGTTTGGGCCCACTAAGGAAACCCCGAACGAATCAACACACTGGGGGTCGCCGTCACCTCCAACATGACAAGGAGCTCAAGGCAACTGCGCGCACTAATTTGCGCATTGAAGTCCAAGAGCCCACTGAGAATTCACACCCACAAAGGCGCATTTCGAGGCGCGTGACTCTCGAAAGTCCGAAGAAGGTAATTCACTCTCAGAAGGAAACGTTATCGTCTGATGATGATTGCGTTATACTTGAGAAATCGTGCCAACATACGATAGGTTGCTCCGACTTTCAAACGGAGTGCTGGGGGTACGAGCAAAGCCAGAAAGAGGAGTCCTCGAAGGCTAGAAACTCAGTGCCCTTGTTCAAAGCTCATTCGGGCGGTACTGTCTGAATGCAACTGCATCAAGGCGGTCCCCGAGAGAATTTCAGTGTTCGAAAGGCTTAATACCGAAGCGCCAAAACCAAGGCATAGACGTTTCCGACAAAGAAGAACGGTGGTTGAAGATGGAGAGTTTCCGAGGGTCACTACCAATATGACTAGCAAAAGGGCATCGACAAGGGATAATCCCGAGTCAATTCCGGAAGTACCCTGGTATCTAACTCGTCTGCAGTCTGGAGCCATTACACGAGGAACTTATGGTAGGGTTCGGACAAGATTACCGTCAGAAGATGAAGAATCAGATTCCTGCTCTGCTGTCGCATCAGACAATACAGTATCCAGCGAGGGACAACCCCGTGAGTCGCTGATGATAAGCGCAGAACAAGTGGCCAAGATGCTCGAAGAGGCCATGGTCAAACAGCAAGAGAGCTTCAAGCTCGAAATACAGATGGCCATGCAGAGTGTGAGAGAAATGCATGACCAGCAAATCCGAGCGCTGACGAACCAGCAAGGCGAGCCAAGTCGTCATAACCAGGTTCATCAGGAAGATGAGGACACAGGTGCGAACGAGACTCATAATGCCAATAATCCTCCCGTCAATGCAGGGGGTGGTAACGAGAATGCTGATGAAGACTCAGGTGAAAACCTGAAGATTAAAAATCTCGAGAGCAAAATCAATACGTTGATTTCTGCTCAAGAGATAAAGAAGACTGGCATCCCTTGTCCATACCCACGAGGATGGGAATCAATCCCCTATCCGGCGAAGTTCAGTCTAATTAACTTCACGCCGTTTGATGGGAAGGGTTCACCCACGCAGCATTTGATTTACTTCAAATCGCACCTGGGTGTTATCTCTGGTAACGAGCCTCTGATGGTGCGGTCATTCGTCGGCACTCTTCGCGGAGCCACCATTTAGACATGAGAGTTTATTCTAGAGTTGTAAAGGCTGTGTGCCTTATTTACTTCTTATCAGACATTGTGTACTTGAGACATCTTGAGATCTCCAGATTGTTATTATTTATTTCCAACATTGACTTTTTGGGGGGGGGGGGGGGGGTGATTAGGGTCTTATGCTAATCTAAACCGATTTTATGCCAATTAAAATTAATAACAAGTTATCCTAGCAAGTATGAAATATAACAACTATATATAAGCTAAGATAAGCAATATGAACAACAAAGAAATATATCCTATATGATAGAAATATATGCAAGGATATATAAACAATAAGATATATCCTAACAAAGAGATATGGACAAAGTATGAGCAAGGATATAAAGCTAACACAAGGGGTAAACAAATTAACTACAAATGTGATAGGGAAAAATGATCAACAAGCAATACACAATGGCGATGTAAGATATGAAAACAAGTGCGCCAATGCAATCACAAACAAAGGATATGTTTACGAGGTTCGGTCCCCACGACCTACGTCCCCGCTCCTCACCTCGAGGAGATCTCCACTATCACAACCGGGTTTTCTACGTTCACCCGAACAACGTTTACACCTCATAATACAATCACTATGCAATCACACCTCACACACTAAGTGGTTGTCCTAGCCCGTGTCCTCCTCCTCAAGTGCTCGGTTACAACCTCTTCCTAGGCACGTCAACCGACGCCACTCCTCTTGGATTGGACCCCGTCTCTCACCACACACTTCTCTCGGTGTACAAGTGTATTATAAGTGAATCCTCACTCTAACAAGGTGAGAACTCAATTAAGCTCATCTCTAAGTCACAAACCCCACAACCCAAAAATATACTATGAATGTAAATACTATAAGCTCAATAGGTTGTGTGTGAACAAATAGAGAAAACAATATAAACTCAATATAAAATCTAGCTTATGAAATTAAGAACAAAACTTATAAAATGCTAGAATTGAGTTTAAAGAAACTTCTCTATAGATGACAAGAGAGAGGGAGAAGAGTGATTGCTCAAATACCAAATGATGATCTCCACTTGCTCTTGTGAAATTGTCTTCACAAACCAAAACACTCAAATGCTTAAAAGCTTCTTAAACCAAACTTAAACAAACACTAAACAAGTTTAAACCCTTGTTAAAAAAACTTCTTTAAAAACTTCTTAGAAAAAAATGTAAAACTTTGGGGAATGATTGTAGACATGATAATAAACATGCTACAATGACTGGTTTCGAAAAAGGACTTCCCAAATGAAAAATATCATCATTTTGCAAAATAGTCCAAAACACGAAAATGTAAACATGTGAATTTTGACATTTTGGCTAAACCAACTTTTGAAACTTTACAAAATGATTTTATAGACTTGAAGAAAGATGTAAACTATTGTTATGAAGTCTATAAACAATGAATGTAGTATTTTATCAAAATACACATATAATGCACTAAAACATGATTTCATTTAACTAACTAAAATTGATATTGATGAAATCATATATATGCATATGAGTATGAAACAAAAATATGTTTTCTAATTATATTCAATTGTTTCATAGTAAAACTTGAAAACTATCAAACCAAAACATATATGTATATATATAACTATATATATACAAAAACCAAAACGTGTATGTGTGTATATGATTGAGCTTAAAGTACTAACACACATAATATAAATTCCTAAACTAAATTACCCAAGCAATGATCTTGATCTTCAATAAGCTTGACTTGGTAATCTCACGGATGAAGCTTTAACTTGGATCTTGAACTTTGAATAGCAAGGCTTCACCGACATTCCGCCAACCTCCATTGGATATCATCGTTGAAGCGCTATTCCATCCATCCTCCAACAACGTTGTTTGTCTACAAAACATAGGAATACACAAACACTAGACAAACAACATTAGTAGTAAATTGTTTGTAAATCATCATCAAAACAAGAAGGCCAACAGAAGGACGGGGAGTTAGTCGACACCTTCGTCAAAAGGTTCCAGAACAAGGCGATGAATTGCCGGGACCCGATCACTGAGGAGTTCATTCTCCAGACTTGCCACAACAACCTTGCACTGGACGTGTTGGAAGCAATGGGAACAGCACCGTCTGACACTTGGAAAGACTTGAAGGTGCGCGGTGAACAAGAACCGACCGACGGTTAATCCGCTGAACTCAAACTTCGCCTCTCGTGGTAAGGGCAAGGCACCTGCAGCTGCTGATGGTGCTAATCAAACGTCACAACAGCAATCCCGAAGGCAGCAAAAGACTTCGGGTCCGAGACTCCAAAAAGAGTACTCTTTCAAGGACCAAGACGTTCCAGCCATCTTCGAGTCCCTCCTTGAAAGTAACAAGATCAAGCTACCACCTATCACAAATCAGGAGGAAGCTGACAACACTACGGACCCAAAGTACTGTGCATACCACAGGAGGGTCGTTCATCCCACCAAGGATTGCTTTGCTCTTAAGAATAGCATTCAGACCTTGATTGAAGCCGGCGTTATATCGCTCAATTAAGTCAAAACAAGACTCCAAAGAGTATACAAGTATAAACTGTTTCTCAATCCTCCAACAGGTGCAAGAGGTTAAACTGCTCCCTGCATACTCCAATAGGTATATGAGTCTAAACTGTTTCCCACTTTTAACGGGAAGTTCCTGGAGAATATTACGTTAATATTCTTAAGGATAACCCGGTCAGGTAGCTGAGAATAATGTCCGAACCAGTTCAGCAGAGGAGGCTGGGGGTGGACGATTTATGTAACGGGAAGTTCTTAGAGAATCATATATCCTTAAGGATAACCCGAACACCCAACTGAGTACAATACCAAACCCGGTTTTGTAAAGGAAGCTGGGGGTGGATGATTCATGTAACGGGAAGTTCCCAAAAGAAATCCATATAGTGTATTCTTAGGGATAATCCAGTCACCACAGCAAGATGATGAATAAGAAACTCCCATTCAAATTCTCACCGCGTCTGTGCACTCAACACGCTATGTTCGTGCACTCAACACTTTCATAGTTAGAGTCCGGATATAATAGTCTCAAACCTCCCGATTGGTCAAACCTTCCTACAGTTAGGACCACAACCAAAATCCCCCTCTCGATTCCCCCAATGAACGAGAGGTCCACAAATCGAGCGATCAAACCTTCCTACAGTTAGGATCGTCTCAAACCTCCCAATTGGTCAAACCTTTTTACAGTTAGGACCACAGCCAAAATCTCCTCTCGATTCATTCCATGAACGAGAGGTCCACTTTCAAATCGAGTGATCAAACCTTACTACAGTTAGGATCACCTCAAATTCCCGCTTGGTCAAACCTTCCTACAGTTAGGACCAAAACCACAATTCACTCTCGATAAACGAGAAATTCACCTTTAGTTCGGTAATCAAACCTTCTGACAGTTAGGATCATCCAAAGTTTTCGATTCTCGGAGTGGAGGTCCCACTCCTAGTTTCATCATTCCGGATTCTGGGGGTGGAGATCCCACCTCGAGTTTCCTTTCCAGCTGAAGATAGAATATAAAATTCTTCTTCTTCAGTGTCGGGAGATAGAATATAAAATTCTTCCTCTCCCATTTCGGGTTCGTCTTTGTCCCAAGAGAAGACACCACCTTTTTTTAACTCCCAAAATCTGTGCCTCACAGGTACTAGGAAGTTTATCCCGAATCCTAAGCAGGGATAAGTCTTCGCCTAACACGCGCTGCCGGTTTAGTCTTTTTTCCGTACAAAAAGACACCAGTGTTCGATTCTGGGGTATCCTATCCTGAAACCTAAGTAAGGATAAGTCTGCGCCTAACACGCGCCACCGGTTAGTTCTTAACCGTTAAAAAGAACACTCGCCCACATATTCAACATTGTGGCAGGTTGTTATTAATAACACCATAATCCATGCCTTACACGCATGGGAAATTTCATCCTTTGAAGAAGACACCAGAATCCGAGTCTGGGGACTTTTATCCTGAATCCTAAGTAGGGATAAGTCAGCGTCTAACACGCGTTGCCGGTTAGCCTGTTCCCGTAACAATGGCGAAGTCTACGTATTCGAAGTCGTAGCATCAAGTCTAAGGGAGTTCATTCCTTTAGCACAACGTCACATGCGGAACGGATTTAGACAATCCGTATGCTAGCCCGACTTAAACGGTAGTCGGTAAAAGCTTATCAAATCCGTTAAAGGCTGAGGATTTGCCAAAAATCCTAAGTCAACGTCTGATACACGTCGCTGTTTAGTCTTTTCACAGGAGAAAGACGAAGTCTACGTATTCAATATTGTAGCACTAAGAGCGTTAACTCTCTTACCATAACGTCACATGCGGAATGAATTTAGATAATCCGCATGCTAGCCCGACTCAAACGGTAGTCGGTAAAGGCTCATCAAACCCATTGATGGCTGAGGGTTTGCCTAAAATCCTATAAATACGAGAGTCACTGACGCATTAGCTTCATTAGTTGGTCTCGTGACTTGAGCATCTAACGACGTTCAAAACCCTAAGGTCAACGCCGGATAACGCGTAACCCTAGGTCAACGCCAGTCAACACGTTGCGATCAAAAAGTCAACGTACGATGTTCGAAACCCTAGGGTCAACGCTGGTCAACGCGTAACCCTAGGTCAACGCCGATCAATGCGTTGCAACAAAAGAATTAATACTCCGAAAAGTATACGAGTATAAACTGCTTCTTAATACTCCAAAAAGTATACGAGTATAAACTGCTTCTTAATACTCCGAAAAGTATACGAGTATAAACTGCTTCTTAATACTCCAATAAGGTATATGAGTATAAACTATTCCTTATTCTTGGTTGAGAAGTTCCTGGAGAATATTTTTATAAATATTCTTAAGGATAACTCAACAACACTACGCCGGACAACGCGTCGCAAATAAAGACTCAACGCCAATAATCGATGGTCAGCTAAAGATTAGAAAATCAGGAATCGACTTCAAGTTTAAAATTCTGACAACGGTCAGACAATAAATGCAGCACCGGAACTCTTACAGACATTAATAGCCTGGAGGATGGAAGAAATCAAGAACAGAAGCCATTCCAAGGTCCCGTTACACCGACTGAAGGTGGGGACAATCATATCCAAAGTATTCCAGACTCTTCTATAAAAGAACGAGGCTGGAATACTTTGAAGGGGGTATCTGTAGGCGTATAAAATTGCTTATAGGTCCCTTAGCACAGCTCGGCACAAACCGACGAACCAACGAGGCGACGAGGTTAACGAATCGCACGCAAGCAACAGAATACATCCATTCGCGTTTGGAATCAAGCCAAGGGTTCGAAGAGTCAACGAGTCATCCAAGGACAGACTCGGACGAATCACGATCGAATCAAGATCAGTTTCGGACTCGAACTCAGAAGTGGATTTACTGCCAAATCAGGAATCGGATTTACTGCCAAATCAGATCAACAAATCAGAGTCTAAGTCAACCGAATCACGGACTGAACCGAAAATGCAAAACGACGAAACCCAACGCCTAAGGGGGGGCGGCCGAAACCGAGCCACCTCTAGGTGGCTCGGCCAAAGCCGAGCCACCTTGAGGTGGCTCGG
>NC_033794.1:62977411-62999717 GCF_001876935.1 Asparagus officinalis | reverse complement strand
CCAAGAGCCGAGCCACCTATGGGTGGCTCGGCCCAGTGCCGGCCACCCATGGGTGGCCGGCCCAGTTCTGTACGCGGGCACAGTTCAGGTAGCCTATAAATAGGCCCCCCTTGGTTCATTTTCAAAGGTTGGATTTTTTGGAGGCGAAGCCCTGCTGGATTGAAGACTCAGATCTAAAAAATATCCAAGCTTTAGGACTTCGAGGACTTGTTCATTCAGATCTGGTGCTCGGCGATCATCAACGCCAAATAAGGCAAGAGTTCGAGAGGACCGGATCTCAGATCTACGCAGGCGTACTCTGGATCAAAGATTGGCCTTTGATCCCGAGATTTGGGCGATTGTTTCCTTGGTGAACCAACCCCCCCGGCTATTATTTCCTTGGTGAAATAATACCCATCGTACTGCGTAGATCCGACCGGATCTAGATCTCGCGGTGGCCCACGGATAAACCCCGGCGTAGGCAAAGAACCCACAAAGCGAGCGACCGCAAAACAGGAGCTCGTGATTTGTTCGACAAACAAGGAGAAAGTTGTAATCTTTTTTTTTATTTTCTTTGACTTTCATTGTAACCGGATCTTATAAAAAGACCGGATCTTTGTAACCGATAAACTGTTATCAAAGTAATCAATGGAATCAACAATGAAGAAAGACACGATTTTTCCCGCGAACACTAATGATCATGATCATCAAACTAATATAAACAATAACTAAAACTATAAATTTTCACATTGGTTTAAATATTAACATCATAAACTAAGATTTTAAAACATTGGGTTAAGCTTAAACATGAGATTAATCAATTAGATATATTAAATCTTGAATTAACTATATGGAGAGGTTTGGAGGAAGATGATCTTGCCTCAAACGTTGTGTTGAACTCCTGAACACGTACGTGCAAGATCCTTCTTCACCAAAGTTGTAAAATCCCGCATTCTTCTCGACAAATGCCTCAAGAACTTTCGTAAATCTCACAAATTATGATTAGGATTTGAGAGAGAGTAAGAGAGGCTGCTAGGATTTAGAATACTAATGAACATATGTCTTTTTCATTTGAATATATATATATATATATATATATATAACTGTAAACCCGAATCAAAACAGTCCAAAGCTGAAACAGGAAATCTAGCCAGACTAGGAAAATAGTCTTTGGTATTTTGGCTGTAACTTTCACGTATGACCTCGGAATGAGGTGATTTAAGATGCGTTGGAAATATATTGAAGATACCTACAACTTTTATCTTTTGAGTTTATCTAGATTCGAACTGTATTGGTGTGTAATACATATATACGTTTAACTAGCTATTTTTTTTAGATTTCTTCTTTGTGCATGTTTAACCTTTGTATACTCTCTCTTATATACTCTTAATTAATCTCAAATCAATTGTTAGTATAATCATTCATCCATAAATGATATTCATCATAATTAGAGCTCATTTATCAATATAATTCACACTATTTTCTAAAATTCACGTGGTTTTACAGACTCCTTATGCTGCTACCAAGCAGCGGAGGGATCGCATAGAGTACGCGAACCAACCACCACATCGGTTAACTCACCTCGAGGAACCTCACTGACGTCTCCTCCCTCATCCTAAAGTCACCGGTGAAAGTCTCGGCCCTGGTCACCTTGGGGATCGTACTAGGGGAGCAGTCTCTAAGACTCTCCCCCACCACCGTGTCTCTCTAGCCCCCTCTGTTACCATAGGGACCTTTGGATATGATTAATTGTATAGACTAATCGCAGAAGCCCTTGAGGGAAGCACCCCCCTTTCTAAAGACCTCATGAATGCCCCATGTGATAAGTTCAAGATGCTTCATGTGGATAAGTACAAGGAAGAAGGAGACCCCTCAGAGCATGTCCAGAACTTTTATAATGTAATGGGCATGCTCCAAGCATCAAAAGCAGTTATTTTCCGATGCTTCTCCATCACTCTTTCACGGAGCACCAAACTTTAGTAGAACGCCCTCGAGAAGAATTCCATCAGCAGCTTCCAGCAACTCAGCTAGAAGTTCATCCTTCACTTCTTGGCTGACACTAAGCAAAAGCTGCCCCCTCATGTGTTAATCCAGATGAGGCAAGAGCCTGGAGAGAGCATTCAAGCCTACTTCAAGAGTGTGAAGCGCCTGGTTTCACACAAGGCTGCAGTCCAAGGTAAATCCAAGGATATCAAACCTGCCATGCACCCATACTGTGTAACAACACGTTTCACCATCATAATAATATCTCTCTAGTAGAATCAAATACAAGAAGTGCAAGTACAGAGAAGATATAATAAGATAATAATACAATGAACATGATAAAGGAAATGAGAAAAATCCAATGATAATGTAATCATGTTCCAACTGAATAAAATGAAGTACAAGTGATGAACTGAAACAAATATGAAATATCTCAATACATAGAGTCAAATAAAATAGTATTAAGGCACTCAACCTTTCAAAATGAAATACAACTCTAAATGTCTAAAAAATAAACCATAACTACTATGGAACACAATTAACTAATAATATAAATAACTAATGGTGCGCTAAACTGAGTCTCCATCAACCTGCGACTCTCCGTGCGCCTGACTCGCTGCCTAAAAAGACGAGAAATAACGAGCGTCAAAGCGCTAGCGGGATCATCTCCACCTCCCCCAGAGGGGGAGGGGGTTAGGAGTATATGAAAATACAATTAGTATATATATATATATATAGATATATCATCTATCCTGATTTAAGTGGAAAATAATATTTAGAAATCCACAACACGAGAATGGGTACGTCGAGCGAAATAATCCAAACATGGAAACCCTCATGTATATACCTTGTATCTCAAATTGTGAATCACTAAATAGCAATCCTGATTCCTATGAGTAAAACAATGAATAAAAAAATACAAATATAAAATTTAACTAATACAAGTCATGTCAAAATCCTTACACTACCCTCTAGTAGGTGGCACAGCCACAAGAATAACATTCGGATCAAGGAGAACTCACATAGAATATGCTGTGTATGACAACCTTAGTCCTATACCCTACTCTTGGGGTAAATATCATGGGAGCATGGATGCAGTCTGTATAATCTTCTATCAGAAACAATGATGCTTTTATAAGGTGCTCACAATATCCTGTGGCTCACCACCTTACTTAATTGCCAAGCGGAATGTAGGCATATCAGCCCAATCCGGAATGATGCATCATAGAGTGTAGTCCGCCACGATCTCATTATGGCATACTAACTAACACACTCTGAGTGTAGTCTCACCGCGGTCTCATTGCGGGATACCAACTAACCCACTCAAGCATCCACAATATGATGAAATGCAAAATGCGTCATTCTCTAACATGACAAATCAAAATGTAGAATTACGTACCTCCAAACACTCGTGTGTGCCCAAAACTAGTCAGTATACTCTCGTATACAACGCACGTATCTCGACGTGCAACTCGTACTTCGTGGGTGCGAACAGAAGCACGTGAAATAAAAATAATATGCACAAAACAGCTTAGACCAGTCGACCTATCATGTGCCATTGGTCGACTGATGGCTTGCACAAATCGTGCACAAGAGCCTTAATCGGTCGACTGATGGTCCATGACCGGTTGACCGATCAAAACAAATAAAATTCTTGCTAACAGTTTATCGGTCGACTGATCAATGTTGATTGGTCGGCCGATTAGAGATAAAAATCCAGATTTTTGTAAATGATTATATATTTTCATAAATTTATCAAAAATTGAAATTTCTCAATAAAATTCATGTGTAAAACTTAAATCAACATATTAGGGTAAATTCTACTATATGAAAACACGAATACAAATTTGGGAATTAATCTAAAACCCTAACATGTTTATATATATGTAAGATCATTATGAAAATAACTAACTTTAATCAAAACTCATGTTAAATTACGTTTGAAGCTTAAACCCACATCTAGAAATCCGTTTTATATCTTTTAAATCAAAAATATTAGATCTTTATATCATACAGTTTAAAAAAGAAGTGATCTTTATACATAAACTAGGTTTAGAAATCCAACAATCCAAACTAAACTGAATAAAAATAGGGGATGAGTTTGGAGGAGATGAAACTTGCCTTAAACATTATGCTGAAACTCCCAAACACGCGTGAGTATGATCCTCCTTCACCAAAGCTGCGAACCTCGCCCTCCTCTCGGTTCTTGCTTTTCAAAGCTCTTAAAACTCACGAAAACAACTCTAGGGTTTTTGAGGGAGGAGGGTGACTTTTGTTCACGTGAAAATATGAAGAAAAAGAGAAATTTTGGGTATATATACTCATATATATACCAACAAACTTGAACCAAATCAATTTGATCCGAAACCAAATCCTACTTGGAATCTGCCTCTTGTCGGTCGACCGATCAGAAATATCTTCCAATCTTTAGGTTTTTATGCACACTTGCATACTTACACTATATATATATATATATATATAGATCTCTAATCGATTTCAAACATATTCATTCATCAATAAATAATATTAATCATAGTAAAAACTCATTAAAAATTATTTTCCATAATATTTCAAAATTTACGGGGTTTTACATTCACCCCTCTTAAAAGAATTTCATCCTCGAAATTCCGCAATCGTATCTTAGAGATTGATAATACAAGAAAAGCATGTTGAGGGGATAATCCAGACAAGAAAACCCTCACATACACATCTCATACCTTTAATCTCCAGATGTGTATCACAAGCGATATTTACACTTAACAATCTAGAATATAAATACTTCACTTAACCCCTAATTAAACGGAACTAGTACGTCGGGTGAAAAATCCAAATAAGGAACCCCCAATGTATATACCATATGTTCCGAATGATTATGAGCTAAGTGTTAATACCCATATTCCAGTGTTATGTATAAATGCGGCTATGCAGATAAATACTAACACAAATAATATCATGTCTAACATTATACCTTCTCAAACAGGTGTTGGTAGTTGCGATGCATATTCTCCTCGTGCTCCCAAGAAACCCTCTCAGCTCCTTTCTGGTTCCACTAAACTTTAACCAAAGGAATCATCTTATTTCTAAGTCTCTTGTCCTCTTTGGCAAGAATACAAACTGGGACCTTAATGGTGGTCAAATCAGACTGAAGCTCTAAGTCTAGCGCATCAAACACTCACTGCTGCTCCTCGTCGTGTAAGTGCTTCTTGAGCTTCAAAATATGAAAAACATCGTGCACTCATACATCGATGCTAGAAGGTCTAGCCGGTACGAAATAGCTCCAACACGTTCAACGATCCTAAATGGTCTAACGTATCTCGGGGCAATCTTTCCCTGTCTGCCAAACCACTGGACACCCTTCATCAATGATACTTTTAATAAAACATAGTCCCCAACCTGTAACTCCAATGGTCATCGCCTCTGATCTGCATAACTTTTCTGCCGACTCTGGGCCGTAAGAATATACTCTCGAATCAATACTACCTTCTCCGTAGTCTGTCTCACAAGCTTTAGCCCAAGTAATAAACTGTTATCTAGTTCTACCCAACAAATCGGGGATCTACAAGGCCTCTCATACAACGCCTCATAAGGAACCTAGGGCAGTAGATTCGGGATCTAAAGGAATTTGCCACGCTTCCTTCATTGCTTTATTCATGCCTGGACTTCTCAAAGACTCGATCTCCTTTTCCACAGGAACTACAGCTTCAGTGCCATATACTACAATAAAGGACTTAACAACGCTACTTTACTTCATTTATCCAGGACTGATAGAAAGAAAACTTTCGCAGAACAAGAGCTAGGTAATCCCACTTGAGCCTATCATAAGCTCGTTGCATATCCAATTTGACCAAAGAGAGGATTCGAAGTGAATTGATAGGACGAATTCTCAGGTTGAAGCGAAAGGATGGCGCTAATCCCAACATGAAGGAATTATCGACGATCCCCAAGCAGTGAAAGAATGGGCTAGATCTTCCGGAATAGGATATCTTAAAAGAAAAATGTCGGGTCTCAATCGGTGTCCCAAGCACCAAAGGCGATAGTTTCTATATTCAAACCTAAGTTAAATTAGCACTTTTCCTTTCCAGTGTGGAGGAGGATATGTTCATCATCATTCTGTTTTCTAACAGTGACTCTTTACAACGTCCTAGGCGTAGGGGAGATTAGAGCAACAGGGAACGCCTAGACGACGATGCCCGTCCTGGGCTTCATGGTGACTACATCCACCCGACCCCAGAACCATTGCATCCAACCGTGCCATCATGGTCGTTTGAAGCCTGGGAGATGGACGTCATTGGGTCCAATCAAACCTCCCTCTATCCCTTACGCGCTATGCCACCTGTCCTTACCCTGGGAGTACTGCTTTAGAAAAGCTAACGATAGGTCAGACGGGTCTGGGACCATCCTTCCTTTCATAGGTTGGAGCAAACCTTGGGTTTACATAGCTATGCCTTTTAGTTGCATCTTCAATCTGGGCAAGACAAGACCATACCTATCGTCGATTGATAATTGTTGTTATATGCAAACTCAATCAATAGAATATGATCCTTCCAGCTACCCTAGAAATTGATAACACATGCCCCAACATGTCCTCCAAAACCTGGTTGACCCTCTCTATTTGGCCATTTGTTTGCGGGTGGAAAACACTAGTATATGATAGCTGGCTACTGAAAGAATTTTGAAAACTCTTCCAGAAATAGGATGTGAAAACTGAGCCATAATCTGATACAATCATCTCTGGGACTCCATGAAGTCTCACAATTTCTCGAATGAAAATCCTCGCATAAGTCTCCGCTGTGTACGTCGTCTTAACTGGCAAGAAGTGCATCGAGTTTGTCAATCGATCAACAATAATCCAAATTGAATCGTTCTCTCTCTTAGATCTTGGCAAGCCCACAATGAAATCCATCGAGATATGTGCCCACTTCCACTTAGGAATAGTTAAAGGCTGTAGGGTTCCCGCGGATCTCTGATGTTCTGCCTTCACTTGCTGACAGGTAAAGCATTTAGATACATACTCCACAATATCCCTACGCATGTTGCTCCACCAAAAATGTCTCTTTAGATCCTTGTACATTTTGGTTGTGCTTGGATGCACTGTGTAGCTGGTGCGATGTGCCTTATCAAATAGATTCTTCTTTAGCTGCAGATTATCTAGCACTACTAACCGGTGTTTCATTCGAAGATTCCATCTGTTCCGTTGGTCTAATCTGCCTTAGGCTCTTTGAAAATCTCCTCCTTTTGGGTTTGAATCCAAGAGTCCTCTGCCTGAGCACTAACTACTCTATTAGTCCAAGATGACTGTACGTCTAAAGCTCCTAAAAATGCGCTACTCCTGCCAATCTCCAGCCTAAAGTCAAATTGACTAAGGGTAAGAAGATCTCGATACAACGAGCACCTCAAAGCTGTAAGCCCATGACGACGCTTCCTGCTCAACGTATCTGCTACAACATTCGCCTTCCTCGGATGACAGTGAAGCGCGAACTCATAATCTTTGATGAACTCGACCCATCACCGTTACTTCTGGTTGAGCTCCTTCGGGATAAAAGATATTTCAGACTCTGATGGTCTGTGAACAGTTTGTACTGAACTCCATAAAGATAATGTCTCCACGTCTTTAGTGCGAAGACCACTGCTGCCAATTCCAAGTCATGTATGGGATAATTCTGCTCGTGAGTCCTCAACTGTCACGAGATGTAAGCTACTACTCTCTAGTTCTGTATCAAAATACCTCCTAGACCCGATAACGATGCATCCGTGTAGACAACAAAAGTCTTATCACTGCTCGGGATGATCAAAACCGGTGCTGTAGTCAAATTGGTCTTCAAAGTCTCAGAGGCCTTCTGGCACTCCGGTCCCCAAACAAACTAAACACCCTTCTTCGTAAGGCATGTCAACAGGGTAGCAATCTTTGAAAAGTCCTGGATAAACTTCCTATAATAGCCGACCAGACCCAAAAAGCTATGAATCTCTGTAACGGTCTTTGGCGGCTCCTGATCAAGAACTACTTCCACCTTGGTTGGATCAACTGCAATTCCCTCCTTGCTAATGACATGGACTAAGAATCTGACTTCTGAAAGCCAAAAATTGCATTTACTAAACTTAGCATATAACTAGTGCTCTCGCAATGTCTGCAATGCTAGACAAAGATGCTGCTCGTGCTCGACCTCTGATCTCGAGTAGATGAGGATGTCATCGATCAAAATGATCACGAACTGGCCCAAGTCTGGATGAAAAACCTGGTTCATCAAATTCATGAATACTGCTGGTGCGTTGGTTAGCCCAAATGGCATGATAAGGAACTCAAAAGACCCATATCGAGTCAGAAAAATGATCTTAGGAATATCCATCTCATAAACTTGCAATTGATGATAGCTAGATCAAAGATCAATCTTCTAGAAACATTATGCTCCCTGCAACTGGTCGAATAATTTATTAATCCTCGATAGTAGATACCTGTTCTAGGTAGTGACCTTATTCAACTTGCAATAATCGATACATAATCAAAGGCTTTCATCCTTCTTCTTCACGAAAAGGACTGGTGCTCCCTACGTAGAATGACTCCGATAAATAAAACCTTGAGATATAAGCTCATCTAACTAAGTCTATAGCTCTCTTATCTCAGCAGGCACCATACGATAAGGTGCACAGGAGATCAGTGTTGTGCCTAGATGCAACTTGATGCAAAACACAACCTATTTCACTGGAGACAATTCAGGTATGTCCTGAAAGACATCCTGAAACTCTTAGACTACTCTTATCTCGCTCAAATTAGCACTCCAATCTCGCATCATCACCTCCTCGACGGCGTAAAAGACATGCTGATAAAGGTGGTCAGGCACGGGGCGAGGCAAGAGGGAACAGTGAGGCTAGGTAGTCGATGCTAGCCTTGCATGCTAAAGCTACCTCGGTTTTAACTACGGGGCCCTGATGTCAGTCATCGACCATTTTCACCTTATACTTCTCTGAGTCCAAGCAAGAGAGCCGATCCTCCAGGTCCTTAACAATTGTGGTGGATTGTAGGCGTCAAAAACTATATATCGGTCCTAAATACAGTTCAAGACGATCTAACAAAGAATCGTTGATGCAACAAAGTCACGAAATGTTTGGAACAAGACCATGGGCTCACACGCTTGCCAACCAGCTCTAAAAGGTTCGCGCGTTCGATGAACATTCGCTTGCGAATCAACAAAACAAATGAAGCAAACCACAAGTTCGATAAACCGTTCGTGAGTCAGCGAGAAGCATAAAGCGAATCGCACGAGGAGATGAATCAACGAACACACATAAAGCAAAAAACAACTACAGAGAAAGCGAACAGATGAAACAGAAAACCGTCAAAAAATTAAAAAGATGGGTAAATGGAAGCCACGGGGCTCACGTGAGTGCGAGCCACCAAATGGTGACTCGCACCCACGCGAGCCACCAAATGGTGGGTTGCACAGTTTTGGGCCACCGCAGACAGTCCCGACTGGTCGAAATTCCCAAAAATGCGTTTTTCAATATTTTATCAGAGTTCTTTCGTTCCAGGACTTCTTTAATTAGTTTGAAGCTCCCCCAAACATATCTGAATCGTTATCAACTACAGAAAACATAAAAATACCTATCTTATCAGAAAACATGACAACAGAAGCCTATAAATAGAAGCTCAGGGTCTTCATTTGAGAAGATCTGAAATTAGAGGGCGAGGTGCTATCAATTTGAATAGTAGACCATGGATTTCAGAGGAGAATTGGCAAATCTTGGCAAACTTTTTCATAAAGAAAAATCCTTCGAAAGATTTGAGATTCTCCCCCCTCTTTTCTTCGGATTAAACTTGGTTTTAATCTCGAGAAGTGCCACAATCTCACTTGGTCGTGATTGTTGCTGTCGTAATTATTTCCTTCGTAAAACAAGAGCGTAGTTATACAGTCAACTGGATTTGATCTGCGGTGGTCCATGGACTAACGCGTCCCCGGCACAGACAAAGATCCTACGTGAAGCATCAGGAGATAAACTACTGCTGTGTTTTCTTGGATAAAGTTGTAATTTTTTGATTTTTTCATTGTAAGAAGATCTTATAAAAAGATCAACTTTTCTTTAAGTTCAGACCTGTAATCAATAAATGGTGTAACAGGTTCGAAAGCAATGGAAAAAGCAACTTTTGACGAAAACAAACTGTCGACCACAGTAGGAGCCAACAGCTTCTCTGCCAAAGCTGTAGTGTTGCAGCCGAAGATTATCATCCCGGTTGATGAAGAGGTCAAGTACGAGTTCGACCAAGCAAAGTACGAGGAATACTTATCCTCATCTTCCAGATCATCCTCTCCTCGTAAAGTACGAGTTCGACCAAGCAAAGTACGAGGAATACTTATCCTCATCTTCCAGATCATCCTCTCCTCGTAAGCATAGGAGAGACTCCACAAGGAAGCTCATCTTCCAGATCATCCTCTCCTCGTAAGCATAGGAGAGACTCCACAAGGAAGATTCGGGGGTACTCAAACTTGAAGGCCCAAAATCTGGATCCTCACCCTACGGTAGCCCAAGATACACCCCGTAATAGCCTCCCGATGTATGACAAAGCCAAGGCCACGAACTATAGCTCTTCAATCAAAGAGCTCACTTCTGAAAGTATGCCGACTCACTCAAAAGTGCACGTCAAAGGCAACGCCAACGCCTTGTGCGTCAAATTGCCAAGGCCTTAGAATCGATAGATGGAATCCATCATGAGTCAAACCTGGAGCCTAAGCGATATCAAACCCCATTGCAGCGAAAAAAAGATTCTTCTTTTACAACAACGGTTAACAAGTGGACCCACGTCAAAAGGACTCGTTCAACCCTTAAAGAACGAATCCAAAAACGCCGCACGTTGCTTGCACGTGTGGAGAGCCTCATACAGGAGGCTAAGAAGCTACAGAGGCACGACGCGCCGAATAAATAATCAAAACTATGCCAAATTTGGAGGCCAAAATCCAATACGAAGTCTAGAAAAACTGAACCACAAATTCCTGGTTCAATCAGACCTGAACCACAAAAGCTTGGTTCAGTCAGACCTGAATAACTAAAAACTGGTTCAGTCAGATCTGAGCCACCAAAATTTAACTCTGCAGGACCTGGGTTGCCAAAAACTGGTTCAGTCAGACTTGAACCGCCAAAAACTAGTTTAGCCAGACTTGAACCGATAAAGATTAGTTCAGTCAGATCTGAACCACCAAATATTGGTTCGTTTGGAACTAAGTCCCGGCCCAGCCAACCTTTTGTTGCAGAAATTTTAGATCCCGTAGTTATTTCAGAGCCTCCAATGGCTTATGTTCTTGTCCCCACAAGTTCGGAGTCTCCGATTAAGCTTCATGAAAGTGTGGACTTGTCTCGATTCAAAGTGAAGGTCACGGACCATCTCGGTCCTTTGCATGAAAATCAAGACGAAACCTAAGCAAGAGAGTGTCTGGGGCTAACAAATAAGCTATGCACAACACGCCGGACTGGGAGATATACGCTCATTTTCAATAGGTTGAATGGGGCTAACAAATAAGCTATGCACAACACGCCGGACTGGGAGATATACGCTCATTTTCAATAGGTTGAAGGCTACTTACATGGAGATGGTACCTGACACGCCGGACTGGGAGATATACGCTCATTTTCAATAGGTTGAAGGCTACTTACATGGAGATGGTACCTGTGACTAATCATCTCGGGTTGCAAGTTGAAGTTCAAGCGCCCGTTGAGGCTTCGCACTCACGAAAGCGTGGTTTTAAACGTGCGACTCTTGGGGAATTATCTTTACTAAAAGAAGATGACTAACATACGATAGGTTGCTCCGATAATTATGCCAATGAGTTGTACTATCGAACCGCGAGTACGAAAAAGACGAGGAAGGAAAATACTTGGGAAGCAGATTCTCATTGTCCGTGCACCAAGCTTATCAGGACAGTATTATCAGCATGTAGCTACCCCAAGGCCGCTCTACAGAAGGTCTCGGTATTCCAAAGGCTTTCCTCTGAAGTGTCGAAAACCAAACCAAGGCATTTCTGTGAGAAACGATCAGCCGTTCAAGATAATGAACTTCCAGAAGTCATAATTAACATGGATGATAAAGGAAAGTCGATTTGACCTTCCAGTTCTGACCCCCTCATATCACATCATCTAACTCGGCTACACACGGGGACTACTAGACGTAGGGACTATCAAAGGATGAATAGAGGATTATCCTCAGATGATGAAGCATCAGATGCCAACTATGCACTCGCTTCCGACAATACGGTGTCCAACATAGGACAATCTCATGAGGTGTTCATGATCAACACCGAATAAATGGCTAAAATCCTCGAAGACGCTCTGGTCAAGCAGAGAGAGAATTTTAAATTTAAAATGAAAATGGCTATGCAGCAGATGAGGGAAACACATGACCAACAGATTCGGGCTTTGTCTAATAAAATTGGTGAATCTAGTCGTCACAACAATGCCTATCAGGTAGGTGGCAATTCAAACATGGAAGAACATCTTGATGCAGATAACCCTCCCGTTGAATAAATCCCTAGGGTAGCCCCACTGAAGACAATAACGCTGGGGGTGGTCCCTGTAGGCATCCAAAATTTCCTATAGGTCCCCGCACACGGTTCGAGACAGAGTGAAGATGATGAATATCGCTACCCGAGTCACAGGAGCTCATTTGACGACGACGAACACATGAAGTGAGTCGACGAACCATACGAAGCAACAAAACTTCGGAATAACAGGAATAAGACCTGATCGGGAGCCCCGCATCATTTACGAAAGATGGAGCACCCCTCATGTCCTATTTACTCCACATGTAATTCAATCATGGATCCTGTAGATCTCATCGCCGGCTTTCCAACGCATATTGGACCACGTAATTCCGAGTCCGGACGACGAATTTACGGTGGAAACGAACTCGACGAACCAAAATCGGAAAAAGCCAAATTGAGACACCCCTGGTGTCTTGGCTTGGCCAAGACACTCAGAAGTGTCTCCAATACATCAGAAGTGTCTCCAATACAAAAAAGCTGATTTTGGTTATTTTCGACGGTTTCTCAATCGTTAACCGCCTGAATTTGCTCCAACTGATCTGATAATATGATTAAGTGGTTTTCAACTGAAGATAAGAAGGAATCGGCCATTTTTATCTAAACACAGGGCTCCTGAAGCCTATAAATATAGCCCTAGGGCCTTTATTTTTTTAGGGGGAATTCTTGAGTGTTGGCGAAGCCCTGCCGGATTGAGGACTGAAGAGCCACGAATTTTAGAGAGGAGGAGAAGATTTTAGCGGATTCTTCGGCATAAAGAAGAGGAGTTCGTCAGATCTGCAGCCCGGTTCCTCCCTTAAGATTACCCCATTGCGGTGATCTTAAGAAGAGCAATTATCTCGCTGTTGCCGAGATAAGCGCTTTGGCTTCTTGATTCCTTCGCCAATCGACAAAGCTCCGTATCTGATCTGATCATTTGGTGGTCCACGGATATCAATGTCCCCGTCACAGGCTAAGAAACCACGCAAGCAGAAGGCCGATAAACGATCTATGCGCTGTTTGATGAGAATTGTATTTTTCTTATTTTCATTATGTAAAAGTCTTATAAAAAGACTAATTTTACTTTGAATCTGTAATCGATAAACGTGTAATGGATTCAGTAATGAAGATGTCAATTTTCTCCCCAAACAAGCGGCGATCACAGTAGGAGCCAACAGCTTCGCTGCCAAAGCTGTCGTACCGCAGCCGCAATCAAGATCCCGGTGTTCGAAGAGGTCGAATACGAATTTGACCAGCAGAAATTCGAGGAATATATTTCCTCCTCCTCCTCCAGATCTTCTTCTTGCAAACACAAAAAAACCACTGCCGCGAAGAACATGCCTTCAGATCCGAAGGCCAGGGCTGATGATCTAAACCCAAATGCAGTGGAAGACCCCTCTCCGGCCTCTAAAGAAACCAGATTCAACGTTCATGACAACTCTTTGAAAGTCAAAGAGTTGTCCGTTGAAAGTGCACCGGTGCTGACGAAGAGGCCTCGTCAAAGACGTCGTCAACATCTCGCGCGCTAATTTGCCGAGGCTTTGAAGCCTGTTGACGGGATCTGCTATGATGCGGATCTAAAACTCAGAAGGCGCCAAGTGTTCCAGTAGCAAGCTTCGGAAACCTCCTCCCAACCACCTACTAATGAATGGGTTCGTGTCAAACGGAACCGTTGCACTCTTGAGGAGCGCATTCTGAAGTGTCGCGCACTTCTTGCGCACGCCCAGATCCTAGTGTAAAAAGCATAAGAAATGCAAAAGGAAGAGGCGGTTAAGAGATCGCCGAGATCCAAACAAACTTGGATGCCAAAGTCTAAATCAACGCCTAAGACAAAAGCAGGCGACGTTACTCCCCAGCCTTCGTCAACTTTGGATCCCGCTCCTTCCGCTCCCACACATCCGGTAGAACCCCACGGCGGTATGGACCTCCCCAGAGTTAGAATTCCATTGAAGGATCACCTCAGTTCTCTACCCGAAGATCGAGGCAAGGCGCCTGTTAAGAAACGCTTAGGACCGTTGAAGGAGCCCCGAGCAAACATCCAGAATGGGGGTCGTACGCGACCTCCTAACAAGTTGACTCCTGTAACCGCCCGCTTGGGGGTGCGTACAGAAGGCCAGGAGCCCGTTAAGGTTTCATCCTCAGAAAAGTATGATTCCAAACGAGTGACTCCTCCAGACACCAATAAGGCATTGTTTACTCAGAAGAAAACGCGCCAAGCAGACGAACGCGTTATACCTGAGAATTCATGTAAACAGCCGATAGGTTACTCTGACCGCAATGTCAATGAGTTGTACTATCGGGCTGGGGGTACGAATAAATCTCAAAAGAGAGGTACCCGAAAAGCAGATCACTGTCCGTGTACCAAAATTATCAGGGCAGTATTATCAGCGTGTAGTTGCCCCAAGACCACTCCACAGAGGGTCTCGGTATTCTAAAGGCTTTCCTATAAAGCGTCAAAAACTAAGCCAGGGTGTTTCTGTAGAAAAAGATCAGCTACGCAAGACGACGAACTCCCAGAGGTCACTATCAATATGGCTGATAAAGGGAAGTCAACGTGAAGTTTCAGTTCTCGTCATTTTTCGGACGTATCCTAACGTATAACTCGGTTACGCGCAGGAACTACTATGCGTAGGGACAATCAGAGGATGAATAGCGGATTATCCTCAGATGATGAAGCATCAGATGCGAACTCTGTCATCGCTTCTGATAATACGGTGTCCAGCATAGGACAATCTCGTGAGGCGTTCATGATCAATACTGAACAAATGACCAAGATCACCGACGATGCTTTGGCTAAGCAAAAAAGAGAACTTCAAGTTCGAATTGGAAATAGCCATGATATAGATGAAGGAAGAGCATGATCGATAGATGCAGGCTCTATCCAATCAACTTGGTGAATCCAGCCGCCGCACCCAGAACGCCGCAGTTGACAGCGATCCAGAAGTGGATGAAATCATCATGGCCGATGCACCCCCCAAAAATACTGGGGGTGGTTCAAATGCACCCCCTACAATTAGGAGTGAGACATGTAATTTGTGGAGAGGTATGAGGAGGGTGGTTGTGATTATATGCAAATGAAAACAAAACAAGATTGAGAGGGGAGACAGAAAGATGAAGAAAAGGGAATAAAACCAAGAAGCAAATAAAGAAAAATCAAGAATAAAGAGGAAAATCAAGAAAGTAAAAGATAGAGGATTCAATTAGAGATATGAGGAATCCAGAATTGAATCTACTAGATAATTTCACTTATAAATTCATGAACTATTCTATTTTTATCACATTTTACTTTACTTTTATTAAGTACAGACTATCCTACGACTTAAGGCAAGCATAACCTATCCTATTATCATCCAAGAAACATTAATAGTCATGAAAAGAACAACAACTAGATAGTAATTCTAGAATTCATTAATATAATATATCCTACCACTCAAGGCAAGCATAAATTATTTGATTCTTCTTCTTCCAATTAGTTCTCTAGTTGATTATCCTAAACATGATCATTTTAAGCACAAGTGAGTAATTTATAATTCATAAAAAAATTAAACTAGTTTCATATAATTCTAGAATTCCTGCAAGGATTTAGTTCCACATCTTAAAAATAAAGCAAAACAAAAATTAAAGAGTATGAAGTAAGAAAAATAAACTAATTACAAAAAGAAAAAAATAAGAACAAAGAAGTAAAGATCTAAACTATGAGCAAAAAGAAAAGAACAATAAAGGAAATCTAAACTATGCAAAAAAATGTAAATCTAAACTCCAAAATAAATGCAAAAAAATAAAGACATTAAAAGTAAATCAACTCTACCATACATCAAAATAAATCTAATTCAAGAGGGTTCTATCCCATTGAATATCTAAAGCAAGAAAAGAAAATATTACAAGAAAATAAAAAAGATAAAAGAGAAAATTTACATTCTAAGAGGGTTCTAGCCTCTTGATGAAGGAAAATCTTCATCTTGAGCTCCATCTTCATCTCATCTTTATCTTCATTATCAAACAAAGAGTAGAAAAGAAAAATATGAAGAGGTAAAAAAATTATTTTACTAATTGCAAGAAAAGTTATAATTTTCGAAGGTCTTCTCGATTAAGAGTAACTCTTCATTCCAAATGGAGTTTTTACAAAAATTTTCATATCCTAACCTCTCACTCTTTACCCTTATTTATAGCCTATAACAATGAATAAGAACTCTTCGATAAAACTTAGAGAACAAGAATTAAAATCCAGCCACAGATTTGCTTCTGCTAACTACCAATCGGTTGACCAATCTTTATTGATTTCTTGATCCGATTTCTTCATGGATCCTTGAGCTGTCTTGGGCCTTCTTTTGTCCTCATATTTGGGCATAAATAAATGGTAGAAAATTAGGAAGTTAAAGTCTTTTTTGCTTTTATTCTTAATTCTTTATTAACCTGCAAATTAAGATAAAAACAAGTTATTAGTGATATATTTATTTAAAGAAGATATATAATGAGGGTATAAAAATGTAATAAAATATAATTATGAAATATTTTAAGATTTTATTTTCTAGCTTTTATTTTTATGTTGGTAGATTAGATTTATTTCATAGTTGTAGTATAGATTTATTTCATGTTTTGTACAGTAGATTTACATTTTCTTACTCTTATTATTTCTTTTTATTTTCTTGTCCTTTTTTCTTGCTTTTTAGTGTAATTTTCATTTTCTTATTTTTCCTTTATTCTTTATTTTCTTTTTATTCTTAATATGTGCAACTATATTTATTAGAAAATCTAGGATTATATGAAACTAGTTTAATTCTTCTATAGTTTATGGATTTCTCTCTTGTGCTTAAAATGATTATTTTTTCTTTAAGTGATTTGATAATCTATACTCCATAAATCTAAAGCAAAATATGATAAAAAGGGATTACTTTATAAATCCTAAACGAAATTAAATGGTAAATTAATTCTAGATCCTTACATCTCTCTACTTGATTTTAACTTAATCTCTTTTGATTTTGATTTTTCTCCATCTCTTAATTTTCTTTCTTTTGATTTTACCTTTTCTTGATTTATTTTATTTGATTTTCTCTTGTTGAATTTTTTCTTCTTTTCGTTCTTTCTCTTTTCTTATTTCAATCTCTCTTCTTATTTTTGTTTTTGTGTCTTTTATTTGTTTCCTCCTTCCTTCTTCTTACCTCTTATTTTTATTTCTTATTTTGGTGACAAATCACTCTCTCCACATCTATACACATTTTATTTCTCTCATTTTTTTCCACACATCTTTTAGGATCAAATTAGGAATTTCTAAACACGTACCTTCAACAGACTTTCGACATCTTTCGATACTATAATTTGATAGTTGGTCCCTTATTACTTTTGTGCATGTTTACTATGGGTTTATCAAAGATTAACACTGACAAAGTAGATGAACAGTAGATGCCAAAAACGCTGCTAAGAGTTGGATTCGTTAGTCTTTATTTGCGTGAAAAGTTGTAGGAGAGGAATCCCTTGAACAACACATGAAGAAGAAATAATTAAAAAAATAAAGGTTGTTGTGGTAGGGTGGCTGGAACACTGTTCACTTGGGTGAGTAGGTTTTGTTTAAAAATTATTTTTAAGTCAAGTTTGACTATGCAGATTGATTTGTCTTCTGATTAGGGAATTGGAGGCAGAATATGATGATTTAGGAGTTGTTCTTAAAGATTTTTTGATATGTTGAGTTTGTTTTTTTATGTTGATTATGCAAATTCAACTTCTACTAACTGATTTGCATTTAGTTGTGGTTATAGGATGATGACATCTTCAGGTTCGAAGTTTAATAATTTGCTATTCAAGGGCAAGATAAATTTTACAGCATGGCAGCGTACGGTTTAAAACCTTCGGGTGCAATAGGGTGTTGATCAAACTTTGGAGGAGATGAAGAATGAAAGGCTAAATGATGCTGAAAGGAGTTCCATGCAAAAGAAGGCGATTAGCATAATTTGTTTGGCATTCGCCCCCAAGATCAAATACAACGTAATGCAAGAGACCATACTGAGGGGTTCTTGAGAAAAGATTGAGGAAATTTATTCATCGAAGTTGATGACTAACCAATTTTTTTTGAGAATGGAGATTTATTCATTAAAGATGGTAGAAGGTATAACAATTCAAGATCACATCAATGTCTTTAGTTAGATAGTGTGTCAAGTTATGAATATTAATGAGGAGATTAAGGAAGAAGAGCAAGTGCTACTCCTACGATCTTTCCTACCTAAGTCGTGCAAGCCATTGGTTCAAACAATAATTGCTCGGAAGCAAACTTTGAAATTTGATGATGTGACAGCACTCCTATGCAAGAATGAAGGAATGATAGAGAAGAAGAGAACATCTAATGGTGATGAGAGTGCGTTAGCTTTTGAAGGCTCTAATCGAGGGATACGTAAGGGGAGACGTGATAGTTATCGAAGAAGGTCAAAATCTCGGGCTCAAAATAACAGTGAAAGGGAGTGCTACAATTATAAAAAGAGGGGTCACATTCAGTTCAGTTATTCTCAGATGTGAGATGATTTGAAGAGCATTAGGCAAATGAAGCTTCAAAAAAATGGGGAGAATATGGACTCCTTAGTTGTTGTGTGTGATGAAAATATGGTGTTGATGATGGAAAGTACCGGTAGTGATGCAAGTAACTCTTGGTTGTTAGATTTTGTAGCCTTTATGCACATTTACAATAACAAAGATAGTTTTGACACATTGAAGTCTGATGAAGAATTTGCTGACGTGATCATTGGAAATATCGAGAACATAAATCTTGAAGGCATTTGTAGTGTTTACCTCAAGCTTCGCACAGGAAAGGTTGAAATTCTTGGTCATGTGATTCAAATTTAATTTATTTGGGTGAGATGGCATCACGTAAGCTCAAGTATGTTGGTGAAGAAGAGTGGTTCAAAGTGTATATAGATGGTGATTTAATTTTGCGAGGGAGGAAGAATAGCAATTATATTTGCTATTTAGATGAGCGTTCTGTTATTAGTACGCGACTCTTCTCAGACTCTTATGCACAAGGAAGAGATGAAGAACAAAAAGAAGAGAGTGATTTTTTCTGAAACCATTGAGATACTTAGAGATTTTTTATCGAGGGAGGATATATATGTTGGATGTTAACTCAAACTCCAAGTTGGATCCGGATTTGAAGGATAGGTCTAGTCCTAGTAGTTTTCTTAGAGACTAAGTTGACAGTTTTCTTAGAGGCTAAGTTGACTTGGTAGGCAAGTAAGAGGTATCTTTAAATATGACATCCTATTCTAGAATTTTTTAGTAGAGAGGTAGAGAGATACAATCTTCTTGTAATCAGTGTATAAACGAGTTTAAGGGTTTTGTGAGAGAGGGTTTCACAATCTTTGTGTGTGCAAAATATTATAATTTGGTGGTGATTGTGAATTATTTTCGATCCCGTGATTTTTCTCTATTGAGGGTTTTCCACGTAAAATTTTATGTGTGATTCTATTTGTTGTGTTTGGTGGTTTTCGAAATTTTCGTGAGATCTTAAAATCCCAACAGAATTAGTCTTATACGACATTTTGGGTATGAAGATTTGTCTTTCAATATCTTATATCTAGGATTCTCACACACAAGTTATGATGGCTTTAATATAAATTCCTATGTAAGAATAGATAGTGATATCTTTCCCTTACATACTTTTTAACTGCTTATCCAAGACTAAAGGCCCAAATTGAATACGAAACTTGTGTGAGAACCCCAGCAACCAATTTAGGAATTTGAAGAATGGAAATAAATGAAAAATGGATAGGTCTGATAAGTTGGAGGCCGGCCAATCTAATTTCTTGTCTAGCGTTTGTTCTATTTCTCTTAATCTCGGTGGTCACACAATCAGGATTATAATTTGACATCAATCGCTTACATGAGAAACATGAGAAGATTATAATTTGACTTCAATCATTTTTCTAATTTAGAAAGGGAAAAAATAAAATACAAAAAAGAAAAAAAAAGAAAAAAAGAGCAAGTATCACTTCTTGTAGGTCATTGATGTGATATCTTGCCAACATATTCCTCATTTTCTATCCTCATACTCTACAATAGTGACCAACACTTGTGACAAGGGCATCAAAATCAAGTTTTGATTATCAGTAGGGTGCGTTACCTAAAAAAAGATTTAATAGTAACTCATGAATTATATATATAGTTGATCATATACGATCTCAGTCCTCAAAAGAGTTCTTGTCTTGACTTATAAGATAGAAATTCTGAAGAAATGGATTTTTGTTTACCAAAACGGTACCTGGAAATGATCATGAATCCTTGTCCTTCTTCATTTGGTTTTTTTTTTCCGAAAGCAAATTACTGTTGTTTGAGTAGAAAATAATTGACAATTCACTGCTTTTTGCTGCATGACAACTGACAACTCACTGCTTTCAAAGTTTATAAACTATAAACCCAAATTTTACTGTGCATTTACTTCCATCCTATTCGTTCTTGTATTATGCTCACCAGTTATATATAAAATTAATAAATGTTCATAATGGATATACTCATTTACGAAAGTTATAGCCAATGTTTTTATCAGAAAAGAAAAATGACTAGACGCATTTTGGAATTCACTCCCCTAAAAGACCCACAATATTCTCAAAAATATATAACAAATCAAAAATCTTTTCTGAGACTTTCTGGCCACATGAAAACACATTCAGTTATTACTATTCACCCTCTCCAGCCGAACTGAGCGGATTTTCCATCTCCTCATATTGTCCAGATCGATCATGAATTCTCTGCCAACTCATTGAACAGGTATTATCACTAGATTGAAAGCAAGTAAATAAAGTACTTCATTCGTGGATTTTAGACCATATTTATAATTAAACTTTTCATGATCAAGAGATGAGGACATGCTTTTCCCGTAACTCCAAAGGAATTAAGGGCCCTAGCTAGTTAGTAGCTTTTCTCGCTTTTAGATCCTTGCTTCTTCCTAAAAGAAGAGAAAACACAAAGATGTTGATCACCAACAACCACCACCTAAAATTTGATGCATTAAGGGAATATTGAGGGAATGCTGCGTCTACTATACGGTATTTAACGACCAAAATTAGTAAAGGGATCAGTTAACCGTCATTAATTAGCATATAATAACGACGGGTTTTTAAAGCCTTCGTCGAGTGATTACAAATATTATATAATGATGTGATATGGGATAACGGTTGTTCGGGGGAAAATTCGTTGCTTTCTTCATTGATGTCATTGCTATCTTGAATAACAGTTTTTCGGTTACAGAAGATCCGGTCTTTTTTAGATCCGGTTACAATAAAAATCAAAAATAAAGAAAATTAAAAATTACAACTTTTTCTCCTTGTGAACAGATCGCGAGCTCCTGTTATTCGGTCACTCGCTTTGGTGGGTTGTTTGCCTGCGCCGGGGTTGTTTGCCGTGGACCACCGCGCGATCTAGATCCGGACAGATCTACGCAGTATAACGGGTATTATTTCACCAAGGAAATAATAGCCGGAGGGATTATTTCACCAAGGAAACAATCGCTCGAATCTCGGGATCAAAGACCAAGCTTTGATCCGGAGTGTAACAACGTAGATCTGAGATCTTGATCCCCTCGAACTCCTGCCTTTTTTGTGATGCGGGTGCTCGCCGAGAATCAGATCCGAACGTCCAAGTCTTCAAGCCTTCAAAAACTCCAAGATGAGGTCTCAATCCGGCAGAGTTTCGGCTCTCCAAAAGTTCTTCCAAAAGTCCTCCAAAATGATGAATGACCCCGCCTATTTATAGGCAACCAGATCTGTGCATTTGGCACAGATCTGGGCGGCCACCTCAGGGTGGCTCGGCTCATGCCGAGCCACCCTGGGGTGGCTCGGCCTTGGCCGAGCCACCCTGAGGTGGCTCGG
>NC_033794.1:62950174-62976411 GCF_001876935.1 Asparagus officinalis | reverse complement strand
TTGTGCAGCTACACCATGTCTAGCTGCATACTCATCATATAAGGTTTGAAAATAATTTCTAATAGCTAAATAATGAGAAGTAGCAGTAAGGATGGATCCATTATTTTGGCGCATGTTAGCAGGCGATCTCTTCCTTGCTAACGTGCTCCTCCGCCTAGGTTTTGATGGCGAAGAAGAAGAAGACTGGTAGCAAAAGAGTTCAAAGTAGCGAGTTAAGGGACTCTATCTTCGTCTATCCTCACTCAACTTCAACTTCAGCTTCAAGGATTCATGGAGATCCTTCATCTGATGAAGAGGCTGAATCGAATGGAACAGTATCTTCTCGGATCCAGGAAATGGAGAGCACTGGGCCTAAAGGGGCAAAGAAGAAGCTGTTCATGGAGGAGATTCTTGCTAGATCTAGTCCATTAACAGCTCCTCAGCCGCTGACGAAGACTGGAATGATGGCTTCCCGTAACCTAGGTAAATCTTCTAGCTCTGTTCTCTGGTCTGATGAGGTTGATAATGTGAACATCTCAAGTGGAATTGACCTTGATGAGGAAAATTCAGTAGTACATATTCAAGAAATGGAGAATCCTAATGTTGTGAATAATTCTGGAAAAGAAATAAATGAAGATTTTGTTGAGATGAACCAAGGTGTTAAGAAGAATGTTGAAGAGAATCGATCTGAAGGAGCTAAATCCTTTGCTAGCCTATTTTCAGATAATAGAAAATATGGAAGTGGATTATCACTAAATTTTGTTCCTCCTTCTATAGATAACACTGTTCCATTTACTGAAAATGAATGGAAGGAAGGGGAGGATTTCTGGAAATTTGCTCTCATAGGACATGTTATTGGCTTAAATGTCAAATTTAAATCAATGGAATCATATGTTACAAATGTCTGGGGTAAAATATCTATACCAAAAGTTTTCTTGATCAAGCCAGGGGTTTTTCTCTTTGATTTTCATGCTGAAAAACAGATGAAAGAGGTTTTGGAGGCAGGGCCATGGTTTTTTGGTTCCAGGCCTTTAATTCTCAAACCTTGGAAAATCGACACTGATATGGATAGAATTCAGGACTGCACTTACCCAATGTGGGTTCAATTTCCCAATTTAAAACTGAATTTATGGAGCTCTTCAGGTATCAGTAAAATTGCTAGTTCAATTGGTAATCCTATTACTACAGATAAACTAACTGCTTTGAGGCAAAGACTCTCTTATGCTAGAGTTCTTCTTGAAGTTAATCTGCCATTGAAAGAACCTCTACCAGATCAAATAGTTATAAAAGGGCCTGATGGGAAAAATTATAACCAGAAAGTGGTTTATGAGTTCAAGCCAAGATGGTGTGTGAATTGCAAGATAGTGGGACACGAAACTGAACAATGTAGAAGACTTGCTACTAAGAAAATCTGGGTTCCAAAACAGCAGCTTAAAGGGGGAAATTCTTCACAGGAGCAACATGTTGTCAATCCCCAAGATAGGCATGTTCATGAGGATACCGCATCTAGTCCTAAGCCTACACAGACTGAATTTGTGCCTGATAATTCTCAGTCAGATGCACAAGGGATTCTGAGAAACATCACAGTTCACCCAAAGGATTCTGTTTCAGAAAAACATGCACAAACAGTGGTGCTAAGCGATAAGCAAAGTTCTGGACAATCTGATCAAATTGGAAATGGGAAGAAAAGCTCTGGTATTTTCGATCACTTTTCTCCCTCTATTAATATCAGTGGTTTCACTAGTGTTTCCAAAAGCAGTGCAACTAGAAGATCAAGTTTGAATATTGGTACTTCCAGTCATATAAGAGCTTCACAATTTAATTTGTTAGATCTTCATGATCTTTTTGATACCTCAAATGTGGATAGGGGTAAGAATCCTCAATAAATATGCATCTAGCAATCTGGAATATTAGAGGATTGAACAAGTCCTCTAAGCAAATGATAGTGAAGCAATTAATTCATGATTACAAGCTTGCTTTCCTAGCACTTTTGGAAACTAAAGTAGCTAGCAATAAAATGCAAACTATAGCAAATAAAATGGCAAAAAGCTGGAGCTGGATCTCAAATGCTAAACCAAATAGCAAGGGCAGAATATGGATTCTTTGGGATTGTGATATTCTTACTGTTCAATGTCTATCCTCCTCTGAGCAATTTATAACTTGCACAATATCTTCTAAAGATGATAAATTCTCCTGTATTGCTACTATTGTCTATGCCTTGAATGATCACATAGGCAGGAAGGAACTCTGGAATGATCTCCTATTGCTTCAGCAAAATGTAAACTGTCCTTGGATTGTAGGTGGGGATTTTAATGCTATCATTAGCAATGAAGAAAAACTGGGTGGATCACAAGTCACTGAATCAGATACTGAAGACTTTACACAATGTATTGATTCATGTCAGCTGCTTCATCTCAAATCTACTGGATGTTTTTTCACCTGGTGTAATAAACAGGAGGCTAATGCTAGAATTTGGAGCAGATTGGACAGGGTCTTAGTAAATGAGGAATGGATTCTTAACTACACCTCCAGTCAAGTTGATTTCTTGGTGCCTAGCCTATCGGCCGAGCCACCTCAAGGTGGCTCGGCCCAGAGCCGAGCCACCCTGAGGTGGCCGGCCCAGATCTGTGCCTAGGCACAGATCTGGGTGCCTATAAATAGGCCAAGTGGTATTCATTTTCGGAGGTTGGAATTTCAAGAGCCAAAACTCTGCCGGATTGAAGAGTGAACTCAGAGCTTTGAAGACTTGAAGACTTGCACGTACAGATCTGATCCTCGGCGAGCACCTACGTCAGAAAAGGCAGGATTTCGAGAGGAGGCAAAGAACAGATCTGAGATCTACACGATATCACACTCCGGATCTAAGCTTGGTCTTAGATCCCGAGATCTGAGCGATTATTCCCTTGGTGGACTAATCCCTCCCGTCTATTATTCCCTTCGTGGAATAATACCCGTATAATCGTGTAGATCCGACCGGATCTAGATCGCGCGGTGGTCCACGGATTAACCCCGGCGTCGGCAAAGAACCCACAAAAGCGAGAGACCGCAAAACAGGATCTCGCGATTCGTTCGACAAATAAGGAAAGTTGTAATTTTTCTTCTTTTCTTTGATTTAATTGTAACCGGATCTAAAAAAGACCGGATCTTTTGTAACCCAAGATGACAATTATTTCAATGAAGAAGAAAACCATTTTCCCCGCGAACAATGTCCACCCATTTCCACTTTGGGATGGGTAAAGGCTGAAGTGTTCCTACCGGTCTCTGATGTTCTGCCTTCACCTGCTGACAGGTAAAACACTTCGCCACATATTTTGAAATCTCTCTGCGCATACCACTCCACCAAAAGTGCCTCTTCAGGTCCTTGTACATCTTAGTGGTCCCTGGATATACTGTGTATCGAGTACGGTGTGCCTCATCAAACAACTCCCTCTTCAGCTCTGCACTGGCTGGCATAACCAATCTACCCTTCATCCGTAGACCTCCATCTGCTCCAATGGTCCAATCGGCCTTAGGCTCTTTAAAAATCTCCTCCTTATGGATTTGAATCCAAGAATCCTCCAACTGAGCTCTAACAACTCTGCCGCTCCAAGTTGGTTGCACTGATAATCTCGGGTCTGAAATCAAACTGGCTAAGAGTAAGAAGATCTCGATACAATGAGCACCTCAAAGCTGAAACCCAATGTCGACACTTCCTGCTTAAAGCATCTGCTACGACGTTCGCCTTCCCAGGATGATACTAGATCGTAAACTCATAATCCTTGAAAAACTCAATCCACCTCCGCTGCCTCTGGTTGAGTTCCTTCTGAGAGAAAAGATATTTCAGACTCTGGTAGTCTGTGAACAGCTCGAACTGCACTCCATACAAGTAGTGCCTCCATGACTTCAGTACAAATACCACTGCCGCTAGCTCCAAGTCATGAGTGAGATAGTTCTGCTCATGCACTCTCAACTGCCATGAGATATAAGCTACTACTCTCTGAGTCTGCATAAGGACGCCTCCTAATCCTGCCAATGATGCATCTGTGTAGACGACGAATGTCCTGTCGTTGCTCGGAATAGTTAAAACTAGTGCTGAGGTCAACTTAGTCTTCAAGATATCAAAGGCCTTATGGCATTCTATGCTCCAAATAAACTGTACACCCTTCTTCGTAAGGCATGTAAGTGGCGTCAAAATCTTCGAGAAGTCCTGGATGAACTTCCTGTAGTAGCCTGCTAATCCCAAAAAGCTGCGAATCTCTATCACTGTCTTTGGTGGCTCCCAATCAAGCACTGCTGTAACCTTAGCTGGGTCTACTGATATGCCCTCTCTGCTGATGATGTGACCGAGAAATCTGACTTCTGAAAGCCAAAACTCGCACTTGCTGAACTTGGCATATAACTGGTGCTAATTGGTGCTCCCGTAGGATCTGCAAAGCTAAACGGAGGTGCTGCTCATGATCTGCCTCCGATCTCGAATAAATGAGGATGTCGTCGATGAAAACAATCACGAACTGATCTAAGAATGGACAAAAAACCCGGTTCATCAAGTCCATGAATACCGCGGGTGCATTGGTCAACCCAAATGGCATGACCAAGAACTCGAAAGATCCATAGCGTGTGAGGAAAGCGGTCTTGGGGATATCCATCTCTCGAACCCGCAACTGATGATAACTAGAACGAAAATCAATCTTCGAGAAAAATCACGCTCCCTGCAACTGGTCGAACAAGTCATCAATCCTAGGCAGTGGGTACCTATTCCGGATAGTGACCTTGTTCAACTCCCGATAATCTATACATAATCTCATGCTGCCATCCTTCTTCTTCACGAAGAGGACTGGCGCGCCCCACGGAGAATGACTCCGACGAATAAAACCCTGAGCTAACAACTCATGCGATAGGGTGCGTGGGATATCGGGGCGGTCCCTGGCTGCAACTCAATACAAAACTCAACCTCTCTCAAAGGAGGTAACCCAGGTATGTCCTGAAAGATATCCTGATAATCCGAGACAACTCGAGTCTCTAACAAATCAGAACTCTGATCCCGCAGCATCACCCCGTTGATGAACGCCAGAAATTACTCCGCAAAGCGATTGCCCTGAGAAGTGGCCACAATCATCTCGGACCCATCGGACGCTCGCAATCTGACTGTCTTCGCAAAACAGTCAATACTAATATGGTAGGACGACAACCAATCCATACCAAGAATGACATCAAACTCGGACATATGCAAAACTATCAGATCGACTATGAACTCTGACTCGTCTAAACTGACGGTACACCTCCTACAAACGCTCTCCAGAAGCGATACCTCACCTAAACGGGTGGAGACTGATAAAGGGGTGTCTAGAGGCTGAGCTACGAGCTGGAGTCTAGCCATAAATGCATGCGAGATGAAAGAATGCGAAGCTCCCGAATCGAAAAGAATACGGGCGGGAACGGAATTCACAAGGAACGTACCCTCCACAACTGCTCCGCTGGCACCGTGATCACGGGGAACCACTGCATATACTCTGCCTGTGGCTAAAGACTGCTCGACTGCTAATGCTGGAGAATATGGGACAATCTGCCCCAGGGGAGCCTCCTGGACTGCTCGAACCTGCCCCTCTGCCCTCTGTGTCGCTGGCGGTGCCTCAAGCCTGTTCTGCTGACCCTGGCCTCTGCCCTGCGGTCGCTGCTACTGCTGGTTCGGACCCCTGCCCTGCTGAGCTCCTGCTGGTGCACTATGACACTCTGATGCCTTGTGCCCGACCTTGCGACAATTGAAACAAGACCCCTGGAACTTGCGCTGCTGATGCGCTCTCTGATCCTGCTAGGGTCCCTTCTTATGAGGGCCCTGCTACTGCTGATGCTGATGCCCTGACAAAGGTCTCTTGTTCTTACCCTTATCCCCGCTATGTCCTACCTTGGCCTTCCCTTACTTGTCCTTCTGGAACATAGTAGTCTCAATCTCCTGTGAAATGGCGGTCTCAGCTACCTCCCTAACTGAATAGAACCTCCTCGAGATGAGGTACCGGCGGAGATTAGGGCATAGCCTTGCTAACATCTGAGCTTGACGCTCTCCTGTCTGCCACATACCCGTGAAATGCAGCAACTCCATAAACCGTCACGCATAATCTGCCACTGTTATGTCCCCCTGAGTCATCCGGGACAACTCAAGCTCCTTCACAGTCCGTGCTGCAGAAGAAATATACTGCCCATCAAAGAAGTAGATGAAATCCTCCCATGTGAGGGTCATCCTCTGCTCTGGAGTAAACTGTAGCCGGTACCATCTCCCGGCATCTCCCTTCAGACTGTAGGATGCCAACCTCTGCTTCTGAACCGAATCTACACTGAGTATGTCAAATATATTGCTCACATCCTCCTTCCACTTTTGTGCTATAAGAGGGTCTGGTGACCCCTGGTGTGACGCCCCAGGGTTCACACAAGGCTGCAGTCCTAGGTAAAACCCTGATTGTTAAACCTGCCAAGCACTAAACACCATGCTACGACATGTTTCACCATCACAATCACTATCTCTCTAGAGGAAACAATAAATAGGTGAAGGTACGTACAAGCAAAAATATAAATAGAACAACACCGAATGTACACAGAAGAAGCATATAAAAAATCAATAATGAGCCCAACTAGAATAAAATAGACATATCTCTGAGTCTGAACTAAATCTCGAATACAATGAGTCACATAAACAAAGTCTCATAATAGCTCTCAACTCTATGAAACAAAATACCAATCTAGATTCTGAAAATAATCAACTACATGTGGAGTTCTACAATAACTACAAAATATGATAAGTAACTAAATGGACAACTAAGAAGTCCCATCAACCTGCGACTCTCCGTGTGCCAGACTCGCTGCCTGAAAGGGGGGAAAACAACAAGCGTCAAAGCGCTAGTGAGATCATCACTACCTCTCCCCAGGGGAAGGGGTAGGAGTATATAAGAAAATAGAGTCAGTACATACATATATCAAATCATTCATATAACTCTCTATGAATGAAAAACAAATAATCAATGATAAATACTCCAATCTCCAACATAAAGAATAATCATCTCATCTCGAATTACGTCCGAGTGACCTGCTCTAATATAAGAGGATACCAACCAAGCTAAAACAAATATATCTGCCATCCATAACGAAGTAAAACTTACAACTGATCAATTATCTATGTGTGTATCATCTTGTACTATAGCGATACTTTTGTAATGCTCGTTACTCAATCGCTCTGCGGCAATAGGGTTTATTTTTTTCCTATTTCGGATACATATAATAACGATACTGTTGTAATACTATTACTCAATCGTTCTGCGGCAATAGGTTTTATCTTCTTATCCCGGATACATAAAATAACAATACTTTTGTAATACTCTTACTCAATCGTTCTGCGGCAAATAAGTTTTATCTCCCTATTTCCGGATACATGAATTAACGATACTTTTGTAATACTCTTACTCAATCATTCTGCCGCAAATAGATTTTATCTCCCTATTTCCGGATACATGAATTAACTATACTCTTTCATATGTATTCATCCGCTCAACGTGCGACAAAAAGTATGTTAACACAACATAATCTAAGTGTACGTGCACATATCTCGGTGTGCGTGTCCATATCTGGTGTTCATCATCATCCCAGATGTTAAAAAACTCTTAATCATTGTATAAAATAGTACAAGATTGAGAAACTCTCTCAAAAATAACAAACAAGAGCGAAACTCAATAAACATTTACGTAATATATCAATTTATTTCAAATCAGTACATCTGCAGTTTTCTGCAGAATATATCATTAGTAAATTGAGCATATCTTTCTCTGGACAAACTCTTTTTAAGAATAGTTTTTCGTTTTGGAAACTAGACTCACATAGATATCATTTGACACTGATTTGACTCAGTTTGGAGTTCATATGATATTTCTAATTTTCAGTCAAAAATTTTATATGTGCATCAGATTTTCTGCAGAACATATCATCAGTAAATTGAGCATATCTTTCTCTAGGAAAACTATCTTTAGGTATGGTTTTCTGTTTTGAAATCTAGATTCACATATATTTCAATTGGAATTAGTTTGATTCAATTTAGATTTTATTTGTTATTTCAAATCTCTAGTTCAATAGTATATATGTGCAGCAGATTTTCAACAGAACATAACAAGCATGATTATTTGCACAAGAAATCATATGTAAACCTTCAATCATGAACGAAACTTTAAAACGAAGAATAAGACATCTAAATTCAGATAAACAATATTTTAAATTATTTTTAGATCTTAAAATATTTCTGTAAATTCGTGCTTAATCTCTTTAACATGAAAAGACCTAGTTTTTATACATATATACAAAAGATCCAATTTTTATACACAAATTAATTGATTAGGCTCTATAAAACTCATTAAAAACTCTTCAAAAATATTTTAAAAACATGGAGAGGGATTAGTAGAGATGATACTCGCCTGGGGTTGTAGGAAAACTTGTTAGAAGCAACGTCGAAGGAGATCTCTACTCCAAAAGCCAAAAATCAACAAAAACCCAACTTGAAAGCCTCCAATCTTCTCCAAGAATTCAAAATAGATTTTATGGGGGTTTGGTGGCTGTTAGGGTTCTTAGATATAATAAAAGAAAGGAATTTTCGTGAAAAATACAGATATTTATAGAGGCAAACCCGAAATAAATCTGTTAGACCCAAACCAGGAAACCTAGTCTGACTAGGAAAATACCCCTTCGATAGTTTGGTTATAACTTTCTCATATGACCTCGGAATAAGGTGATCTAAGACTTGTTGGAAATCTGTTGAAGAGACCTACAACTTTGGTATTTTACACTTTTCCAAATTCAAACTGCATCGATGTAAAAAATATAAAAACTCATAACTGGTCATTATTCCCAGATTTTCACTCTTTTGGCCTTTGTGCATGTTTTGTGCATTTGCACTCATATTTTCACAAATATATATTGAATTGATATCAAATCAATTCTTATCATATCCAAACATCAAAATATATTATTTTTTACCATATAACATATTTATCATTATTTATCATAAAGTATTCAAATTTACAGGGTTTTACATTCTTCCCCCCTTAAAAGAATTTCGTCCCCGAAATTCCACAATCGCATCTCAAAGCTCAAAAACTGGGAAAACATAATAAGAAGGTATAATTCATATTAAGAATTCCTTCTGCACCCATCTCATAGTATTAGCACAATGATATTTAAAGTTAACAACCTAGAATGCAAACATTCTCCCCTAAATCCCTAATTAAATAAAATTGGTACATCGAGCGAAATAATAACATCCTCCTCACGCTCCCAAGAAATCTCTTCGGCTCCTTGCCAGTTCCACTGAACTTTCATTAATTGAATGACTTTATTCCTCAGCTTTTTATTCTCTCTAGCAAGTATGCATACCGAAATCTCTACGGTAGTCAAGTCATCCTGAATCTCAATCTCTGGTGAATCAATCACTCTCTGTTGCTCATCATCCCGCAGATGCTTCTTAAGTATCAAAACATGAAAGACATCGTGTATACTCGACATCGATGCTGGAAGATCTAACCTGTAAGAAACAACTCCAATGCGCTCGATGATCCTGAAAGGACTAACATATCTCGGGGCAAGTTTCCCTCGTCTACCGAATCGCTGAACGTCCTTTATCGGTGATACTTTCAACATAACTGAGTCTCCGACCTGGAACTCTAAAGGTCGTCTCCTCTGATTTGCATAGCTCTTTTGCCGACTCTGCGACGTAAGAATGCGCTCTCGAATCAATGCCACCTTCTCTGTGGTCTGTCTTACTAACTCTGGACAAATCAATAAACTATCCTCTAGCTCTGCCCAACATATAGGTGATCTGCAAGGTCTCTCGTACAAAGCTTCATACAGTGCCATCCTGATGATAGCTTGATAACTATTATTATATGCAAATTCAATCAGTGGGATGTGATCCTCCCAGCTACCCTGAAAATTTATAATGCATGCTCTCAGCATGTCCTCTAAGATCTGATTCACCCTCTCGGTCTGACCATCTGTCTGGGGGTGAAAAACGCTGCTAAATGACAACTGACTGCCAAAAGCATACTGGAAACTCCTCCAAAAATGAGATGTGAAGCCCGAGCCCCGATCTGATACAATTGTCTCCGAAACTCCATGCAATCTAACAATCTCCCGAATGAAGATCCTCGCATACATATTTGCCGTATAAGTCATCCTCACTGGTAAGAAATATGTAGACTTAGTCAATCTGTCCACTATAACCCAAATAGAATCATTTCCTTCCTTTGATTTAGGCAACCCCATTATGAAATCCATGGAAATATCTGCCCACTTCCACTCAGGAACGGGTAAAAGCTGTAGGGTTCCTGCATGTCTCTGATGTTCTGCCTTAATTTGTTGGTAGGTACAACACTTAGCCGCATAATCTGCAATCCCTCTGCGCATACCACTCCACCAAAAATGCCTCTTCAGATCCTTGTACATTTTCCTTATGCATGGATGTACTGTATATCTGTTACGATACGCCTAAACTGTCGCAAAATAAGCCATACCCTCCGGGTCTGCATCAAAACACCTTGTAGTCCTGCTAATGATGTGTCCACGTAAATGACAAATGTCGTATCACTGTTTAGAACAGTCAAAATTGTCATTGTAGTCTATCTAGCCTTAATAGTCTTAAAGGCTTCCTGGCACCCCATGCCCAAAGCAAACTATACACCCTTCTTTGTAATGTGTGTAAGTAGTATCACAATCTTTAAAAAGTCCTGAATGAACTTTCTCTCATACCATTCTAAAACTACGAACCCCTGAAATGGTTCTTAGTGGCTCTCAATCAAGTACAGCCTCAACAATGGCTGGATCCGCTGTTATGCCCCACCTGTTGATGACGTGGCCTAGAAAATCTAATCTCTTATAGCCAAAACTCGTATTTGCTGAACTCAGCGTATCACTGATGCCTCTAATCTCAATTGTCCACTATCCCCGCAATGCCAAAAGAGGATGTTGCTCATGCTCTGTCTCCGATCTCAAAAAGATAAAGATGTCGTTAATAAAATGACTACAAACTGGTCCTAACATGTACGAAAAACCCGGTTCATCAAATCCATGAATACCGTGGGTGCATTGTTCAGCCCAAATAGCATGACAAGAACTCAAAAGACCCATATCGAGTCAGAAAATACGGTTTTGGAAATATCCATTTACCGCAATCGCAACTGGAAATAACTAGAATGAATATTAATCTTCGAGAAATGTTGCGCTCCCTGCAGCTAGTCAAACAAGTCATAAATCCTCGATAGTGGATCCGTGATCCGAAAAATGACCTTGTTCAACTCATGATAATCGATACACAATTGCATGCTATAGTCCTTCTTCCCCACGAAGAAGACTTGTGCTCCCATAAAAATGACTCTGACAAATAAAACCATGAGTTAACAACTCATCTACCTGAGTCTTTAGCTCCCTCCTCTCAGCGGGTGCCATAAGATATGATAGGGTGCTCGGAAAATCGGTACAGTGCCTGCTACAACTCGATGCAGGGAAACAACCTCTCTCACTGGAGAAAACATAGGTACCTGAAAGACATCCTGATGTGACGCCCCTGGGTTCACACAAGGCTGCCGTCCGAGGTGAAACCAGAGATGTCAAACCTGCCATGCACCACACCGTGCAATAACATGTTTTACCATCACAATTACTATCTCTCTAGTGGAATCAACAACAGGTGTAGTACAAAGCAAGTAAAAGATTATACAAGAATTAACTGATGAAGTAATAGAGATCAAATTAATATTTTGACATTCTAAAATACTGGAATACAAGTAAATGTCTGAAATATATGAACTGGAGTTCTCAATAAGTCTCAATAGGTACGTCGA
Source organism: Asparagus officinalis (assembly GCF_001876935.1). Classification (NCBI taxonomy): domain Eukaryota; kingdom Viridiplantae; phylum Streptophyta; class Magnoliopsida; order Asparagales; family Asparagaceae; genus Asparagus; species Asparagus officinalis. The sequence continues at coordinate 62,964,589 of NC_033794.1, read as the reverse complement.
GCGAAATAATCCAAACAAGGAAACCCTCATGTATATACCTTGTATCTCAAATTGTAGATCCCTAAATATTAAACCCGAGGTTGGTCACAAGAAACAAATAAAGAAAAGAATACATACCCATCTATACCGATGAAAAGTAAACATGACAAAGCTACAATAGATGTCATGTACAACCTAAGTAGCTATCATGCCCCGGCCTAATACAATATGTCGTGAACCCAACTGAGATAAGTAATATGCTCAAGGTTTTTCAAAAGTCTAAAACATGACTGTAATGGATTATAGTCCAACACGAGGACTTTAATGGATTATAGTCCAACACGAGGACTTTAATGGATTATAGTCCAACACGAGGACTTTAATGGATTATAGTCCAACACGAGGACTGCGTATAAGAAAAGTATGCATGTGTTATTCCCGTACATACCCTACTGTACGGACTTAAACTCGTGTTCGAAGTGTCATCTCACACGTACAGGTGAAATCATAATCACTATATGCATATATACTTATTTATACCCAACAGGTGATTTAAACAGAAGCACGAATGAAACAGAAAGAAAGTACTGCGATGAGTCGACTCGTGCTCAAATATGAGTCGACTCAACAGAACACATTTGATAACAGAAAAGGACTTTGTGAGTCGACTCATGACAGTCATGGGTCGACTCATGACTTATGGGTCGACTCGTATGCTGACGAGTCGACTCAGCAGAAGTAAAAAGACAACACAACTGGACTTCGTGAGTCGACTCATGACAGTCATGGGTCGACTCAACCTGATGAGTCGACTCGTGATGAGTCGTGAGTCGACTTACGGGCTGAAATCTGCATATATCACAAGTTAAATTCGCCAAATCGATCCATCCTTCCATTACACTGATCTACATCTTTATAGCTATCAATTCTAGACTATGATACAGTGAGAAAAACATATTTATCATGAGAAACGATTCTCTTGTAGGTTAAAACTCATATTTAACTCCTATACATGAAAGAAAGCATTAAATCAAAATAAAACACATATTTTTATTCTTTAAATAAAACTCCAGATCTGGGTTTTTATCAAAAACTCGTTGGTGAGGTAAGAACATATTTTTATACTCACATATACGTTTTAGGCTCAACAAATCCCATTAAAACTGATTAGAAAACTTTTAAGAACATAGGAGAGGACTGGGCGAGATGTTACTCGCCTGAGGGGGTATTGTAGAACTCCTGAACACGCGTGAGCATGCTCCTCCTTCGATAGAATCGCTCCAAATCCCGCTGAAACCCTTCGAGACTCCTCAAAAATCACCAAGAACGGATCTAGGGTTTGGGAGAGAAGAGGGGGGCTGCTAGGGTTTGTAAAACAGAAGAAAAGATGTGATTTTAGGGATATAACATGTATACATATAGCAGCAAACCCGAAACCCGAAACCCGAAACTGGAAATTCAGTCTGACTAGGAACATTCTCTTTGGTATTTTGGCTATAACTTTCCCATACGATCTCGGAATAAGGTGATCTAAGATTTGTTGGAAAGATCTTGAAGAGACCTACAACTTTGGTATTATACACTTGTCTAGATTCGTAATAAATCAGTATGAAAAATACAGAAACTATCAACTGGTCAAAATTCCCAGATTTTCACTCTTGGCCTTTGTGCATGTTTTGTTTATTTACACTCATATATTCACAAATATACATTAAATTGATCTCAAATCAATTCCTATCATACCCAAATATCAAAATACATTATTTTCATCATATAACATATTTATAATTATTTATCACACTATATTCAAATTTTCGGGGTTTTACACCTGATATACTGAGATAACTCCGGTCTCGCTCAAAACTGCACCCCGATCCCGTATCATCACCTCTTCGACGTATGCCAGAAATAACTCCGTATTCTGGTTACCCCATGAGGTTGTTATTATCTATACAATCCCAACGAATGCTCACAAGTATACTATTTTAGCAAAACAGTCGATACTGATATTGTAGGATGATAACCATTTCATACCAAGAATGACGTCGAAGTTCGACATCCACAAAACGACCATGAAAAAGATGAATTCAAACTCATCTATATTGATGACACATCTCCTACATAAACTCTCTAATAGGGACACCTCCCCTAAAGGAGTACAAACTGATAATGGAATGCCTAAACGCTGCGCTACAAGATGATGTCTAATCATGACATCATGATAGATAAAAAAAATGCGAAGCTTCTAAATCAACAAGATTCGAGCTGGATAAGAATTTACTACGAAAACTCTGTTCACACTATGATCACGTGGCGCGACTACATAAACTCTGATAATGGCCGATGCCTGCTACGCTGCTGGCGGTGAAACACATGGGTCCATCTGACACTGATAAATACTCTAAATAGCGCAATTATGGCCTATAGGCCCCTACATCCTCAGAATAACCGGTAGCACATCTATCCTCCGATGCTGGCCGTAACTGCTGCCCTAAGATTATTGGCCCTGATCTCTATCATGCTAGTCTCCTGCTAGTGTACTGCGATAATTCTTCGCTCTATGTCCGATCTTATTATAATTGTATCATGTGTCCCGAATCATGCGCTGCTATGGTGTTATCAAATCATGTTTGCTATCTTCTTGTAATGTCTTTATTGCTGATGGTAAAAATCCTTACCCCGCTGCTGGGGTCCTCTAGATCCCATAATAGGCCTCTTGCCCTTATCATTGCCATCACGCTAGTCTAGATTTCATAATTAACTATAGGCATATCTCACTGTTTTAAGCAAACTAGCTCTAACTGCTTGTCGAAGAAGTAAACAAAATTTTTCCAAATAAGTGATATTCACTGTCCTGACGAAAATCTGAAATCGTAGCTATTCTTTGCTGCTATTCTTCGGTGGTATCCTCTGTGCTGAAAATATTTAACCTCTGGTTTGATACTGAGTCTACGTTAAGGAATTTTCACATATTTCTTTTTATTTATAAGCTGCATATGAATTCAATGTGCCTTGCACTATGGTGTTCTCAGTGTCCTACATCTTTCTTATTCTTATAGAGCCAAGCCTCCTGTTCTGTATCTCTATCAACAAATGGTTGTAGTGATAATGTAATCATTAGTATTACCTCTTCAATTGGCACAATTAGTACAACGGGTGGTGGAACTCCAGAAAATGTAATATGGCTCGCTACTCCCTCCTCGAGTGTTGCTAGTCTCTGTTTCTGAAAACGGTGCCATAAAGTCGATCAAATACTGTGGATCCTACTGCGGTTTGGACTCTGCTTACCCAGCTCTCCGGGTACGAGTTTTACCTCGATCGTATTCTCGCTCCAACATTTATAATATCGAGAGGAGAGCTTATGATCATAGTAAGTGAGATCGCAAACATATATACATATATATAACATATCACAATACGTATTCATAATATATAATATTCACGTAAATACTTTAAATCAACATAAAATAATTGTTAAATTTTTTTTTGAAATTTTGAGATACACGCACATATCGTCCTCACTCATTCTAGGAATTCATAATGGACTCTATACGTGAATCCTAGGAAACTCTATCCTAACTCCACAATTTGACACAGGAATGATCCTAAGGATGCTGGAACTAGAGCTCTGATACCAACTATGACGTCCCAGGATTCACACAAGGCTGCAGTCCCAGGTGAAATCCGGATTGTCAAACCTGCCAAGCACCAAACACCATGCTACGACATGTTTCACAATAGCTCTCAACTCTATGAAATAAAATACCAATTTAGATTCTGAAAATAATCAACTACATGTGGAGTTATACAATAACACAAAATATGATAAGTAACTAAATGGACAACTAAGAAGTCCCATCAACCTGCGACTCTCCGTGCGCCAGCCTTGCTGCCTGAAAGGGGGGGGGGACAACGAGCGTCAAAGCACTAGCGAGATCATCACTACCTCTCCCCAGGGGAAGGGGTAGGAGTATATAAGAAAATAGAGTCAGTACATACATATATCAAATCATTCATATAACTCTCTATGAATGAAAAACAAATAATCAATGATAAATACTCCAATCTCCAACATAAAGAATATTCATCTCATCTCGAATTACGTCCGAGTGACCTGCTCTAATATAAGAGGTTACTCAATCGCTCTGCGGCAATAGGGTTTATTATTTTCCTATTCCGGATACATATAATAACGATATTGTTGTAATACTCTTACTCAATCGTTCTGCGGTAAATAGGTTTTATCTCCCTATTTCCGGATACATGAATTAACGATACTTTTGTAATACTCTTACTCAATCGTTCTGCGGCAAATAGGTTTTATCTTCCTATTTCCGGGTACATGAAATAACGATACTTTTGTAATACTATTACTCAATCGTTCTGCGGTAATAGGTTTTATCTCCCTATCCCGGATACATAAAATAACGATACTTTTGTAATACTCTTACTCAATCGTTCTGCGGCAAATAGGTTTTATCTCCCTATTTCCGGATACATGAATTAACGATACTTTTGTAATACTCTTACTTAATCAGTCTGCGGAAAATATGTTTTATCTCCCTATTTTCGGATACATGAATTAACTATACTCTTTCATATGTATTCATCCGCTCAACGTGTGACAAAAAGTATGTTAACACAACATAATCTAAGTGTACGTGCACAAATCTCGGTGTGCGTGTCCATATCTGGTGTTCATCATCATCCCAGATGTTAAACAACTCTTTGAGACTCCTCAAAAATCCCGCTGAAACCCTTTGAGACTCCTCAAAAATCCCTAGCATGCTCCTCCTTCGATAGAATCGCTCCAAATCCCGCTGAAACCCTTTGAGACTCCTCAAAAATCACCAAGAACGGATCTAGGGTTTGGGAGAGAAGAGGGGGGCTGTTAGGGTTTGTAAAACAGAAGAAAAGATGTGATTTTCGTGATATAACATGTATACATATAGCAGCAAACCCGAAACCCGAAACCCGAAACTGGAAATTCAGTCTGACTAGGAACATTCTCTTTGGTATTTTGGCTATAACTTTCCCATACGATCTCGGAATAAGGTGATCTAAGATTTTTTGGAAAGATCTTGAAGAGACCTACAACTTTGGTATTATACACTTGTCTAGAGTCGTAATAAATCAGTATGAAAAATACAGAAACTATCAACTGGTCAAAATTCCCAGATTTTCACTCTTGGCCTTTGTGCATGTTTTGTTTATTTACACTCATATATTCACAAATATACATTAAATTGATCTCAAATCAATTCCTATCATACCCAAATATCAAAATACATTATTTTCATCATATAACATATTTATAATTATTTATCACACTATATTCAAATTTTCGGTTATTTTCATCATATAACATATTTATAATTATTTATCACACTATATTCAAATTTTCGGGGTTTTACACCTGATATACTGAGATAACTCCGGTCTCGCTCAAAACTGCACCCCGATCCCGTATCATCACCTCTTCGACGTATGCCAGAAATAACTTCGTATTCTGGTTACCCCATGAGGTTGCTATTATCTATACAATCCCAACGAATGCTCACAAGTATACTGTTTTAGCAAAACAGTCGATACTGATATTGTAGGATGATAACCATTTCATACCAAGAATGACGTCGAAGTTCGACATCCACAAAACGACCATGACAAAGATGAATTCAAACTCATCTATATTGATGACACATCTCCTACATAAACTCTCTAATAGGGACACCTCCCCTAAAGGAGTACAAACTGATAATGGAATGCCTAAACGCTGCGCTACAAGCTGATGTCTAATCATGACATCATGATAGATAAAAAAAATGCGAAGCTTCTAAATCAACAATATTCGAGCTGGATAAGAATTTACTACGAAAACTCTGTTCGCACTATGATCACGTGGCGCGACTACATAAACTCTGCTAATGGCCGATGCGTGCTACGCTGCTGGCGGTGAAACACATGGGTCCATCTGACACTGATAAATACTCTAAATAGCGCAATTATGGCCTATAGGCCCCTACATCCTCAGAATAACCGGTAGCACATCTATCCTCCGATGCTGGCCGTAACTGCTGCCCTAAGATTATTGGCCCTGATCTCTATCATGCTAGTCTCCTGCTAGTGTACTGCGATAATTCTTCGCTCTATGTCCGATCTTATTATAATTGTATCATGTGTCCCGAATCATGCGCTGCTATGGTGTTATCAAATCATGTTTGCTATCTTCTTGTAATGTCTTTATTGCTGATGGTAAAAATCCTTACCCCGCTGTTGGGGTCCTCTAGATCCCATAATAGGCCTCTTGCCCTTGTCATTGCCATCATGCTAGTCTTGATTTCATAATTAACTATAGGCATATCTCACTGTTTTAAGCAAACTAGCTCTAACTGCTTGTCGAAGAAGTAAACAAAATTTTCCCAAATAAGTGATATTCACTGTCTCGACGAAAATCTGAAATCGTAGCTATTCTTTGCTGCTATTCTTCGGTGGTATCCTCTGTGCTGAAAATATTTAACCTCTGGTTTGATACTGAGTCTACGTTAAGGAATTTTTACATATTTCTTTTTATTTATAAGCTGCATATGAATTCAATGTGCCGTGCACTATGGTGTTCTCAGTGTCCTACATCTTTCTTATTCTTATAGAGCCAAGCCTCCTGTTCTGTATCTCTATCAACAAATGGTTGTAGTGATAATGTAATCATTAGTATTACCTCTTCAATTGGCACAATTAGTACAACGGATGGTGGAACTCCAGAAAATGTAATGTGGCTCGCTACTCCCTCCTCGAGTGTTGCTAGTCTCTATTTCTGCAAACGGTGCCATAAAGTCGATCAAATACTGTGGAGCCTGCTGCGGTTTGGACTCTGCTTACCCAGCTCTCCGGGTACGAGTTTTACCTCGATCGTATTCTCGTTCCAACATTTATAATATCGAGAGGAGAGCTTATGATCATAGTAAGTGAGATCGCAAACATATATACATATATATAACATATCACAATACGTATTCATAATATATAATATTCACGTAAATACTTTAAATCAACATAAAATAATTGTTAAATTTTTTTTTGAAATTTTGAGATACACGCACATATCGTCCTCACTCATTCTAGGAATTCCTAACGGACTCTATACGTGAATCCTAGGAAACTCTATCCTAGCTCCACAATTTGACACAGGAATGATCCTAAGGATGCTGGAACTAGAGCTCTGATACCAACTATGACGCCCCAGGATTCACACAAGGCTGCAGTCCCAGGTGAAACCCGGATTGTCAAACCTGCCAAGCACCAAACACCATGCTACGACATGTTTTACCATCCCAATCACTATCTCTCTAGAGGAAACAATAAATAGGTGAAGGTATGGACAAGCAAAAATATAAATAGAACAACACCGAATGTACACAGAAGAAGCATATGAAAAATCAATAATGAGCCCAACTGGAATAAAATAGACATATCTCTGAGTCTGAACTGAATCTCGAACACAACGAGTCACATAAACAAAGTCTCACAATAGCTCTCAACTCTATGAAACAAAATACCAATCTAAATTCTGAAATTTATTAACTACATGTAGAGTTCTGCAATAACTACAAAATATGATAAGTAACTAAATGGACAACTAAAAAGTCTCATCAACCTGCGACTCTCCGTGCGCCAGACTCGCTGCCTGAAAGGGGGTCCCCAGGGGAAGGGGTAGGAGTATATAAGAAAATAGAGTCAGTACATACATATATCAAATCATTCATATAACTCTCTATGAACGAAAAACAAATAATCAAATGATAAATACCCCAATCTCCAATATAAAGAATAATCATCTTATCTCGAACTACGTCCGAGTGACCTGCTCTATAATAAGAGGATATTAACAATTGCTAAAATAAATATATCTGCCGTTCATAACGGGTGCATCAAAATCTCAAAGGAAATACCCTATTCGTGGGCAATTTATCATAGAAGTAAAGCCTACAACTGATCAAATATCTATGTGTGCATCATCTTGTACTATAGCGATACTTTTGTAATGCTCGTTACTCAATCGCTCTGCGGCAATAGGGTTTATTATTTTCCTATTCCGGATACATATAACAACGATACTGTTGTAATACTATTACTCAATCGTTCTGCGGTAATAGGTTTTATCTTCCTATCCCGGATACATATAATAACGATACTGTTGTAATACTATTACTCAATCATTCTGCGGCAATAGGTTTTATCTCCCTATCCCGGATACATAAAATAACGATACTTTTGTAATACTCTTACTCAATCGTTCTGCGGCAAATAGGTTTTATCTCCCTATTTCCGGATACATGAATTAACGATACTTTTGTAATACTCTTACTTAATCATTCTGCGGCAAATATGTTTTATCTCCCTATTTCCGGATACATGAATTAACTATACTCTTTCATATGTATTCATCCGCTCAACGTGCGACAAAAAGTATGTTAACACAATATCAATTTATTTTAAATCAGCACATCTGTAGTTTTCTGCAGAATATATCATTAGTAAATTGAGCATATCTTTCTCTGAACAAACTCTTTTTAAGAATAGTTTTTCGTTTTGGAAACTAGACTCACATAGCTATCATTTGACACTGATTTGGCTCAGTTTGGAGTTCATATGTTATTTCTAATTTCCAGTCAAACATTTTATATGTGCATCAGATTTTCTGCAGAACATATCATCAGTAAATTGAGCATATCTTTCTCTAGGAAAACTATCTTTAGGTATGGTTTTCTGTTTTGAAATTTAGATTCACATATCTTTCAATTGGCATTAGTTTGATTCAATTTAGATTTTATTTGTTATTTCAAATCTCTAGTTCAATAGTATATATGTGCAGCAGATTTTCAACAGAACATAACAAGCATGATTATTTGCACAAGAAATCATATGTAAACCTTCAATCATGCACGAAACTTTAAAACGAAGAATAAGACATCTAAATTCAGATAAACAATATTTTAAATTATTTTTAGATCTTAAAATACTTCTGTAAATTCGTGCTTAATCTCTTTAACATGAAAAGACCTAGTCTTTATACATATATACAAAAGATCCAATTTTTATACACAAATTAATTGATTAGGCTCTATAAAACTCATTAAAAACTCTTCAAAAATATTTTAAAAACTAGGAGAGGGATTAGTAGAGATGATACTCACCTGGGGTTGTAGGAAAACTTGTTAGAAGCAACGTCGAAGGAGATCTCCACTCCAAAAGCCAAAAATAAACAAAAACCCAACTTGAAAGCCTCCAATCTTCTCCTAGAATTCAAAATAGGTTTTATGGGGGTTTGGTGGCTGTTAGGGTTCTTAGATATAATAAAAGAAAGGAATTTTCGTGAAAAATACAGATATTTATAGAGGCAAACCTGAAATAATTCTGTTAGACCCGAACCAGGAAACCTAGTCTGACTAGGAAAATACCTCTTTGATATTTTGGTTATAACTTTCTCATATGACCTCGGAATAAGGTGATCTAAGACTTGTTGGAAATCTGTTGAAGAGACCTACAACTTTGGTATTTTACACTTTTCCAAATTCAAACTGCATCAATGTGAAAAACATAAAAACTCATAACTGGTCATTATTCCCAGATTTTCACTCTTTTGGCCTTTGTGCATGTTTTGTGCATTTGCACTCATATTTTCACAAATATATATTGAATTGATCTCAAATCAATTCTTATCATATCCAAACATCAAAATATATTATTTTTTACCATATAACATATTTATCATTAGTTATCATAAAGTATTCAAATTTACGGGGTTTTACACCTGGAACTCTGGTGCCCTCATCTTCTGATACCTCTCTACCATACGGAGCTAAGCTTCCTGCTCCGTGGCTCTATCTGGTACCGCTAGTGGAATAGTTGCAGGTGCTACCTCTGGGTCTCTCTCTGATCGGGACGACTGGTATCCCCTGCTGCTGAGCTACCGGTGGTGGTGGTGTCCGTGGTGCTATATGAGTCGTTACAAACTCCTCAATGGTTGTCATCCTGGTAATAAGAGGAGCCATGATATCCACCAAATACTGAGGAGCCTGCTGCGGCTCTGGTGGTGCCTGCTCCTGTAAGAGGAGCCATGATATCCACCAAATACTGAGGAGCCTGCTGCGGCTCTGGTGGTGCCTGCTCCTGCTTGGGTGGAGCCTGCTGCGGCTCAGGTGGGACCTGCTGGGGCTCTGCCTGAGCGGCCCTTCGAGTACGAGGTGTCCCACGTCCTGCCATCTCTCTGTTCATAAGAAACAATAAAGTTCATGAGTCAAAGTAGACGTATATTCTGTTCATACATAGTACATCACAATATGATTATCACATTACATAATATTCACGCATACACTTTAAGCAAAAATAGTTGTCATAAAAAAATTTCTCAAATTTTTGAGATATACGCATATATCGTCCTCACTCATACTAGGAAATCCTTAGCGGACTCTACACATGAATCCTAAGAAACTCTAACCTAGCTCCACGACTCGACACAGGATGATCCTAGGGATACTGAAACTAGAGCTCTGATACCAACTATGACGCCCTTGGGTTCACACAAGGCTGCAGTCCGAGGTGAAACCAGAAATGTCAAACCTGCCATACACCACACCGTGCAATAACATATTTCACCATCACAATTACTATCTCTCTAGTGGAATCAACAACAGGTGTAGTACAGAGCAAGTAAACAATCTTATAACAAATGCTTGATGAAATGATAGGACTCAAATTAATACATCTCATCAATCAAATAAGCTGAAGTACATAGTCAAAGTCTGAAATAAACAATAAAGATCTGGAGACCTCAACATGTCTCAAAGTACATAATGTCTGATACAGGAAATAAGGCACACAGCCTTTATAACTCTAGAACATAAACCTCTAAAGTCTAAAATGTCTCAAGTGGAGTACAAAAATAAATACATCTAAAAAGAGGATAATAGACACTAGTATGGGTCGCCCTCAACCTGTGACTCTCCGGGCTCCTGGCTCGTTACCTGAAAGGGGGAGGGACAACGAGTGTCAAAGTGCTAGTGAGCAACATCACAACCAACCCCAAGGGATAGGGCTCGTTGTATATGAAAATACAATTAATACATAATAATATAAATCATTTACACAAACATTAATGGGTTTTAGTACTTAGGGAAATACAACACGAGCATAGGTACGTCGAGCGAAATAATCCAAACAAGGAAACCCTCATGTATATACCTTGTATCTCAAATTGTAAATCCCTAAATATTAAACCCGAGATTTGTCACCAGCAAAAAAATAAAGAAATGAATACAACCCTATCTCTACCAATAAAAATGTAAACTTGTCAAAGCTACAATAGGTGACATGTTCAGCCTAGGTAGCTATTATATCCCAGCCTCATACAATATGTCGTGTACCCAAACTTGATTTAGTAACATGCTCAAGGTTTAGCAAAAGTCTAAAACATGACAGTAATAGATTATAGTCCAACACGAGGACTTTTATGGATTATAGTCCAACACGAAGACTGCGTATAAGAAGGTATGCATGTCTTATTCCCATACGTACCCTGCTGTACTGACTTAAGCTTGTGTCCAAAATATCATCTTACATGTACAGGTGAAATCATAATCACTGCAATTAAATACTCCATAAACAAGGCACTCCTCAAGTTCAAGCGTGCTAGACAGTACCCTTGAATATGTAAACACTGTATGAGTCGACTCATGACAGTCATGGGTCGACTCATGACTTATGGGTCGACTCGTATACTGACGAGTCGACTCAGCAGAATCAAAAAGGCAACACAACTAGACTTCGTGAGTCGACTCATGACAGTGATGGGTCGACTCAACCTGATGAGTCGACTCATGATGAGACGTGAGTCGACTCATGGGCTGAGTAAAGCATTTCTCACAACTATAACTCGTTCAACTCGATCCACACTTCCATTTACTGATCTACACTTCTATAGCCATCGATTCTCGACTATGATACAGTGAGAAAAACATATTTATCATGAGAAACGATTTTCTTGTAGGTTAAATCTAACATTTAACTCCTATACATGAAAGAAAGCATTTAATCAATATAAAACTCATATTTTTATTCTTTAAATAAAATTTCAGATCTGGGTTTTCATCAAAAACTTGTTGGTGGGGATTTAAAATCTGAAACACATGATTTCTAGCATTAACCCTAACAAGGATATTGATTTATACTTGAAAATAAGTCTTAGGCTCAATAAAACTCATGGAAAATAGTTGTAAACTCTTAAAAACATGGGAGAAAGATTGGACGAGATGTTACTCGCCTCAGATGTGATGAAGAACAATCCCCTTTGCTGCAGTCCACAAGAAGCTGCTAAAATCCCCCAAAAATCGTTCAAGAATGCCCAAAAATGAGCTAGGGTTTTGAGGGGGAGAGGGGGCTAGGATTTCTCTAGGGTTAGCTGATGAAATGAGGTATTTTCGGGTAGAGGAGAATATATACGAGTGGATAAAACCCGACCCGAAACCCAAACAAACTCGACCTAGAAAAACCAGAAAACCCCGATGAGTCGACTCATGTTCTGTTATGAGTCGACTCATGACTCATGGGTCAACTCATAAGGTAATGAGTCAACTCAGCAGAGCCATTTGACAACATGGGTTGATATCATGAGTCGACTCATGACAGTCATGGGTCGACTCATGAGCTAAAATCTGGGTTCTTTGACCCTGCTGTTCGCCGACTCGTTCGACGCTACTCCTGCGCTGGTTGACACTTCCATAACTCATCAAAATCACAGGGTTTTACAACCATGGTGTCAAGTGCAGTCAACCGAGAGTCGGGTTCAGATCTGTTTTGGTTTCCTATTCTGTTTGGGATTTGTGTTTGGTATAAATACCAATACACGTTTTAGGGTTTCTTAGGCTTGTTGTGGGGATATTTAGAGCACATAAAAGAGGTATTTTCAGAGCTATTGGTTAGGGTTTTGTTTGGAGAGAATTAGAGATTTGTTGGTGACATTAATTGGTGAGTTCGAGTGATTTGCAATCTCAGTTTCTACTCTTCTTCTCTATTAGTAAAAACCCCATCCCCTTCTTGCCCCGTGGATGTAGGCAACATGCCGAACCACGTTAAAATTGCTTGTTTGTGTTTGTGACATTACTTTGGTTTGTTTGGCCTTCTCTCGGCGTTTGGTTTGGTTCCACGAAGCACTTCGTTTTTGACTTCCGCTCACTACATTAAGTTCTTACAAAATACCAATATCAATGAAGATCACATTATCTTCCATGCATCTAACCAATTATAATCAAAACTATACATGCACATTATCTCTCTTGTACCATCATACATAATAAAAGAATGCCTCATTTAGACAAATATAATAAAATAATAGTATCAATTATAATAGTAAATAGCCCACATTTATTTAGATAACATAATAAGAAAAATAACAAGTCTCATTGAGAATATAACAAAAAATGATGGTAGTAAGCTAGGCAATACACTAATCAACTACATATCTACTCCTCCATACTTAAAAGAGGATCCAAGGACTTATTGTTTACGCTACAGTAAATATTGCAGTAAATCTTAAGAGTAAAATTATTGTCCTTGCTACAGTAATTCAACAATACACGTTTACGTATAGAGCGGTAGATATGATTTCTAATTTTAAGCATACAATATTTAAATTAAATGTATTAAATCTTAGAGGGAGGCAGATTTAAAATGTAATACTTATAATAACAGAGGGTCATGCTTTACACGGGGTGCACACTTGTAAGGATCATGAATTTTGATACTAGTTAAAATAATTTTCAAGTATTTTAAAATATTTTAATTATGATTTTTAAAAGAGTATTTATATATTTCTTGAATTTCTACAAATTTTCTATGATTAAAAGTCTAAGTTTTATATTTATTTAAATGATTTAAATATTTATAAATTTATTTAGTATAGTAAAAAATTTCTAGAATTAATTTATTGTGTTATCGGTACTATTACATATCATTTTGCATAATACGTGGTATTATTATTATTATTATTATTACGTATATTTCATACAATACATTCTATTATTAATTACGTATTATTTGTGTAATTTGTTATATTATTTCTACAATACGTATTAACTTTCGTATTAGCACAACTGGTACGTTTTATTGTGTAGATAATCCTGTAATTATTTGATTTTAAATATATTATTCTTGTTTAATTGTACAATTTCTTGTATTATTTCTACTATCGTGTATTATCGGTTATATTACTACAACTGGTACGTTTTAATACGTAGAAAATTTTCACATAGTTATTTAGTTTATTTTATAATTATTATTATTTTTAATTAATTTTCAAAACCCTAATTTCTCTCTCTTTCTCTCTCTCTCTCTCTCTCTCTCTCTCTCTCTATATATATATATATATATATATATATATATATA
>NC_033794.1:62943484-62949329 GCF_001876935.1 Asparagus officinalis | reverse complement strand
TCGCCGTCGACATCATGCACAGCCCGACATCCGCCGTCGAACCCCCTCTCGAGCCCGTCGTCGCCACGCCACGCCAAGCCAGCAGCCCGTCGTTCCTACCCATGCCCAGATCAGACCGCGGACCCACATTGTCAACGTTGATTCATTCGACAATAACCCGAGACAAAACCCCTCTTGCTCATATCTGAATTTAGATCCATTTTAAAGTATATGCATATATTTGATTGTATTTTGATTATGTTGTAGTATGTATTTATGATAATCTGCGTGGATTGTTGATGAATAATAATAAATATGATAAACAGTATTTTTAGAATAATTATAATAAAATTAAAAGAATTTGTTTTGGTAAAAGAATCATTTTAGAATAAATAAAATAAAATAAAAGAATTTATTTTAGCAAAAGAATAATTTAAGAATAATTATAAATAATTTAAAGGAATTTATTTTGCTAAAGAAAATTTTTGAGTAAATATCTTAAAAGGATTTATTTTGGAAAAAGAGAATATTTGATTATGATGAGAAATAAAGTAAAAGAATTTATTTTGAAAAATGATTATTTTAAGTAAATAAATTTATTATTTTTTGAAGGTTAATTTAGAACAATTTCATGAGTTATGATCCTTAGATTTAATTATATGATATGCCATGATTTATTGCATAGGATCAGTTGCATTTATGATTGTTGTGATTGAGAACTGTTAGTAGTTTCATGACTTAGTGGCTTTGCACATCATGAACAAGACTTAGTGACATATGTGTGTGCATTGACTGAATCTAGGAGGTGGACTAGAGATCTAGTTCAGGTTATGATTGTTGACTTAGAAAAGTGAGAAGAGTTAGGATGTGGAAGTTAATGTTCATGTGCTTAGATGTGACTATTGATGTATCTTCCAGCTCGCGCTAGTGAATTCGTGTAGTCACCGGGGTTGGTTGTTGGGTTAAAGTGAGTTCGTGTAGTCACTTTAGTTCGTGACCTATTTCGTCACCTGAGCCTTGCCTGAGTTCGAACCAGGCTGAGATCGGATTGTGTGTAGTCCTCTGACCGATTCGTGTAGCGGTATTGGATGCGCGTAAAGAATTTGTGAACAGTCAATTATCCGGTGATATGAATGTTAACTTTATGTGAGATGTGGACTAGTGAGTTTTAGGATGACTAGTCACATGACCTCGTTTCTTAGCTAAATATGAATTTCTGTGAGATGTAGGCCAGTTGTACTTCATTTCCATACATAGATCGGGATTAATATTTAATTATCTACAATTTGAGACATAAGGTATATACATGAGAGTTTTCTTGTTTGGATTATTTCGCTCGACGTACTGAGTCTCTTGTTGTAGATTTTTAACTATTAATTCCATCTAGTTATATGACCTTGTTAGTTGGATGATTGTTCTGATCGCTAGTTGCATGATCGACTATTAATTCCATCTAGTTATATGACCTTGTTAGTTGGATGATTGTTCTGATCGCTAGTTGCATGATCGACTTGTTACTTGATTGATTTTGACCTTGTTAGTTGGATGATTGTTCTGATCGCTAGTTGCATGATCGACTTGTTACTTGATTGATTTTATTGAATTTCTAATTGCATGTCCTTTTATTATTTCTATTATTGTATCGTTTTCCGCTTGGGTTTTTGTACGTTCTTTTGTTTTGTGGGGTCTTGCAGTATGCCATGCACACTGACGTACACCTGTTTTCTTTGGTGTACGTCAGACTTAGAGGAAGAGTAGGTTCAGCTGGGAGATCGTCAGGACCCAGGGGATTCTTAGCAGGAGTGCCTTGTAGATAGAGTTGAAAAATAGGCCGAAGTTTAGCTACCTCTTCTTAGTTGATGATCCTAGTTTACTTTTATAGTTCTTTCTTTTTCCGTTGATCAATGTATTTTTTTTTTGTATCTCTTCAGTATTCATTTGTTCAGTTTTGTATAAGAGCATGTTGACCCAAATATTATGTCTCGAATATTATCCCATTTGTGATATGATATTTTTTATTCTGAGTTTGTCTATTATATTATTGCTGATTGTGATCGGGGACCTGTGATTTTGCATTGTATTTATTTCTAGACGCTTAGCGTATTGGATTGAGAAGAAAAGAAAAAAAAAAAAAGATGGTAGTGTATATTTTTTTCTTAATCTAATACGTCACGGGCTTGTTCACGTTCCGATTCCCCAGTATTTTGGGAAGCGGGGCGTGACAGGTTTTAGTGGTGGCCCATGCAGGTCACGGTCCCGATCACGATCCCGAGTTTCCACTAGTGAGAATATAATAGATAATTTAGATACATATCATATTTTATCCGTGAGACTATTCTTGAGTCCTTGTTCCATTTTCTTGATAAATTTCGTTTCGTCCCTATCTTATCACTTTTTGACTCTGGAGTTTTCTACGGTTCTTATCTTATCGCTTCGCGATTACCCTCTCTTTGTATCTCTCCTTTATCCTCGTGCCTCTCATTATTTTATGTGTTATTATTTTACACTATATTTTTTTGATTTGACTTGTGTATCGTTTGATTGTATTGAAATACTGTATTATTTATTATATTATTTTATGTATCAAACATAATATTATATTATATGTTTTTATTTGTTTATAAATCTATTTTATCTTTCATAGTTTATGTTTTATGTATTATACATTTTATTTATGTATATTATGCTGATTATATTAATGTGATTTTTTGACTACTACACAATATACTACTACGTCTGAATTGATTTTATATAGTGATGACCATTATTGTTGTATCTTGTTTATATTCATGAATATTACTAATACTTCTAATTTATCATATTATTTTTTGAATATATAATTATTTCCTTCTTATTATGTTTTATATAATATATTTATTTTAAATCACGTGTTTACTCTTATGTCTATTTTATCATATAATATTTTATGACTCTTTCCATAAAAATTTATTTTTGACAGCATGATTAGTACCATGAGTATACAAACTTTTTATATGCTTATTATTATGTATGTGTTTTCATTTTTATACTTATTATACATAATGATTATATTTATTATACACATCATATGTTTCTGAATCTTATTTATCCCTTTTGTATTTATATCTTTTATTTTTATACTTTGATTTTATTTGTGTTTCTTTGAACCTAAATATGATTTGTATTATTTACCTTGTTTTATATAACTGTTTGTATGACTTGTTTTTTATTTGTCTCTGTTTTTTTATCTATATATATATGTATTGATGTGTTTCTATCTATGTTTATTTCTTAATGTTATTTTCAATTGTGATTATGTATGTTCTGTATACCTTATTATAATCTTTATTGTTCTTTTGCCTGATTTTTTCTACATTCTTATCTTATATCTGGTGCTTTTCTAGTAATATTGTGTTATTCTCGTGTTTTAGTATATTTCGGTCATTTTACATTATCATTATCTACTATTGTATATTATATTATAAGTGTATTATTAACTTGCTAGCTTGTTTTATTACGTATAAAATAGTTCTATTTAGTATATTTTATTTTATTCTTTACTTCTAATTACATGTATCATCATTGTTGATTTAATTTATCAATCATTTCATCTTTCTTAGTTATGTTTATGTTTGCTTACTTATTTTCTATATATAGTTTTTTATTCATTCTAATACTTACTTTTTATTTTTTTTTCTTTGTTCAGGTTAGTCTGCTTTATTTATTTAGTCATAATATTTTATATAATATTTTACATAATTATATTATTTGTCGTATTCTAATTTCTGTGTATACAATTTGTAAATTACCAATATTTGTGTAATGAATTATTTATCTGCTAAATTTTGTATACTACTTTACATGATTATTTGATTGTATAACTATTTTAATAATTGTGTTTAGCTATTTATACTTGACTGTCTTTGTATCGTTTCAATGTTTTAGACTACTTTTCATCATTCCATCAATTAAATATGTTTTTTTATTTGTGTTTATTTTATATGTATTATTATTCTAATTACTTTATGATTGCTTTTCCTATTATCTTTGATTTATACTTATTATTATATTATTCTATTTTGTTATATGATCCTGTTGATGTTTGTTTTTCGCTCATTTACTCATTTTTATTGATTTTATATCTTACATTGTGTTTTTAATATCTTTAGTTTGAACCTGTATTGATTGTGTTTTTCATAATTAAATTTCTTTTTGTTTTTGATTAACCATTATTATACTCTGCTATTATGTTTTGTTTAAACTGTTATGTATTTTAGATTTTTTGACTTTTCTTATTATGTTGTTTTATGTTTCTGTCTATTTCTATTGTATTTGACTTATTTTTGTGTTTGCTTTAGATTTATTGTTCTTACTTGACTTTATTTTCTATTGTATTTGACTTATTTTTGTGTTTGCTTTAGATTTATTGTTCTTACTTGACTTTATTCTTACTTAATATGTTGCTTTAGATTTATTGTTCTTACTTGACTTTATTCTTACTTAATATGTTTCTGCTTTGTTTCTATGAATACTTGTATATTATATATATATAATTCACTCTATATGATTGTTTATTAATATTGTACCTATTTGTTTTAATTCTATATTATTGCTTATCTTATACTTTATACTGACTAGATTGCTAATATATTTACAAGTATTGTATAACAAGTTCACATAGTTAAATATGTTTGCATCATACTATTTGTTTGGACTTTGTTGCAAGTCTAAAATGCGATTGCGATATCTTAGTTATCACATCTTGTATCTTACCTTGTGTCGTTTTTGTTTTACATTCTCTTCTGTTTATGGATATCATTCCATATCCCTATCCTTGGATTCTTTCTGTGTTCATTTTATTTTAAATCCGAGGATGAAATTTGTTTTAAAGAGGGTAGAATGTAAGGACCATGAATTTTGATACTAGTTAAAATAATTTTTAGTATTTTAAAATATTTAATTATGATTTTTAAAAGAGTATTTATATATTTCTTGAATTTCTACAAATTTTTTATGATTTAAAGTCTAAATTTTATATTTATTTAAATGATTTAAATATTTATAA
This sequence comes from Asparagus officinalis, assembly GCF_001876935.1. NCBI lineage: Eukaryota > Viridiplantae > Streptophyta > Magnoliopsida > Asparagales > Asparagaceae > Asparagus > Asparagus officinalis. The sequence goes on along the minus strand of NC_033794.1, from coordinate 62,944,306 downwards.
ATTTATTTAGTATAGTAAACAAATTTTTGGAATTAATTTATTGTGTTATCAGTACTATTACGTATCATTTTGCATAATATGTGGTATTATTATTATTATTATTATGTATATTTTGTATAATACATTGTATTATTAATTACGTATTATTTGTGTAATTTGTTGTATTATTTCTATAATTACGTATCAACTGTCGTATTAGCACAACTGGTATTTTTATTGTGTAGATAATTATCATGTAATTATTTGATTTTAAATATAAGAAATTATATTTTTATTAATTATTCTTGTTTAATTGTATAATTTCTTTTATTATTTCTACTATCATATATTATCGATTATATTACTACACATGATACGTTTTAATGTGTAGATAATTTTCACATAGTTATTTAATTATATATATATATATATATATATATATATATATATATATATATATAGATATATATATATGGGAGAAGTGTTCCTAAGGTGACGCCTTAGATAATAATCTAAGGACGCGGCCTAAAATCACATGATTGAGCTACATTATGGATGATTCGCTCCGTTGAACTTGATCTACATATTCTAAAACCCCAATATATCAAGTTTGGGGTGAACCCGTCGTCATTTAACCCTTCATCCACACGTACCAATTTTAACGGTTACAAATGAATAGAACTTTTCACATGGCTTGACGGAGGGTCAAATGACGATGGATTCACCCCAAACTTGGTGTGTTAGGGTTTTAGAATATGTAGATAAAGTTCAACGGAGCGAATCATCCATAATGTAGCTCAATCATGTGATTTTAGGCCGCGTCCTTAGATAATTATCTAAGGT
>NC_033794.1:62938271-62943154 GCF_001876935.1 Asparagus officinalis | reverse complement strand
CCCAACCGCCCCGAGCTCCTCTCCGAGCTCCGGCCTCCACTAAGCTCTAGATCTGATAACCCACCTCAAATAGCCTAACTCCGGCCATCATCTCCGACTAGCTCCTCCGAGCTCCTCACCCACGACCTCCTGCAGCCTCCTCTCTTGTCCTCGACGCCCCTCAGGCCCACTGCTAGCCCCACATCGTCAAGTCATCACTGAGCCCATCTCCACCAGCATCACCTCAGATCCCTGCTCCTCCTCAGGCCTGCCGCTAGCCCCACATATAAGGATAATATAGTAAATTTGGTCCCACTTTTCAAGACATATACACAATTATCTAATTTATTTTGAATAAAACTAAGTTTAGTGACTGCATTATGAAATTTGAGATACCATTGTCTAGAAGACTGTTTCAAATCGTATAGAGATTTTTATTAATTTGTAAACTTTATATTCCTATCCTTTCACCTAAACACCTTCAGGTTGTTGCATATATATCGCTTCCTTCAACACTCCGTTAAGGAATACAGTTTTAACATCTATCTAGAATAACTCCAAATCAAGATATGCAACATTAGGCAAAATAATTCTAATTGATGCTAATTTAGCTACAGGAGAATATGCCTCCTGAAAATCTATTCTAACTTTTGGTTGTAACCATTGGTAACTAATCGTGCTTTGAATTTATCAATAGATCTATCAACACGATATTTCTTTTTAAGCGTCCATTTGCATCCTATGACTTTTCTATTTTTCGGTAGATCATATAACTCCCATACCTTATTCTTTTATATAGAATCAGGTTCTTCTCTGATGGATTCTAGCCATAAAGCTGATTCATGTGATTTCATCGCATCAAAGAAGATTAGGGGATCTTGTTCTTCTATATTTGTATCTACCGAGAAATAGGATGGCTCACATGAATATAAATAGTAATCATCCATCCATGAATGTTGTGTTCTTGGCCTTTTGTTGCCTACAACTGGTTGATGAGGTGCATTATTTTCTACAGGTATTTTATTATTTTTAAGGTTAGGTTCATTCATAATGTCAGCATCATTAGTGAAAACAACACCGTAATAATCATCATCACTTATAGTTAGAGGTTTTGTTTCCTCTCGAACTTGTTCCTCTTCCTCTAGGTTCTCTAGAAACATAGCATCTCTGCTTTTAATAATCCCCTTTTTTATTATAGAACTTATAACATTTTGACTTTTCTGAATATCCTATGAATCTACACTTTATTGTTTTAAAATCCAACTTATCTCTAAGTTGATATGGAATGAGAACATAGGCTATAGATCCCCACTTCCTAAGATGACTCATATTAGGTATCCTTCCATTCCATAATTCATAAGGTCTAGATACAACTAATTTGGTGGGAATTCTATTTAAAATATAGTTTGTAGTTAACAATGCTTCTCCCTGAAAGTTTTTAAAGAGACCAGAATGAGATAACATGTATCTAACTACATTCAACAATGTTCTGTTCTTTCTTTCTTTCTTTCAACAACATCATTCTGTTGTGACGTATACGACATTGTTATATACCTTTTAATTCTATGCTGAATACAATAACTCCCAAATTATTTAGAGTTATATTCACCACCTCTATCAGTTCTTAAAATTTTAATTTTCATTCCAAGTTGGGTTTTAACTTTTGTCTTATATCTCTAAAAGAAGTCAAGAGCTTCTAATTTTTTAAATATAAGATAGACGTGTACAAACTTAGAATAATCATCTATAAAAATAATAAAATATTCTCTATTACTATGAGTTTTGATACTTAGGGGACCACAAATATCCGAGTGTATCAACCTTAAAAGTTCATTGGCTCTTTGTCCGCTAATAAAAGGATTTCTAGTTATTTTACTAGTTAAACAATGTTCATATGGTGACAATTAAAAATTAGATAGTGCAAGAAGTAAGTTCATTCTGATAATTTTTTACATTTTTGAAATACTAGCATGTCCTAGTCAAAAATACCACAATTCAGACTCATAATTATAATAGGACAAGTAGTTTAAATTTGAAATTTTATTATCATAATTATTATAAACTACTAGAAGAATGCATAATTCATGCTTGAGCACATATTTTACCATAGCATACACTTTATTATTTTTCCTATAGAAACTCAATTATTGTAGAACTTAACTTCCAGTCCTTTCTTTATTAAGCTGGGAATAGAGATCAGATTACGCAGAATTCCTGGTGCATAAAACACATCTTTGAGGACAAGAATACTGTCCCCAAGATCCAATCTATACGAACCAATACCTACTACGTCGAGATAGGTATTATTTCACATATAGATTCTTTATTCTCCTTTCTTCAGCTCGGCGAATTCTGTGACTCCATTCTTGTCCTTTGCGATATGTTTGGTCGCACCGGAGTCGATCCACCAACTTCTAATATCCATCATCACAGCATTGCAATCCATCACACCGACAAATTCTCTTTTGCTAGTACCCATGTTAGTCAGAAAAATTGAGAAATAAACTTGTATTAATCTCCTTAACTGACTTAAGAAAAGAATGAATACAATCTCTCATAGTAATCTCTCTCTAACTGACTTAGAAAAAGAAATTATAAATTTTCTCTATTGGTTTTTCGATTTACAAAAGAGAGAAGGAATCAACGGTGATCCTTCCCTTTGTTTAAATATGGGTTCTTCGTGGTAGCGATGAGAGTTTTAATCTTGTATCCCGTTAACAATCCGAACACTTCACTTCGTGGAATGTTAGTCGATTCCTCTTGATGTGACATCCGAAAGAACTTACGAGGTAAGTTTAAAACTCTTAACGAGTTAAGAACTCTGAACGAGTTTAAAATTCTGTAAAAAAGTTGATTTCAGAAAGAAAATTAATCTTATTCAATTTAACCGAAATGGTTCACAAGCCAAGACAAAAGCTCCAAGAAAAGTCAAACGCAAGATTCACGCTCTAGAAATGACCCTTGCATTTTGAACTGGGAACACGGTGATGAGCTCCGTGTTTTGAGCTTGGAACTCACTGATGAGCTATGCGTTTTGTTTTGAAGAAATCATCAACTTGTAATCTCTTCTGTTAGAGTGTTGCAAGGGTTGTCATCTTGTAATACTAGCCTTTGGCTCTTTGAGATGTGAGAATCGTCAGTTTATAACCCTCGTTTGTTGTTACAAAAGTTGTCAGATTGTAACTTCCATCATCAGCTATTGTGAGAATCATCAAATTGTAACTCTAATTGATTGATATGAACATCGTCAGATCGTGATCTCCATCATTTGTGTTTTATAGGGATTAACTATCAGCAGTAATTTTTAGACAGCTTACAACCCCCTTGTTCTGGATGCTTATAGCCTCCCTTATTCTCTTGTTTTCCACCTTGCGGGCAAGTGGGCTTGAAATGCCCGAACTTTGCACAATTGTACCAGGCTTTGCGGGGTACTTTCTTTTTCTTGAACTGCTGCGATTTTGATCCTCGCGGTTGTGGTTTACTAGAACTAGGGTTTTTATAGCTTCCAGTATTATACCTCTGGTAGACATAATTAAGCTCTTACTGCTGCACCATATTCTGTCATGGTTCTTTCCTACTTGCTATTAAGTCATATTCTATCGCTAGGTGCATAGGAAGATCAGTAATAGATTTAATAACAGGATTCATTCTTAATGTGGTGGCAGCCACAACAAGGGAAGGGGGTAGACTATTCAAAATGGTTATCACATGCATTCTTTCCGGGATTTCGGTCCTAACAGTAGATAAGTCCTTAGCCATGGCAACCATCTTATTAGTATGCTCTACGACATTGTCTCCCTCATGCATACGATAAGAATTATATTTATGCAAGAGGAGTTGAATATCAACTTCAGAGGCGGTGTCGTATTTTTCTTTTATAGCATTCCACATATCCATAGAAGTCGTATAAGTTTCAAAAACTTTGATTAAGTTATCTTCCATGAACATGAGCATTAGGCTTTTTACCTTTTTATCTTTCGACTTTCACTGTTCAAACTCTTTCTTTTTCTCAGGTGTAGATTTATCAGTAAGGGCTAGAGCAGTGGTTTCAATTACATCATAAATATTATCATGAATAAGAGCATATTTTATTTTTCTATGCTACATATTATAATCACCGCCATTAAATTTATCAAAATTTTCTAGTTCTGATGGAACGAGTTTACTAGCCATTCAGTAAAGAACTAAAACTAAAATCCAATTTTAAAATATGTATAAGGTTGGTATATAGATAGTTATACTAAAAAATAGAATAAAGTTAGAAGAAGATGTTGGCCTTCTTGTTTTGGGATGATTTAACAAACAATTTATATCTAATATTGTTTGTCTAGTGTTTGTGTTTTACATTTATTCTATGCAAACAATATATTAGAGGATGAAAGGAATCGAGCTTCAACGATCATATCCAATGGAGGTTGGCGGAATAGTGGAGTGAAGCTACGCAATTCAAGTTAAAGATTCAAGTTCAAGCTTCTTCCGCGAGTTTACCAAGTCAAGCTTATTGAAGATCAAGATTGCTTGGGTATATTTAGTTTTAGGTTTTATATTATGTGTGTTAGTACTTTAAGCTCAATCATATACACACATACACATTTTGGTTATATATATATATATATATATATATATATATATATATATATATAAAGATCAAGATTGCTTGGGTATATTTAGTTTTAGGTTTTATATTATGTGTGTTAGTACTTTAAGCTCAATCATATACACACATACACATTTTGGTTATATATATATATATATATATATATATATATATATATATATATAAAGATCAAGATTGCTTGGGTATATTTAGTTTTAGGTTTTATATTATGTGTGTTAGTACTTTAAGCTCAATCATATACACACATACACATTTTGGTTATAGTATATATATAGTTATATATATA
>NC_033794.1:62888976-62926047 GCF_001876935.1 Asparagus officinalis | reverse complement strand
ATAGTTATATATATATATAGTTATATAGTTATATATATATATACATGAGTTTTGGGTTTTCATGCTTATATATATGAAATTACATATTTCATACTCTATTGTGTTTTAGTATATATTGCATAGAATATGCAATTTTGTGAAAATATTGTTTTCTTTGTTTATGGACTTAATAACATTCATATACATCTTTTATTAAGTCTATATAATCATTTTGTTATATACATAAGTTTTGGTTTCTATGCATATATATAGTTATATATATACATACATGTGTTTTGGGTTTTATGTTTATATATATGAAATTACATATTTCATACTCTATTGTGTTTTAGTATATATTGCATAGAATATGCAATTTTGTGATATATGAAATTACATATTTCATACTCTATTGTGTTTTAGTATATATTGCATAGAATATGCAATTTTGTGAAAATATTGTTTTCTTTGTTTATGGACTTAATAACATTCATATACATCTTTTATTAAGTCTATATAATCATTTTGTATTGTTTCAAAACATGGTTAAGCTAAAATGTCAAAACTCATATGTTCATATTTTTATGTTTTGGACTATTTTGAAAAATAATGATATTTTTTATTTGGGAGGTCTTTTTTGAAAACCAGTTTTTGTAGCATGTGTATTATCATGTCTACAATCATTTTCTAAAGTTTTACATTTTTTAGAATTTGTTTGATATTTTTTAAATAGGATTTTAAAATCAAAAAATTGTTTCAAACCTGTCATTTTTCATACATTAGTTTGCGATCGACCGTCACGGTCGACCGCCCATGAGTCCAGAGACTCAGTAAGTTTTTCAGAGGCTTGCGGTCGACCGTGGCGGTCGGAATGCAGTCCAGAGAGTTTCGCGGTCGATCACCACGGTCGACCGTCTGTTGTCCAGAGCCAAACCTTGGCCTTTTTGTTGCTCGTGGTCGACCGCGAGTTTTTCATGGTCGACCGCCAATTTTACCGTTGGACTCTAATGACTATTTCCTGAGCTGTTTTTCTGAGGGCTTTTGTGTCATTTTAGTGGGGTTTTTGCTGAAGTTTTGAGTGGGTATAAATGCCCCATTGCCTTCGGCTCTCCAACTAACCATGAGAGTGTTTTAAACAAGTATTAATAAGGGCTCATGTTTGGTTTAAGTTTTGTTTAAAAAGCTTTTAAGCAAATTGAGAGTTTGTTTTGTGAAATCAATTTCACAAGAGCTTGAGGAGATCAACCATTGGTGTTTGAGCATCCAACTATTCTTCCTCTACATTGTTATCTATTGAGAAGTTTTCTAAACTCTATTTCTAGCTTTATATCTATTTATTTGATTATCATTTTGTTAAAGCTAGTTTTATATTGAGTTTAAGATTTGATTAATCTCTTTGTTACACACACACGTATTGAGCTTTTAGTATTTATATACATAGTATATTAGGGTTGTGAGAGATTGTATCATTGAGTTGTGCTTAATTGAGTTCTCGCCTTGTATTAGAGAACAAATCATTTGTTGTTACATTATTAGTGTTGTAAAGTTTTCAGTGAGCTAGAAAACCGAGTGTGAGGAGTGAACGTTGATCAGTGAGCGTTAAAAACCGACATTGTGAGTGTTTGTGAACGTTGATCGGTGAGCGTTGAAAACCGACATTGTGAGGTGTAAACGTTATTCGGGTGAGCGTAGAAAACCCGGTTGTGTTAGTGGATTTCTCCCCGAGAGGGGGGAGCGGAGACGTAGGACGGAAGGTCCGAACTCCGTGATCATTTCGTGTGTTTGAGTTTGCTTTGGCGCACTTACTCTTATGTTTATATTTCTTGTCGCCATTGTCCATTGCTCATTATTTATATCATCCACTATCTTGTTTATTTTGTTTACCCTTGTGTATATCACTTATCCTAGCTCACATATCTTGTTGTATTTTATACTTATTAGGATAACTTGTTAATTAGTTTTAATTGACATAAAATCGGATTAGATTAGCATAAGACCCTAATCACCCACCTCTAGGGTCTAACAGAAGAAATAAATAAATTAATTAAAAGAACATGGCTACTTCGAGTTGAGAAAAGAAACTCCAATTCGAGCGAGATCGTTACCTAGTGGTGTTGAATAGATAAGTACTTGTCGAAGTCGGTTCTGATTGGATTTGGAGATGTTCTGTTGCCGTCGTTGAGTTACACCGGATAGAATTTGTGAGGAATTGTTCGGACAACAACACTTGATTGAAAACGGATTCTGAATTGTGTAAGGGGCTAAAGTAAAAACTTTTTTCTTTTGAATTAGTGCTGACTTCTGCACAGTTCCACTGAATGCTATTAATTATCCCTTTATGGACATACCAACACCCCCTTTGGTATTAGAGTGAGACTTTCTCTGCCCACTCTGCAAAATTGATCGCGATCTCAAAAATCTTCCTCTTCACCTTGATCTCGAGCTCGACCTCTAGCTTCTGATCTCCTCTCCCCTCGAGCTCGAGCTCGACCGCTGGCCTCCGATCTCCTCTTTCTCGAGCTCGAGCTCCACCTTCGATCACCTCTGGCTAGGGGTGTGCAATGGTCGGTTCGGTTCGGTTTTTACCAAATTTTGAACAACTGAACCGAACCGCTTATAAATCAAAACCGAACTGAACTGTTGCAAGTCGGTTCGGTACGGTTCGGTTCGGTTTGTTCGGTTCTAACTTCATCAAACTTCTTATCAAACAACAAACTATGTTAAAGAAAAAAAGATATCAACAAAGTTGGAGATTATGAAGCATTAAACACTGATATAATGATATTGTTTTTAACTCATAATGATTCAGAAAATGAGTTTAGGGTTTGAGTCTTTGACTCTTTTAGGACGGGTCGGGTAGGGTTTGAGATTAGAATGGATAGTATTGCACTATATTCGGTCGGTTCGGGTCGGTTCGGGTTGAAAAGTTTTCAAACCGACCCGAACCACCCCACTCATAAAACCGATTTTTTCGGGTCGGTTCGGGTTGGTTCGGTCGGTTTTTTCGGTTTGGACCGAACCATGCTTAGCCCTACCTCTGGCCTCCGATCTCCTTCAGCTGCTGGAGTGTGGTGATGGAATCGTCCATGGCGGCGGGTTAAGCAATGGCGATCGTCGACAGTTGTTGGTGGTCTGAGGATGAGAGGAAAGAGCGTCTGTTGTTGTCGATCGAGGTGAGATGAGGGTTTGCAAATCGTCTTCAATCAAAGCAGTTGTCGGAGTCGTCGTCAATCAAGGCAGAGTCGTCGTCCAATCGCAGCAGAGTCGTTAACGAATCGCAACAAAGTCGTCGGTCGACGCTAGCTCGAGATGGCAACGTTTGGGAGTTGAGATCGACACTGGCTTTGATACCAGTGATCGATTATAGAGATGAAGAGAAAGAACGACAGATTTCTTTGAGGGACCTCCGGTAACAGGTAGGGTTTTTTTATTCTTGTTGTTGTGTTTTCTCAAGTAGATTACTATACCTTTTATAGGGGCAAAACCCATCATCTCCACCCCCTCAAAACTACCCCTGAGAGATTTTCTCTCAACAGCCTAACTTCCCCACTATTCTCTCAACAACCCCACTTCCCCACTTCCCCACTATTATCCTTTTGAGTGTGTTTAATTGCCTTAAAGTTCATCTTTATCATGACATAATTTGCAAATATTACTCATTGTTTGTTTCTTTGTTGAGGGTTATTAGGCTTAAAAATAGATACATATGTGGTTTTATTTGTGTTCTTTGTTTAGAATATTTTGTTGGGAGAGGAAAATTGATGTAGGGGGTGACCAAAGAGCTTGAGGAATCATATAGGGGCTGTGAGGGACGCTTCAATCATACCCTTACCACTCTCCTATAGTGATTGCGAAGTGAGAAGTTTTCCATTTTACTTCTATATATATGCTCCAATATCAAGTATGTTTTTTATTTCTTTTTCTTTCCACTCATTTTATTTTTAATCTGAAATTTTCGATGAACTTTAAGAATTTAAAATTGCAATGGTAAGGGCTACTAATCATGTTGGGCGTTCAACAAAGTTGAAGCGCGCGGATAAAAATCCAGTGGCTTCCAAATATGGATTTTGGAAACATTTGGACGACTTTTATTATTACGTGAAATTCTAATCTAAAAAACTGCATATGAGAGTTAAAGTTGTGTGGTCCAGAATAGCAAGTTTGATATTAACTAATATATAAATGTGCATTAATGATTTGATATTTGTAAACCATAATACTAGATTATATGCTAAGCCACACTTTTTCGTGTAAAATTTAAAAAAAAGAAATTTTATTTTGGGATGTATTTTGACTTTATCTTGAAATTTGATTCTCGATGAACAAGATTAGTTCGGAATTGATGGAATCTTTTTCTTTTTGTTTCAGATGGAATCCTAATAGAAGAAGGAAGCCCGAATCCTCATTCTTCCAATGCAATGGCTTAAAATACAAACCTGATAACTCTCTCTCTCTCTCTCTCTCTCTCTCTCTCTCTCGTCATGGTAAATCTCTTGCATCTAAGCACTTTGATAATTTAGGGCTTCAAAGAACCAGCAAAAGTTAGGTGAGATACTAGAAAGAGTGATCTATGCATAAATTTTATAAATTGGAGGTGGTGCAATATCTTTAGTATTGTTATGTGTAAAAAGTACAGTTTTAATCTATGTTCAATGGTTAATATTCATTTATTAGATTTGTGTTTCTAACATGATTAATTATTTACTGTGTGAGTCATACAATCTATTGCTTGATTTTGAGTAGCTGTGTCTATTTTCTTTTTATGTTATGAAGTTCATGGAAGCTTTTGGTTCACCTTACATTATAATCTATTAACACGTTCAAAAATTTTAAATAACATATTTCTAAAGGTGAATGCTATTATAATGTATTCTTATGATTTGATGTTACTGACGAATGTCACTTGAATGCTAAGCGTTACATCTACCGTGCATTTTCTTTCTACTAGTATAGTATAGTGTACGTGCATTACACGTAGTCATATTTGTTATATTTTATTAAAAATAAAGGATCATATAGGCGGTCTAAAAATCACAATAGATAGCTGGTCCCTGTCAAACCTCAATCAACAATCTTAACTAAGAAGGTTACAATAAAACGACTTTCATGTCAACAAATGAAAGCTGCAAGTGGAGGACTTTTCACATAGATCAAGAGGAGTTACAATTCAACGACCCTTCCAACTAGGGGTGTTAACGGAGCGGATACGGCTCGGATATGGCACTTACCATATCCATATCCGTTTACCCATCTCGGATACGGATATACGTCGGTAAGAAAAATTCATATCCATATCCGTCAAAATCGGATACGGTTACGGATATAGATACGGATATATAAACGGATATGCATGCAGATACAAAAAGGATATGAAAAAACTAGATAGTATTCAAAAAAATATAGTCATGTGATACAAAAAGAGTTCGTTAATATGTTCATTATGATTGAAAAGCTAAGATTAGACATCTTGATCATCAAAATTAACCACAAATACATAATCTAAGAATCAAAATTATCGTAAGAGTATTACCAATATGTATTCGGATATTTTCGGATACGGATACGAATATTTCACTAAAAAACCATATCCGCAACCATATCCTATCGGTAATAGATTTGAGTAACCATATCCGTATCCTAACGGATACGGTTACGGATATTTCCTCGGATACGGATACGGTTTGGCACCCCTACTTCCAACGGCTAATGAAAACTCTATTCAGTGACATTTACCATCAACTGTACGAGTTACAATCTGATGACTTTCACACCTCAAAATAGCTAAAGCGAAGATTACTGAACAATGGTCTTTGCAACGCTTTATAGAAAATGTTACAAGTCATTAGCCCCTTCTAAACGCAGAATTCACCTTTGCGTTTTAGTTTTTGAAACACAGGCGATCCCTCCGTTTTCGACCTTCAGCAAACGAAACACAAGCGGCCCGTGCGTTTTCAATCTTCAGCAGATACCCAACTCTGCGTCTCAAATCTAAGATACAGAGTTAGGACTCAGAACACAAGCGACCCCTGCATTTTTAATTCTCAGCAAGCACCCAACTCTGTGTCTCAAGTCTAAGACGCAGAGTTAAGGCCTATAACGCCGATTTAAGCGATTGACTTGTTCAAACATAAGCTGAACGGCCTCAGAACCATTTATCCCACGTTTTGAGGGATTCTCGCCTACGTTGGAGCGGATTTAGGGGTTGGTTACATCCCTTATCGCCCTATAAATAACCACATTACTCAACCGAGTAAAGGGGTTGGATTTTTTAGATCAGATCATCCACGAGATCAGCTAGAGGGAAGTTCTTGGAAATAAGAAGATCTTGGAGCATCCACCAGCAGCAAAGGATCAAGATACTTGGCTTATTAATCGATTATTCCATTCAAACAACTCTTTTTCACAGAGTTTAACACTCGCCCTGAGTTATAAAAGTCATTTAAGAGTTCTTAATCATACTTGCCACGCAAGTTAGTTGTTCCAGTAAGACAAGACATGCAGATCGTCAACGGAGAGCAAACTCGACACGAGCATTTGAGGGAGGTACTTCATCGCTGCCATGAAGAACCCAGAATTAAACAAAGGGAAGAATTCAAATTAATTCTCTTCTCTTTTGTAATCAAAAAATTCAAATTGTAATCAAGATTGAGAGAATAAAACATTTAATTCTTTCATTGTCTTTTTACTAATTTTTTACCAAACAAAAGATGGCGACTCCGTTAGGAACCAACTTCTCTGACGAAGAAGTGGTGGCGCAATCCGATGTTCATCTCACTGGAACAACCGTCAAAAATCTTGTTGTAGAGTTTGATCAAGCCAAGTACGAGGAAGCCCTCTCCTCTGGATTGCTTAGCCCCAAGGCTAGGCACAACATCCGTAAGATCTCCAAAGAGATCAAAACTACTGCTGAAATGCCAAAGAAAGCCCTCTCCTTTGGCCAAGGTTCATCAAACAACCCCTCCTCTAAAGGAGTGGGCTTAGCCTATGCCAAACTCGTTCAACAAGTTGAATATCCTACGTCCGCATCAACACGACATGTTACAGGTCACAAAAGGCCTATGGAGGAGGCAGGCTCTATAAACATAGATGACGTTGATGCCAAAGCTTTGAAACAAGCCAAGAAGAACGCCGCTCGACGAAGGAGAAGATCCATACGGTGAGCGCACTTGTGAAATAGCCGATCTCTTGTCCAACACGAGGATCACATTTTTGAGTCCCTACCTGAATGCTATGTTTCTACCACAGAACGCACACTTCATAGCAACGAGTCCAATTACGAGCCCCGCATGATACAACTCAAACGCGACCCTCAGTGGCGCGTTGTTCATCTAAAACGTAGTCCTTAGGAAAGCACTACCAAAGATAAACGCATATCCCATGAGTGCGTTCAAATGAAATATGACCCTCAGGGGTCTGTTTCACCAACCAAACGCAACCCTCAATGGTGCGTTCAGCCAAAACATGGCCTTCAAGGGTCTGTTTCATCTATCAAACGCACAGCACAAGGGTGCGTCCAGCCAAAACACGATCCTTAGGGGTCAGTTTCCTCAACTAAACACACGCTTCAGAAGTGCGTTCAACCAAAATGTGACCACCGAGGATACGTCTCACTTCAGGAATACGGGCCTCGGTTTTGCGTTCACAAATCTAAACATGACCCTCGTGTTCCTTCTCCAAAACGCAACACGGTCTGCCAAGTTCAAAAAGACCAACATGGATTTAGGATTCATGTTCATCAAGAACCAATCTTACTCACTCAGGGATAGGAGGTTCCATCTCTATACTCACGATCGGTGGAAGATTCTTCATCCCAAGTCTCTGACTTGTGAGAATTGCTATCGAAAGGGAGACCTGCTCAACAAACAGGTCATTCATACCAATGTGAACGACTTATTTCTGTAGTCCTCTCAGAGTGTCATTATTGTGCGTCTGCGCCTCGACAATTAGTATTTGACCGATTGACAAATGTCGTCAGGCCTACCAAGTGACGACTTCATCATAAGAAGAATATTTACGAAGCTGAATATCCTGAAGTCACTATTAACGTAATCGGCAGAGGGAAGGCCTTAGCTCTCGGTTCTGACGAATCAGAAAGAAGCCACTCCTCGACTGTCCGGGAAATCTATGACAAGTTTGAAGGAATATATCACTGCACTCGAACTCGCACAAGAGCTACCTGCTTAGTTAATTATCAAAAGTTAGCCAAAGGGATTACTTCAGATGATGAACACTCAAAAATTGCTGATTCTCAATCATCAAGCTTCTTCATGGCACGTGAGACTCTCGTTTACATAACTGGAAGTTCTAATGATTTAGCCAAGAGGGTTAACGAACATCATGTTATGCTCTAGGCATAGCAGGAGGCACTTCCAGGTGAAGGACATGCTGGCCCAGCTCCTTACAGAAAGACGCCAAAAGCCTGAATCTTCCCGGAGGATAATTTCAAAGGGAAAATAGAAGACACATGAGAATTCGGAACATGAAACTCACAACCTAGAGTCTTCATCTGAAAATGAGAGAGAGATGGAAAGAGAACCAAATCCCCAATCATCTAAAGTGGATGAGTTGGAGGCTCGCCTTAACGTAATCGCCAACAGAAGTGAGCTTCGCAAGGAAGGAGTAGTACAGCCTTATCCTGCCGAATGGGACACAGCTCCCTATCCACCGAAATTTAAGGCCCCAACCTTACAACCTTTCGATGGCACAGGATCACCAAACCAACACATCTACTACTTCAAGTCATAGAATGGAGACGTGGTGGCAAATGATGCTATCCTGACCCGTTTGTTCATCGACACTCTTAAGAGAGTTGCCTTCGAGTGGTTTATGAAACTGCTTGCTGGGTCTATTAAAAAATGGGTAGATCTAGAAAGGCTTTTCTTAACCAGATTTTTTGAGGATAATATAGAAGTGTCCGTCCTAACCCTTCTCGCCACCAAGCAGAGGAAGGGAGAGTCCATCAAGACTTACATGGAAAGATTTTATAGTATGGCATTGTGATGCCTATCAGGTATGTCTCAATCTACTTTGGTCAAAACTTGTAGGCACAACTTGCATACCCAGCTCCTTGCTCAAATGGGGGTGACAGAATGTTGCTCCTGGAGACAATTGGTTTCACAAGGAGAACAATCCAAAGAAATCATTGCTCAGGTCAAGGCTGAAGAAGCTACTCAACCAAAGCCGCAGCAACAACGCAACCAAAATAACGCTCCGCGGTCCAAGGAAAAGGAGACTTTGGCTGCTGATGCTAGCACATGGGCATTACCTGCTAAGCAAGGCAGAGCACCGAATCAATAGAGAGCGCCCAAGAAGTACTCGTTCAAAGAGGAGCATGTGGACACTTTGTTCCAGTTACTTCGGAAGAACAACAAATTGCAACTTCCAGAGATCAGGAAACCAGATGAGGCAGGAAAAATCGACGACCCTAATTACTGCCGTTATCACAGGTTCTTAGGACATCCTACAAGAAAATGCTATGTTTTCAAGGATATCTTGCAAAATTTGGTAAATGCCAATGTGCTTACGTTGAAGCCCGAGCAGAAGACCGTATCCACCAATTTGATAGTGGTCCAGTTTAATGATTTTCCTCCGGTAGCAGCTACAGATGATGTTGTCCCCATCCCTAAAGGGGAAATACATATGAAAAACACTGACTTACATGGTTAGAAGGATAGGAGGTTGGTACCCCTCACTACCTCAAAAGGGGAGATTATGTGGGTCCATCCCGATCTGGTTGAAGACCAATAGTGGATGAACACCTTGTCCAGGAAGAAAAGAGGCAAGGCTAAGCTATCCAATATGATTAGCCCCTTCATAAATGAGAATGATGATCATCTAAAACTTCTCACCAACTCAGAAGAAGAAAGGATTATTCTTGCAGCATACCCAGGAGATAACCATGGCACCCGGTTAGGAAAAGTTTACCTGAAAGACTATGATCAGAATACTCAAGAAGTAGAAGAACAACACCAAGACGCTGGGGGTTCTGTTCCTCAAAAGTCAATTGATAAAGGAAAATATCAGAAAGACCAAAGTGGGTAATATTTACTTATAGGGGAAGGAGGGACGTAGGCCGACGCCTTGTCAGAAGAGAGCGGTGGTGGAATAGCCCAATCACCAAGATTATCACCACTATCACTTTCCTCCCCATCAGTACTATCACCGTGGGAAGAGGTCTCATAATCCACTTCTTCTTCACCATCTGCAGACGAAGGTCTAGGAGAACTCATGATTATATTTGCTTTAGTCATTATGCCTGTTGTCGGGCTAGGGATAGTAGCCCCCATAGGTGGAAATAACGCCGAGGCGGCAGGAGACTGATTTTCGCTAGGCTTTTCAAACTTGGCCACTGTAGGTTCGTCTGCGGGAGGCCTAACCCCATCAGATTGAGATGCTGTAGGCATCATCCCTGTAGTTGGAAGAGTAGCATCTGAGGCTTGACCCAGAAATGGTGAAATAACAAGGTCCATTGTGGGGAAAGACTCTGCATCCCCAGCAAACGACTCATTCTCGCCCTCTTCCTAGTCCGAGGGATGATAGGAAGAAAATTCGCTTGATAAAGCAGGACCCCTGGAGCAAAGTCCAATGCAAAGGAGATGGCTTGTAGCAGCAGATTCCTATTTTTCCTCTCTCCCAGTGGATTTAAAAGTATCCGCCATTAATTTCTGAGAAGGAGAGTCTATTAATAACTTTCTGTGAGTACGTTTCTCGTATTGAATTGCTTCCTCCTCAGTAAGAGCCCTTTTTCTAGCTGTCCTTGTTCTTGGAGTTTCGGTAGCCCTAGGACTTACTGCTGGAGTGCTCTCTAATCCCAAGTCTCCTTCTCCTTCTTCAGCTTCATTCTCATAAGACAAGAATTCACTAATTCCTTTCAGACGAGATACTCGGGATCCTCTTCTAGATGAGTACATTCTTCTAATTTCCCGTAAGCCGGACAAATTCAACCTATACTCAGGCATCTTAGAAGCCATATGATACCAATTGCAGAAAGCCATGAAGAGGAGAGAATTAGGCGTCTTGTGAGGTAACCTGAATATAGCTCCAGTGCAGCCTACTGTAGAATAGTACCAGGCCAGAGCTCCTTCATATAGATTATCAACAACTACAAGCTGACCCCGTGGATTCCTAATGTATAATTGATTGTACCCAAACTATCGAGCGAACATGTACGGTTGGTACAGCTCAATTATGCATTTCTCATTCTGCCTGAGAAGGAGATAACCTGGTCTAATATTAAGTAACCAGTGGAAGACTCCCCCGTCTAATCGGGTGAAACCATTCGGGCTAGCTGTGTCTTAAAATAACTGCACATAACCCCCACCTTCAAATTCTGGGAAGCAGTAGAATATCTAATAGTTGAGGTCTCTCGACAAGATTTGACGAATCCTTACTACATACGTGCCCTCCCAGGTAGCTTCTTCCAATCTCTACACGAATGGGACGAATCTGTCGTCCGAGGAAGATGGTGCACTCATTAAATGAGGACAATGAGATACATACCATGCCATCAGATAAGTATACGGCAAGGGTACTCGAGGATTAGGAGTTATCAAACTTTTCTTCTCTCCGGTGCCTGTCTCTTTCACCTGAATGAATTCAAGGCACAACTCCCTTAAACCATGCTATAAACAACATGTCATAGCCGAAAGTAAATTCACGGGCCTCCCATGGGCTAAGAGAATAGCTGGGTAGACTACTTCTACTACACGCTGTTTCAACCATAACATTAGAAAACCTGCCAGCAAGTCCATGTCAGAAATGAGAGTAGCAGCTTGATGGTAGAAGCTTTCGAATTCAGTCTGAGTAGGGAAACCATCTTCTAATCCCTCATTGACATAATGAACAGTGGCATCATTGATTAAAACTTGAATAGTCTCAGGGGTGCTCACACTCCGACGAGACACAACAGCAATTTTGTGAGATAAATTCTGGAAGAGATATTTAGCCCAGGACAGTTGTTTTATGCCATGTCCTTGTGTCCTCGTCAATTGAGTGTAGATTTGAAAATGATACATCACTTTCCATAGGGTGTCATAGACCTCAGGGCTTGTCTCCTTTAAAATCCTAAGCTCACTCGATCCTGGGATGAACTCTTCATAGAGTAAATCTCCAAAGGGAAGGCCAAAAACGTCATACATTTCGTGGAGGGCAAACCCTAATTCCCCTACCGGAATAAAGAATGTACACGTCTCTGGGTTGTATCTCTTCAGAATAGCATAAAAATTGTAATGGTTGTAATCAATACCATATCTGGTAGCCATTATAGGGTAGGCGAGTCCAGATCGAGCTAACGACCCCTCTAACTCTGTCAGCACAAATTCTATCATCCTTGTCCACCACCCCGCTCTGGTGGAATGTACCCATCCGGGAGTTCTAAATACTGAAGAAGGGAAGTCCCCTTTCACAACCAAAAATCTCTGCATAAAGGTTTTGGCTGGACTAGTTGTTTCTCCTACAAGGTATCCCATTGAGAATAAGCATGGCTCTAAGGCTGACACCTGTCGGTTGTAACCTACAGTGTGTATGCCTGTATAAGTCAAAGCCCCAACAACTACCCCATCCTGCTCTCTAACAAGGTCCCAATTCATATGTCGGGAGACGGAGGCAGATTGATAATAGGAGATAGGAAACATCCTATGCATCTCGGGAAGAAAGAAGCGATGATCCCTTATTTGCCTCAACCACTTGTAATGTCCACCATGTACAATTTCTTTCTAGATGACAACATGGTCCCCAAACAAAAATGCTGGCTAGGTGAATTTCTTACGAGATTCAGTTTCAAACTTTGCATCTGTAACTAAAATCCTGAGTACAGTCGGGCTAGCTTGGGTAATTAGAGTGACACGTTCTTTGTCAGCATCTTGCAAAACCGAGAGTTCCTAACGTAGATTAAATTGCATGTTCAAATTCACGCCGCCCTCATGCCGCCTAAAGTGATGACGAAAAGTGAGAGGTTTGCGGGTTTAAGGCACTACAAAAGAGAAAGGCACTCAATCAGCTAGCATAAAAACAAAACAAAAGAGACCTAACTTAATTACAGAAGTTGAACTCCTTGAGAAAGAGGTCATACGCAGAGTTCAGACTCTGTGTCAAATATTTTAACACATAGTCCAAACCCTGCATTAAAATAGTGAAACACAGAGGTCAAATCCTACGTTAAGCATTCAAACACATGGTTTAAACCATGCAATAAAATAATAAAACGCAGAAGTCAAATCCTGCGTGAAGAATTCAAACGCACGGTTCAGACCCTGCATTAAATATTCTTCTTAACACAGAGGTAAAATCCTGCGTTAAACATTTAAACACACGGTTCAGACCTTGCATTAAATATTCTTTTTTAACGTAGAAGTCGGATCCTGCGTTAAGCATTCGAATGCATAGGACAGATTTTGCGTTAACATTCAAACGCAGAGTCCAAGCTCTGCATTTCAAAATTTGAGCATAGAGTTTGAACTCAAGCGCTTCAAATTCCAAACACAGATGCCTAACTCTGCATCACAACATCAGAATGAGTTTCCTCGTTGATCATAACTTGTCAAAGCAAGTTTGGCTACCACGAAAGTTAGCACTCACCAAGCACGAGAGGAGTTCACAGCGACGACACACCTGCCTGAGCTGTAACGTCGCCAATGACCAGAGTCAACAACAAACTCAGAGCAGCAGCGACGACGGACTTAGGATGAGAGACAATCTTCTTCTTGGGTGCCATTAAGGACGACGATCGGAGAAGGTGAAAAAGATTCGCCGGATTTTAAAACGAAGAATTTTCGTTAAGCCTTTCAAAGAAGAATAGAGGAAAGAGTCGAATGACTCTTGATTTGATCCCAACGATCTATTTACAGATAGCTGTGAGCTGTCGAATCAAAACGAGATTCTAGGCTAGAATCCCACCAAATGCAACCTCTACGTCTGCATTGGTTGAAATTCTGAACGTAGAGTTCACCCCTGCGTTTCAATTTTCAAGTACAAAGTTCACTTATGCATTTTAAATGCCACAAAAGGAATGTCTCGATGACCAAGGCTAAGACACAGCTTCAAATAAATAAAGAGAGGCTAACATTGACCATCAAGGTGACCAAAGATGAGACGAAACTGGCTTATGATAAGCAACTATGCAGCCTTTTGGATGAGTATAGATAGGTTACAGTCAATGATGATTGAAATCATCGAGTTTGATCCATCACACAACTCATTCTTCTGAATGGTTTAACATTCTAACAAAGATTAACAAAGCCAAAAGATGCTCAACCTCACTGAAGAAGACCTCGTTAACAAGTTAGCAGTTAGCGTTTCTATGATAGCGTCACTATCATCGGACCTTTTATTACTTAAAGCCTGCAGCTACACGTCGAGTGTTCATCAATGCCTACAAGAATTTTCTGGACATAGATTTGTAAGTTGAGTGGAGTATCTCAAGGATCTAGAAGAATACACCTCTTCGCAAGTTGAGTGGAGTATCTCAAGGACCCATACAAAATTCGAAGAATACATCTCTTTGCAAGTTGAGTAGAGTATCTCAAGGACCCATACAAAATTCGAAAAATACACCTCATCACAAATTAAGTGGAGTATCTCAAGGATCCAAACAAAATATGAAGAATACACCTCATTGAAAATTGAGTGGAGTATCTCAATGATCCAGACAAAATCTGAAGAATACACCTCATCGTAGATTGAGTGGAGTATCTTAAGGATCTAGACAAAATTCAAAGAATACACCTCTTCACAAGTTAAGTGGAGTATGTTAAGGATCCAGACAAGTTGGTTATCATCTTCGTCCCTATTTGGTTCAATAACAATGGGCTTTAGCTTGTTTGACTAAGTTCATTGTCATCAAGACATAAAAGTTACCTTGTTTGGTTTAAGAAAGTTGAATCACTACGTTCTAATAACCAGGTTCATGATGTCTTCAAATCAGGCGGAATGAACAATCAATCAACAAAATTTTGAGATCCAAAGTATTCCGAAAATTTCGTCCCAGACAACCGCAAACTTTCAAAAACTTTGGAGGGGGTTCTATAGGCTATCTAAAAATTATAATAGATAGCTAATCTCTGTCAAACCTCAATCAACAATCTTGACTAAGAAGGTTACAATCAAACGACTTTTATGTCAACAAATGAAAGCTGCAAGTGGAGGACTTTTCACATAGATCGAGAAGAGTTACAATTCAACAACCCTTCCAACGACTAATGAAAACTCTATTCAATGGTCTTTACCATCAACTGTGAGAGTTACAATCTGACGACTTTTATACCTCAAAATAGCTAAAGCGAAGATTACTGAATAATGGTCTTTGTAACGATTTACAGAAGAGGTTACAAGTCATTAGCCCCTTCTAAACGCAGAATTCACCTTTGTGTTTTAGTTTTTAAAACGCAGGCGATCCCTGCATTTTTGACCTTCAGCAAACAAAACACAAACGGCCCGTGCGTTTTCAATCTTCAGCAGATACCCAACTCTGCGTCTCAAGTCTAAGACGTAGAGTTAGGACTCAGAACACAAGCGGCCCCTACGTTTTCAATTCTCAGCAAGCACCCAACTCTGTGTCTCAAGTCTAAGATGCAGAGTTAAGGCCTATAACACCGATTTAAGCATTTGACTTATTCAAACACAAGCTGAACGGCCTCAGAACCGTTTATCCCATGTTTTGAGGGATTCTCGCCCGTTAGAGCGGATTTAGGGGTTGGTTACACCCCTTATCCCCCTATAAATAACCACATTACTCAACCGAGTAAAGGGGTTGGATTTTTTTAGATCAGATCATCCACGAGATTAGCTAGAGGGAAGTTCTTGGTAACAAGAAGATCTTGGAGTATCCACCAGTTGCAAAGGATCATGGTTCTTAATCATACTCGCCACGCAAGTTAGTTGTTCTACCAAGACAAGACGTGCAGATCGTCAACGGAGAGCAAACTCGACGCGAGCATTCGAGGGAGGTACTCCATCCCCTTCGTGAAGAACCCAGAATTAAAAAAAAGGAGAGAATTCAGATTAATTCTCTTCTCTTTTGTAATCAGAAAATCCAAATTATAATCAAGATTGAGAGAATAAAATATTCAATTCTTTCATTTTCTTTTTACAAATTTTCTACCAAACAGACCATAATACATGTAAAAATATAGAACAGTTTTTACAAATTAAACAAATTTTCATAATTTAAGTTTTAACTGATTTCGGATTTAAATAAGGCTTAGTGATTTTTGTAGTATTTGATCATTTCAATCATGCTAGGGATTTTCTCGCAAGGGTTTCTGGAAATTTATAACTTTTTATATATAAAAATGATACAAAGTGTGATAACTTTAAACCATTTAAAGTAAAATGCTACTTTTGGATTATATATATTTAAAAAGTCACAATTAACAAATGAAAGGATGAGATACACTTCATGAAATAAATAAAATAATTATTTGAACTTATAGTATAAGTGGTATGCAAACTCAAAGAGTATACCAACAGTAAAAATTTTCTTCTCTTAAATTACTTCATGAACACATATTCGTTCACCTTTAACAATTATATTTCTATTTTTTTCTTAGTTTGAACTACTTAATGATAGTTACAGCGAAGGTACAACATGTTTAATAGAATTTGATAAACTAGTATGTAATACGTGCGCTGCACGTGATGCATACTAAGAAACTACAAGAGTTAAAATATTTGAAGGCCAAGTAAATTTTCACTCACTAATTTTATAATTATTTATAAAATACATTCTTCACATAGAACATATGCTAAGTGCACATTGCTTGTAGTTTTAAACAATAATCCACTAAATAAGTTTTCATGTGCATAAATTTTTAATATGCAACTAATTTCACATCTATTTTTTAATACTAACAACACCAATCCTATCACTATTTATGAAATGGAGGCCATAACCTAAATAAACTATATGTTCCCAAAAAATGAAAAACGGAACCATTGTCTCTAAATATTATTCAAGCATTATGAAACTTGAAGAGTAACATTGTGTCACTATGGTTGGAAGTTGATTAATCTAGAAATTGATATGAAAATTGAATGGTTATTTGAAAACATTTAATAAAAATTGTATGAGAACATAGTTTATCATTCTAGATACAATTGACCAGAAAACCATACACATGAAATTTTAATTTTGATATAAAAATGGATGAACCTTTAGGAGATTAGATACTAACTACAATTTGAGTTGGTATACATTATATGTTGATGTTCCCAAACTATATCTAGCATGAGATCATTGTTTATATATTTTATTTTATTTTTGGTCTATAAAAAGGCTTCATTCACCAGTGACTCTTTGGGTTACATCACAAACTTAGCACAAAGACTTGAGTTACAAAAGCATCCTAAGAGAATATTACAACCCTCAATCCATCTCTTACATTTCTCCTCTAGTTTTTTGTTTAGTAAAATTGCTAAAACTAAAGGTTTAATATCTTTAACAGACAAATTTTCAAAACCAACCTATTTGCCAAAACAAATCCCCAAAAAAGATCTATTTCAAACTTAATTTCAAAAACCGACCTAGTTGGACTAAAACTGGGTCGGTTTTTGAAATTTTTTTTCCAAACTTCACGGGAGTTGAAGTCCCGTGAAGTTTTGTTATATAAAAAACTTCACGGGATTTTAACTATCGTGAAGTTTGGAAACTTTTTTTTAAAACCGACCCAGTTTCAACCAACTGGGTCTGTTTTTGAAATTAAGTTTAAAATAGATCTTTTTTTGAGAATAAAATTCAAAACAGGTCGGTTTTAAAATTTTGTCCTATCTTTAACAGTGACACCATGCTTTCTAGATTTCTCTACACCTTATCCTTGACCAATGAATGCATCCGAACACCCACTCTCAAACACATGTATTGTCTCTCGCTCCTCAGAATGTGAAATATGAGTAGGCATAAAAAGGTAACACCTTATGTTATATTAACATATATCCAACTTCTAAAACAATAATAACCTGATAACCAAATAAAATTGAGATCTTTAAATCCACAGTAGCGCTACAATCAATGGAAGTTCAGGTGCCATGGTAGTACATCAACTACCTCCATCAGAAAATAATTTAAATAAGATGCTCAAAAATAAAAGTTACAAGTTGAAAACTTACTTACAGCTTACTTACCAGATAATGCAAACTCCGGAATGATACTATTCTATATCTTAGAACAATCAAGCCTTAACATAATATGTCATTTGGAGTGCAAGAAAAGTGACTGATCTTTGTGAATAATAGACTCTTGTTATTTTGTGACACTCGTTAACACCTAGTTGTCTTGAGCAAAAGTGTAATATCAAGAAAATCAACTTGCAAATGTGTTGATTTCTTTTACTTCTATTGCAGATGAATGACATTGTTTGAGCTGGTTATATCTTGTGTTCATGCAAATAACTTTTAAACAATATGATAACATTTCGTATACTTACATTAGGAAATTCAAGGCCTTGACCAATCATAAATAGCGGTGCAATCGCGCAACATACTTGATGTCATAGAAAAGCACTACCCTTAACAGTAATCACTCTAGTTCATCAACATCAAATATGCACAAGCAATATTTAACTATGATTTAGTTCAAAATGCACTAACACTACTACAAACTGTAGCATCCCCAACGGTTGTAACCGTTGGGGCTGAGCATGTCCCCAACGGTTACAACCGTTGGGGCTGCTAAAATGCCCGTTGGGGCAAGTCTCGTTGGGGCTGATTTTGCCCCAACGGTTGAAAAACTTGCCCCAACGGTTGTAACTGTTGGGGCAAGTAATTTTCATTTTTTAGTTTTAAAAAATAAAATAAAAATGCCCCAACGGTTACAACCGTTGGGGCCTTGGGGCCTGTATCAGCCCCAACGGTTGTAACCGTTGGGGCCTGTATCAGCCCCAACGGTTACAACCGTTGGGGCAAGTATATAATTTGTAAAAAAAACATAGAACCAGCAGCTAGCTAGCTTTGAGAGACCAAATTCAGCAAGCTAGCTAGCTTTGAGATACCAAATTCAGCAAGCTCAGTTCAAGACAAAAGTTCTGTTCACAATAAGAATCAGCAAAGAGATTTTCATGTCCAATGGTACGCTCGACAGAATAAGCCCACTATCGGGCAGAGATTCAATTGGCATCACTTGTCTACAACACATAGCCCACTATCGGGCAGAGATTCAATTGGCATCACTTGTCTACAACACATACAAAATCACAATTGGCATAACTTATCTACAACACATACAAAATCACAATTGGCATCACTTGTCTACAACACATCACTTGTCAATGAAACTCCAAATAAGAAGGATCACAAAAATTACAAACATTCAGAGACAAACATTCAAGGAGTTTACATTGACAGAATACTCAAATGAAGTTGCAAAATTACATTATCCTTGTAATCTGATCTTGCATCATTGCAGATAGTTTCAGTATATGATTCACTCGCCAACAGTCTAGAAAATCGACAAAAAGTTCGTCATAATCTGAAAAAAACTTCATCTCAAGAATAAAACTTCAAAAACAGAACTAATGAAATATTGGAGTTCCTCTGGAGAAATACAAAAGCCTGGCTTCTTAAATATACATGTAAACTCATATCCCTGTGCTTTACATGCGTAGACATCAAGAGATGTCATGTAGCCAAAACACAAGCAGAACCAAAACGCCAAATAGATTGACTATCACATTTAAAAATAAGTGAGAAGTATGCGGCTCAAATTTTGCCTCTCCTAATATATGCATAGACTTCTCAGCTTTACCACTGTATCTTCTCTATGTACAAACATAGAAAAAACAGAAGGTTCCAGATAAACTTGGAAGAGACTGTTTCACATTAGTTTAACAGAATAGGTCCAAGAAAAACAAGGACCAAAAAATTAACACCTCAAGCACATAGAGAAATTAGAATAGGGGGCAGTGATGTCGTAGGAAGCCATTAAGAAAAAGAAAAGCAATCATGATCAACCTTAAATTATAATTTCCAATATAAGTAACCTAAAAGTTCAGTGAGAAAGAGCGTTCAAATTTGTGAGATGCAATCATGAAATTAGTTCACCTTAAAGAACATGAGCTTAAATCACAACACAGCTCAAAAACATCAGATGGAAAAGGGAAGCATGATGAGCAACCAAGAAAAACAAATTCACTTAAACCATGTGTTGATATATATAGGTGATAGAACTACAATATTTATTTTTTCGTAGACTTCAATTTAACAGGCAAAAAATAGGACCTAAATGCTTACACGTTCTTTTAATATGACAGAAAAAGGAAAAATATTGTATGAAATACTAAACAAATAAGTGAATGAGATAAGAATTCATACTCTCTTCTTTCATTTTCGCTACCTAAAGTTGGATAAAAGTTTCAATAATTTCGAAAACAATAGCAATCAATAGCAATCAAACTTAGCTTGATTTTATTCTTACAATCATCCCCATTAGCCAATCAAGATAATGTAAATTCAATCACTTTCATTTTGATTTAGTCCTAGCAAGAAAGTTTGTGAAAAACATGGATACGAACAAAGGAGATAATGTGAATGCAAACCTTGGTAGATTTGAACATGAGCTGAGCAGGGTAATTAAGGAAAGCCAAAGATCCCTTGGTGAGTCCATGAGATCCCATAAGAACTGCTGAAAGGTTAACATATGTCTTCCATGGATTCACCATCTGCTTCATTGTGAATCCTTGAAGATATATCAGCCCTAAGTAAACAAATCCTTGCACAAATGTGAAGTACCAGCCTTAACTACAAAATTGAGGCAAAATAAACCAGATAATTAAAATAAACCAGATAATTAAAATCAGATTACAAGTTCAAAGATTTAATCTCACCTAAACTGCAACCTATTATAGACATATTCCTGAAATATGGGCAAAAAAGACTTTAATCAAGAAGAGAAACCCAGATGAAAATTTTGACATCACAAGAAAAAAGGTGGATACCAGATGTTATTGAAAGTCTCTGCATGCAATGAGAAAAAGGGCAATCTGCGAGCAGCTGCGGCGGGGGGCGGAGGCGATCTTTAGGCGGCGGAAAAGAGGGGAAAAAGCTTTGTGGCTGCAGTTCACGGCGGTGAAGGATAGGGTTTTGCGGGGGGAGAGCGGAGAAGGCGGCAATGGTGGCGATCTCCGACCAGCGGTGACGATCTCCGAGTGGCGGTGGCGGGGATCTCTGAGCGGCGGCCAAGTCGCATCTCTGATTTGGGGATCTTTTTTACGAGAGGGAGAACACGAAGAAGGGGTACTCACAGGGAGGTTTTGAGGGGGGCATGGTTTTCTTTTTTTTTTTGATGAGAGGGGCAACGCGAAGAAGAGGGGGAATGTGAAAGAAGGGGCACGGGGCTTTTGTGTGTTTTTTTCTTTTTTTTTCTTTTTGGTAAAAAAAAGGGGGGAAAACTCCCGCTCTTCTGAAAATAAAAGCCCCAACGGTGAGAACTGTTGGGGCTGATAAATGTTGCCCCAACGGTTCGTTCCAACTATTGGGGCTGAGCATCTTTGTACTAGTGTAATTGCTATAGTTCATTTTAATAAGTCAAATTTCCAAGTGCTAACAAACCTAGGTTCATAGTTTAATTTAAATTATTCAACCCAAGGCATCTTATTCACATCCGTGGAGAAAGGAACATCACGATTGTTAGATTAAACTACTAATGGGATTCGAAAGATAACATCCTTCATGTCATGCAACACTCTACGTATACGAGATTAGATCATTTATCATGTCGTAAAATTTTTCCAGGTTGAGATATTTTGAGTTTTTTCTTAGTGCTTTTCATGCATGAATGAAATCTGATAAATTCAATCATAATCATGGGTCAAGTGTGTTACCATTGTCAGCGCATCATGACATATTGTGTACTATCATGTGTCGTCACCTTCATCCTCATCAACGGACTCCCACCATATTTGGATCTTTAAGATATCGCATCAATGAAAATGCAACATCAGAGGGTGAAATGGTTGCAGTTGGGATGGTAGGACCTCTGAAAGCAACGCAAGATGCACAACATCATGATTATGTTCTAAATTATAAGCCTACCAACGGAACAAACACAACGATCTCACTCAAGCTAATACACATGTAAGCTACTAAATAAAACAGTTAGAAATTCATACGAGAGGGAAATGCATGGGATCTGGATGTCTAGTTCATCATATCACCGTATGCTGGCACGTGGACCATGATAATGGTGCAGGTACCATTCTCCAATCTTTCCTACAAACAAAGATAAGTATCGGTACACAAGTGATTAGTAATTATTTGTAGCATCTTTCACTCCAATGGAGTTTGGTTAATTCTAAATCTTCTTGTAATTTTGTGAATGATACATGACTGGAATATGACTGCGATACAAGAATTCTGAAAATCTCTTAACTCACGTAATAAAAGTTCTTTATTGAAGTAGAAATTTTAGGTTACACAATTCTCCCATCAGGACCTGATATCGTTCCGTAAGCTTACAGATTGTAGAAAATGATTTTAAGAGCAAAATTTCATAGGCAGATTGAAATTATCAATTTCAATCTTACGTGTCTGGCTTTTGGAACTTGACATTTGAGCCGAAGATAATACAAGTGCATGCTATGATGCAAAGCTTTCGCACAAAGCTTTCTTCAAACTCATACGATAGTGGCCGGTTTTGAATTTTTTTATTGAGTTCTCTTGCTTTGGTTGTTCATGATGAAAAACATTCAGAGGAACTTAATTTCCAACAATATACGTGATGGTGTTATCACGTGCAAACTTCTTTCAGTGTTGAATCATAGAATATATTCCTTATCTTCTACATGTTCTCTCGTTGACCACTTATGGTGATATTTTCGTAATCCTCAGCTGATGATTTATTTTAGCAAAAGACAACATCCTGATCTTTTACCTGCCTATGGATATAACCAAAGTTAGGGTCTTATTATACCACCTCATAGAAAAAAAAAGATCACTAATATTGACAAATTCTAATTAGTACAACTAATATACCGATTAAAAAACATCCAATTAAAGCTTCAGAAAATTTCACTGGCAACGTCCTTCATAGTTCATCCTTTACGGTTTCTTTCTTATATGTAATAGATATCTGACAAAATATTATACCGATAAAATTGAAGAGTGCCGGATATGCATTTATATTATTCAGCAAAAATGATCCTGGTTTTGCAGCATGAAATGTGTCTTAGCCAAATTGTAAGATGTGATTAGGGTCTTATGCTAATCTAATCCGATTTTATGCCAATTAAAACTAATAACAAGTTATCCTAGAAAGTATGAAATACAACAAGATATATGAGCTAGGATAAGCAATATGAACAAAGAGATATATCCTAGAAAAGAGATATACTATGAGATATATGCAAGAATATACAAATTAACACAAGGGTGAAATAAACACAAATAAAATAGTGGATGATATAAATAATGAGCAATGGACAATGGCGATAAGAAATATAAACATAAGAGAAGTGTGCCAAAGCAAACTCAAACACACGATATGATCACAGAGTTCGGACCTTTCGTCCTACGTCTCCGCTCCCCACTCCTGGAGAGAAATCCACTATCACAATCGGGTTTTCTATGCTCACCCGAATAATGTTTACACCTCACAATGTCAATTTTCAACGCTCACCGATGAACGTTCACAAACCTCACACTTGGTTTTCTAGTTCACCGAAAACTTCACAATTCACACTCTCACAATGTCGGTTTTCAACGCTCACCGATCAACGTCTACACCTCACACTCGGTTTTCTAGCTCAACGAAAACTTTACAAAACTAACAATGTAATAACAAATAATTTGTTTTTTAATACAAGGCGATAACTTAATTAAACACAACTCAATGTTACAATCTTTCACAATCCTAATATACTATGTATATAAATACTAAAAGCTCAATGTGGGTGTGTGTAACAATGAGATAATATAATCAAATCTAAACTCAATATAAAAACTAGTTTTAAAGAATGATAATCAAATAACTAAGCAAATGTAAAGCTAGATAAGAGTTTAGAAAACTTCTCAATAGATCAAGAGGTGGAGGGAGAATAGTTAGAAGCTCAAACTTCAATAGATAATCTCCTTAAGCTCTTGTGGAATTTTCTTCACAAACAAACTCTTGAAACAAACTTAAAAACCCTTCAACAAACTTGTAAAACTCTTTTTAAAACTCTCTTAAACATCCATAAGAAACAATGAAAGTTGAGGGCTTTTTATAGCCTGTAGGCGGTTGACCGTGGCGGTCGATTGCAAACTGATACAGAAAATATATAGGTTTTGAAAGTTATTTTCTGATTTTAAAACCCTGTTTAAAAATATCAAATAAATTCAGAAAAATATAAAACTTTAGAAAATGATTGTAAACATGATAATACACATGTTATAAAAACTAGTTTTCAGAAAGGACCTTCCAAATAAAAAATATCATCATTTTGCAAAATAGTCCAAAACATGAAAATGTAAACATATGAGTTTTGACATTTTAGCTTAACCATGTTTTGAAACAATACAAAATAATTTTATAGACTTAAAGAAAGATGTGAACTATTTGTTATGAATTCTATAAACAATGAATATAGTATATTCACAAATACAATAGAATATGAAACATATGAGTATGAATATGAATATATATTTGTTTCATACCTATGAAATTAAACCAAACCAACTTATCCACATAAAAACAAACACATATACATATTTATTTATATGCTTGTAAAAACTTTGTTTGTGGATAAACCAAAATCCAAAACGTGTACATATATATATAACTATATATATATACATAGAAACCAATAAAATGTGTGTGTATTTGATATTAAGCTTAAAGTACTTAACACACATAATATAAACTCCTAAACTAAATTACCCAAGCTTGTGATCTTCAACGAAGCTCTATCTTGATACACTTGCGGATGAAGCTTGAACTTGAATCTTTAACTTTGAATTGCGTAGGCTTCACTCCATAATTCCGCTAACCTCCATTGGATATGATCGTGAATGCGTAATTCAATCCATCCTCCAACTTGTTGTTTGTCTACAATAAATAGAAATATACAAACACTAGACAAACAACATTAGTAGTAAATTATTTGTTAACCATCATCAAAATAATAAGGCCAACATAAGATAGATGCTCAAAATGTTTATCAAGTCATGAAGAAAAAAGTTAACCTAAGTAAGGATTCTTCTTTTCAAGTTTAATAAACAAATGCACAACAAATGAGATTATATCTTTTTTATACATACAAAATCAAATGATACATTAGCAAGAAGGAACATACAACATTTTGTCTCAACATGTTCTTATCTTTGCTATTGTCTTTGATGTTGTTCAGGTTTGGCTGCATACATAGAGAAAGAAGCTGCAATAGATCCTTCTCATCAATGTATTATAGAACCTATCTGCATATCTTATAGAACCTATCTGCATATCTAGTAAGAATAATATTTTAAAAAAATTAATTCTTTTCTGAGATAAATCAAATCTTCAATTATGATAATGTAACAAAAGCATATACTATACATGAAAGTAAAAGATAGTTCACTACTTCAACTATTGTTTATCTCTTAGCTAGATGAGTAAATCTTGTAGTAAGTCTAATTATTATAAAATAATTTATAATGGTAATGATTCATCTCTTGTGTAACGCATATGCATGGTATATAGATGGTATTACTACAAAAAATTAAGGCACAAAAAAAATATAGTTTATAGTAGCACGCAGGAAAGTTGTATATAGTCATACTGATAGTGACCTTCCTCCTTTCAGTATTCTAAATGATCTGAGAACGAATCTCTCTAATGAGCACATCATGCAAAAGACTCCCCAACAATATGAGACTATCCTCAAATGAGAAATAGTAATAAGGGTGCGGTGGGATTTGAGTCGAAGGAAAAGACAACAGTTCGGAGGTGGGGCGTTAGAAAGAGAATGTTTATTTTTATTTATAAATACGAATTATTAATTACATGTAAGTTGAACAGTTAAGAACTATGGAAATTAAAAACAATGAAGGTTATAAAAGAAAGAAAACCCCTCAAGTAATATCAAATCAACTAAGAATTCAGATGACAAAGGAAGTCAAGCAAATAAGACTAATCTATCTAAATCCTTCAATTGGTTAAATCTGGTTATTGATTTGAAAACACATTCATATCTGCACATCAGCCAAATTAATCAACAACCCATAATTTATTTCAAAAAAAATAACAATCCACAAACTATTAAAAATTAGAATTAGAAAAAAAAATAATTGAAATCATACCTTCCATCTTAGTATGAAGTAATACTTTCTTTTAATTTTGAATGTTTTACCTTCTGAGAAAATTTTATGGTTGTACTCTTATCATTACAGATCATAGTATCAATTAATCTACCAAGTTGTGAATTTAAATATAGGATCGTAGGATAAAGTACCTTGATAAAGGAGAAAGTACGCAATGAAAATACTACAACATTAGCAATGCTGTTACATTAGACCTCTTCACAATTTTACTTCCACCACACTTTTTTCTACTAACACATATATTTATACTCATAGGTAACTATAACAAAATGTAAATGTAAAACTGAGAAATCCAATAAAGATTATTATGAAATATTTAATATGAATTTCAATATAAAACTGAGAAATCTAATAATGAATATAATTGATAA
Organism: Asparagus officinalis; assembly: GCF_001876935.1. Lineage (NCBI taxonomy): Eukaryota > Viridiplantae > Streptophyta > Magnoliopsida > Asparagales > Asparagaceae > Asparagus > Asparagus officinalis. Next base: position 62,899,438 of record NC_033794.1, on the reverse strand, counting down.
CTAATTTTATAGAAATATGAAAAATCTAGCAAGAGATATCTCATGAAAAACTTTCTTTGCTACATAGGATATGTTTGATTCATAATACTTTAAACAACAAACACTATCTAAAATATATTTATTAAAATGAACACCGGTTTAGTATCCTCGACATAATAAGTTTAAATAAATATAATTAAGTGTATTTATCATAGTACTATAAATGATTTATCACTCCTCACTTTCTATTTTAATATTTTTATTATTCATGTGCTTTCTTTTGTTCATATCTTTTTTCAGGCTTGCCATACTCTTTCGCTTCAGTGATACGTCATTTGAATCTTCATCTTCATCACATTCTATTGGTTTGAAATCGTCTAACCAGTATATTTCTTGAGCAGTTATTCTTCCTTCAATTATTTTCTCTTAATCTTTCCTATTCATTTTTACCAAGAAAATATATTCTTTGTCGCAATAGTTCATCATTTTCTAGTACATAGGTGATAAATACTCCTGCATTATATTTATGGTATTTATGGTCATTTTATCTATTTTACTAATTTTATAGAAAAAAGCTTTTATATATTAAAAAGTTGTTATGTTACCTTTCATTCTTCATCAAATGAATCCACATATTCTTCAGGTGAACAACCAGTTAGAAACTGAGCTTCATTGAAAAGAGTAACATATGCCTTGTCGATATGATCCTTAACTAATAATCGCATAAGGTACATTGTTGTGAAAATTTAAAGTTATTTTTATTTTTTTTAATAGTTAAAATTTTAAACTTACTTTAATTCCCATCCTGCATCTTCATTATTACAATTGTTGTAGCTAGCTATGGTGTCTTCAACAAAAACCTTTCTTTGGAAATTCTTGCATGCAGTATAACAAGGTTATTCCGGATTGATTATTATTGATATCTCCGCTTTAAAGTAGCAATAAATATTCTAAAAAATAGTAGTCAGACTATAAATTCATAATTTCTTATTATTTAACTTATTAATATTTCATCCAATATAATAAAATACCTTTTTTGTAGCTATTGATGATGTGATGATATTACCAATCATAACCTTTTTAGACCTTCTCATTAGCTTCGATAGGATTTGCTGCATCAATTTCTCGTAATCTTTCCCCATTCCCGTCATCCTATACTTAAGACATGTATTATCTTTTAAAAAAATATATAAGTAAAGATTTTATTCATAAGCATTACCATTTTTTAAGAGCATGTGCTTCAGTAATATCCGGGTCTAACAAAAATATTTTTGCAGGCTTTGATGATAGTTGTAGAACTCCTGTATTCATTATATGGTTACTCTTTGTTATATAATTTTTTGAGAACAATTAAGTTGAAAAGTCTTACCCATGTATCTATTTACAGTCACATTAATTATTGCTATAACTAGTTTTTGTTTCTTTTTTTAATTTCTTTGAATATTTGACCTTCTTTCTCTGCATGCTCTCCCCATAATGTTAACCTATGGATCCATCCTGTGTCAATCACAACAAATTGTTAAATAGAAATGTTAGTATTTTATTATTTGTTAGTAAAAATATATTTCATCTTTAAAAACGCTTACTCTTCATTCATTATTGTGATATCTCTTCTAACTGATGTATTTGTTGTGTACAATGGTCTCACTAAAGTGATGAATCCTAACACATCTGTATAAACATTAAAATTTTAGTGCTTAAAATTTTAATTTTGTATTAGAAATGCTATATTGTTGATATTAAAAATTTAGCATACCAAAAAAATATTTTTATTATTTGTCTCTGTCACCTCTTAAAATAAGTTGAATGGAAATAGTAGAGTACTAATATTGATTTCATTTTTTGATACTATGATCTATGTTTTTTCCAAAAGAAAGCTCAAAATTCGGATTTACCGATGCATATTTCTTATTTGTAGGTCTGACTATACCTTTCTTGATGATAATAGTATTATTGAGATGGATGTATTCTTCAAATGTTTTAATTGTAGCATTGAATAGTGTGGCTTGAATCTTTGATCCCTATCTTTAATTTTTGTTATTTAAACTTTATAATAAATGACCAGTTAAGTATAAATCTAATAAAATTCAAATATAATATTTAATATTTGATTTAAAGAGTTATACTTACCTCTTCGTCAATCATAATAATCTTCTGAACCTGACCTGAGCTTTTTGAAGATGAGAATTATTCCAAGGACACTTTTAGTATAAGCACTTTGATTGAGAAATATTCTTGATATAACTTCAAATCCTTAATAAAGTTATTGTCACCTTTATATTGTCTTTCAGCAGACATCTTCATTGTAATCAGAGTAAATATTAGAAATATAATTTTTTTTTTTTAAATTATAATAAAGAAAATAATTTTTTTCACTATCTTCTTATTGCAATATTATTCCAACAAAATAAGTAAATTAAATTTTGATATTTTTTATTGACATTTACAATAAATAAGTTAGTCATTTAAATGTTTTTCCTTGCCATTCTCTGGATAGAACTTCTTTATAGACGATACTTTTTGTGTATGTATATCCTTTCTTTTTGTTTTCTTTCACCATTAACTAGCACTCTTGTGGTGTTTGTTGATATATCACGAGATAGAGCAACATATAATTGTCCATGTGAAAAAATATGTTGTGGTAAGTAAATACCCACTGTGCGAATTGTTTGCCCCTGTGCTTTGTTTATTGTCATTGCGAAGCATAATCTTATAGGAAATTATTTTTGTTGAAATTTGAAAGGGTAATTTTTGTTTTTAGCCGATGATAAGGGTATCCTTGGAATCATGACTTCTTGACTCTCATGATGACTTTTTGTTATTTCTGCTTTAATAACATTATTATCAATTTTTTTGCAAACCATTCTAGTTCTATTGCAAAGTCCATTTGATGAGTCAAGATTTCTAAGCAACATTATCGGGCAATAATGCTTCAGCTTTAGTTTGTGTGGCGGAAGACCATTAGACATCAACTTGTTTAAAAATTCTTCTTGGTAGTACTTATTTGGATCATCAATAGCCTTATCAAAACTATAAAAAATAAACTCATCACTAGGAAATTTTCCTAAAAGCTTGTCATTTAGCTCATCTACATATTCATTTTTTGTTGCAAGAATAGCTCGTTATGTCATATATTCAGGTGAATTTGCGTTTTGCTCAATTGATTGAAATACTTAGTTTAACAATTCAACTTCTGATTGTCCATTTTTGCTATCGCGCGGTGGTCCACGGATTAACCCCGGCGTCGGCAAAGAACCCACACAAGCAAGAGACCGCAAAACAGGATCTTACGATTCGTTCGACAAATAAGGAGAAAGTTGTAATTTTTTTTTCTTTTTTATTTGATTTTTGTTGTAACCGGATCTAAAAAAGACCGGATCTTTGTAATCGATAAACTATTACAAGAATTTGCAATGGAATCAATGATGAAGAAAGCAATGATTTTCACCGCGAACAGACCGCCGGGCGCGCAACAGAAACATGAAGTTTTTGTTTCCTACGCGATCGACCGTAGCGATCGACCGCCGAGCGTGCAGATGAGGAGAAGTATTCTACTCTGCACGCGGTCGATCATGGTGGGTGGTGGTCGACCGCTGGGCACTTTTGTGCATGTGCATATTGTTACATGTGTTTGTGTGGCTGGCGAGATACCTAGATTGCATGAGATTGATATACAATGAGATTTGTGTACATGAGTTGACTACGTACATGAGTCTTAGATTTATTCACCGGGATATTAGAGTGAACAATATATATGGTAGTTTTAACCTTATTTGTATATTGCAGTCCTCGTGTTGGACTATAAGCTACTGAAGTCCTCGTGTTGGACTATAAGCTACTGAAGTCCTCGTGTTGGACTATAAACTATTAAAGTCCTCATGTTAGACTATAAGCTATTGAAGTCCTCGTGTTGGACTATAATCTACTATAGTCCTCGTGTTGGACTTTAAGCTTTTGTAGATTTACGTATTGACATATGATACGTCTTTGAAAGTATGGTTGGAGATAAAGTTATATTTCCACATTGTAGTTTGGAGTTGGTATTTAGAGGACATGTCTTTCATTATTGCTCAACACTGTAGCTTTCAGATTTGGTATTTAGGGATTTACAATTTGAAACATATGGTATATACATGAGGGTTTCCTTGTTTGGATTATTTCGCTTGACGTACCATGCTCGTGTTATAAATTTCTAAATTTCAAACCTCCATTTATTTCAGAGTAGATGATTGTTTATCTATATATATTAGTAGCTATTTTCTTATCCTTCTAACCTTTCTCCTTAGGGTTGGTTGAGATATTACTCACTATAGCGCTTTGACGCTCGTCTTTTCTCCCCTTTCAGGTAACGAGCCAGGTGCACGGAGAGCCGTAGGTTGATGGAGCTTCTGTAGTAGTTATTTATCTATATTACTAGTAGTTATGTCAGAACTCCATAGTGGATGTGTTTATGAACATTTGAGTTATCATTTTAGTTTTGTAAAGACGATGTACCTTAATGTCATTTCATTGGAATTCCTATTGTGAGACAGTTGTATCTGTTCAGATGTTCTCTTCTCAGAGATTTATCCATTTATATATGTGGCAATGATTTTTCTTCAGAATATCTGTTATTTAGTATTTCTTTTGTATATTCCCTCTTGTCTATTTTTGTACCTACACCTATTGTTAATTCCATTAGATAGATAGCAATTGTGATGGTGAAACGTATTATTGCACGATGTAGTGCATAACAGGTTTGATATTCCTGGTTTTACCTTGGACTATAGCCTTGTTAAAACCAGAAGCGTCACAGTTGGTATCAGAGCTCTAGTTCTAGTATCCTTAGGATCATCATGTGTCGAGTCGTGGAGCTAGAATAGAGTTTCTTAGGATTCATGTATAGAGTCCGCTAAGAATTTCTAGAGTGAGTGAGGACGTTATATACGTATGTTCGAAAATCATAATTTTTTTTGACTATCTTACTTTGATTGAAAAGTAATTTCCTGAATACTTATCGTGATACGTTATGTCATATATGTATATATATATTTGTGATCTCCTTTACTATGACATTTAAGCTCTCCTTTTGATATTACAAATATCGGGATGAGGATAAAACTCATACCTGGAGATCTAGGCAAGCGAAGCCGAGTCGCAGCAAGCTCCACAGTATTTGATCGACTTCATGACGCCGTTTGCAGCAAGATTTTTGAACACTCGGGAAGCGAGAGGCTATCCGTTTCCACCAGCATTATCACTTTCTAGAGTCCACCACCTGTTATACCAGTTATGCCTATCGAAGAGGTAATACTAATGAGTACACCACCACCACAATCAGCTATTGATAGAGCCGTAGAGCAGGAGGCTTGGTTCTATAAGATAAGAAAGGCATCAGACATGAAGAGTATTATAGTTTTAGGGCACACTAGATTCATGTGCAACCTATAAATAAAAAGAATATGTGAATATTTTTTTAACGTCAATTCAGTATCAAACCAGAGGTTAAATGTTTTCATCATAGAGGACATCATCAGGGAATGGCAACAAAGGATAGTAAAGACTTCATATTTTCGCAGGAGCAGTTAATATCACTTATTTGGGAGAATTTTGTCTACTCCTCAATAAGCAGTTAGAGCTAGTTCAATTGAAGCAGAGAGATATGCCTGAAGTTAGTGAAGAAATCAAAACCAGTATGGTGACGATAGCAAGGGCAAAGGGGCTATTGCGGGATCTAGAAGACCCTAGCTGCAAGGTAAGGATTTTTACCACCAGCATAAGGACAGTATAAGAATAGAACAAAATGATTCAAGAGCGCTACAGTAACACATGAATTCAGATACATATTATGTTTGTAACAAGATCAGTCATAGATCGGAGGATTGTCGCAACACACCGACAGAAGACCAGCATGACAGAAGTCAGGGTCAATAGTCTCAGAGCCACTGTTACAGCCAGCAACAGAGAATAGAAGTATTACTTGTTATTCTAAGGATTGAGGGGCCAATAGACCATATTTACGTTATCCAAGAGATTTCCTAAGGGACAGATGGTTCTATATATTTTTTCATCACCAGCAGAGTCTATATAACTGTACAACGTGATCATGGTGCGAGTGGAGCTTTCTTCATGATTTTTCTTTCAAACTCAGACCTTGTTTTACTCAGGAATTTCGCTTTCTTTTATCTTTCATGCCTTTGTGGATAGGCTTCAGCTTGTAGCATGTTCTTTAGGTGTTCTGTTATCAGTCTCTACTCCTCTAGGAGACGTATCCTTATAAGAGAAGTATCTGTAGGAGATGTGTCATCAGCCTAGATGAGTCCGAGTTTCTCATAGATCTAATCGTGTTGCGGATGTCGGATTTTGACGTTGTTTTTGGTATAGATTGGCTATCATCATACCATGTTAATATCGACTGTTTTACTAAAACATTCAGCTAGTGAGCATTCGTTAGGTTTGTATAAATAGTAGCAACCTCATAGGGTAACCAGAATGTGGAGTCATTCCTAGCATACGTCGAGGAGGTGATGCCGAGGAATCGGAGTGATGATTTGTATGAGACTAGAGTTGTCTTAGTTTATCCGAATGTCTTTTAGGTTATACATAGGTTACCTCCGGTGAGAGAGGTTAAGTCCTGCATCGAGTTGCAGCAGAGCACAGTACCGATATCCCGAGCACCCTATCGTACAATACCTGTTGAGATGAGGGAGCTATATATTTAGACAAATGAGTTATTATTTTAGAGTTTTATTTGCCAGAGTCTTTCTCCGTGGGGAACACCGATCCTTTTCATGAAGAAGGATGGTATCTTATAATTTTGTATAGATTTTCGTAAGTTGAACAAGTTCATTATCCAGCTTAGATAGGATTTATGACTTGTTTGATCAACTGTGGGGAGCATAGCATTTCTCGAAGATTAATCTTTATTTTGGTTATTTTGTGAGTTCGAGAGATGGATATTCCCAAAAACCACCTTTCTGACTCGATATGGGTCTTTTGAGTTCTTGTCATGCCATTTGGGCTGACCCATGCAGTACGGTATTCATGGATTTGATGAACCGTGTTTTTCATCCATACTTGGACTAATTCGTGATTGTATTTATTGACGATATTCTTATCTATTCGAGATCAGAGAAGAGCATGAGTAGCATCTACATTTAACCTTGCAGGCCTCGCGGAAGCATCAATTATATGCTAAGTTCAGCAAATGCGGATTTTGGATTTCTAAGGTCAAATTCCTTGCCATATCATCAGTTGAGAGTGCATGAGTAGCACTACCCCACACATGATATAGAGTTAGCAGCGGTAGTATTCACGCTAAAGGTGTGGATACACTACTCGTATGGAGTATAGTTCAAGTTATTCATAGACCACCAGAGTCTGAAGTACATTTTCTCTCAGAAGGACCTCAACCAGAGATAGCGATGATGGATTGAGTTTATCAAGGATCATGAGTTCGTGATTCAGTACCATCAAAGAAGAACGAATGTCGTAGCGGATGTTTCGAGCAGGAAGCGTCGATACCGAAGTGCGACTTTGAGGTGCCTGTTTTGTCAAGATCTCATACTCTTAACTAGTTTGAATTTAGGCCAACGGTTGGCAAGACCAACGCATATTTTTTTGAGAGTTATGCCATTGTAGCCGTCTTGGAGTAATAGAGTAGCTGGAGCTCAGTTGGAGGACACTTGAGTTCAATCTCGGAAGGAATAGATTTTCGAAGAACCCAAGGCCGATTTGGACCGTTGGAGCTGATGTAGGACTTCGGATGACAGTCTAATTATTGATGTCAGCTTATGCATAACAAAAAGGGAATTATTTAATAAGGCCTATTGCACCAGATATACAATGCATCCAGACTCAACAAAAATGTACAAGGACTTGAAGGGGCATTTTTGTAGAACGACATGCTTAGGGAGATTACAGAGTATGTAACTAAGAACTCTACCTGCCAGTAAGTGAAGATAGGACATTAGAGGCCAACATGTACCCTACTTCATTTACCCATTCCAGAGTGGAAGTGGGCAGTTATTTCTATGAACTTCATTAAATGATTACCAAGATAGAAGAAGGGGAAACGATTCAGTTTGGATGATAGTTGATCGGTTGACGAAGTCAGCACATTTTATACCAGTGGGGATGACTTACAAGGAGGAGATTTATGCGAAAACATTTATTTCAAGAGACCGTATGATTGCGAGGAGTTCCAGAAAGGATTGTATCAGATCGAGGCTCGGTTTTTACTTCACATCTTTAGAGAAGTTTCCAAAATTTCTTTCAGCAGTAAATTATCTTATAGCAGTGTATTTCACCCGCAGGCAGATGGGCAGGTGGAGAAAGTAAACCAAATGTTGAATGAAATGTTACGGGTATGTATTATAGATTTTCATTTTAGGGAATTTAGCGATTTAGTAGACGGGGAAAACTTACCCCGAGATATGTTGGACAATTCAGGATTTTCCAGCGTGTTAGAGTAGTTTCATATAGAATAGATCTTCCAACATCGATGTCGAGTATACACGATGTTTTTCATGTTTTGATGTTTAAGAAGTATTTACTTGTCGAGGAATAATAACGAGTATTAGACGCACCAAAAATTTAGCTCCATGATGATTTGATTACGATTGAGATTCATGTTCGTATTCTTATTATGAGAAAATAAGAGACTTAGAAATAATGTGATTTCATTAGTTAAAGTTTAAGTGTCTCGGAAAAGAGCTAAGGAGGCTTCTTGGGAGTACGAAGAGGATATGCAACTACCCACACCTTTTAGAACATGTAAATTGATTTGATTATAATTTTCTCATGGTTTATGATGATTGGGATAGTCATATTTATATTTAACACTAGAATGGAGGTATTATCACTTAGCTCCTAATCATTCGAAACACATGGTATATATATGGGGGGGTTTCTGATTTGGATTTTGCGCCCGATGTACTAGTTCCATTTAGTTAGGGGTTAAGTGGGAGTATCCACATTTTAGATTGTTTAGCATAGATATTTCTAGTGATTCATATCTAGGGATTAATAGTATTAGATGTGTATGGGAGAGTTTCCTTGTCTGGATTATCCCTTTTTAGTGCTTTTCTCATATTATTAACTCTTAAGATACGTTACAGAATTTCTAGGACAAAATTCTTTAAGGGGGGAAGAATGTAAAACCCCAAAAATTTAAATATTTTATAATAAATAATGACAAATATATTATATGGTGAAGAATAATATATTTTGATGTTTGAATATGATAAGAATTGATTTGAGATCAATTCAATATATATTTGTGAATATATATATAAGTGCAAATGTGCAAAACATACACAAAGACCAAAAGAGAAATCTGAGAATAATGACCAGTTATGAGTTTCTATATTTTACACACTGATAATACATATATATATATATATAATATACATATACATATACATATACATATACATATACATATACATATACATATACATATACATATACATATACATATACATATACATATACATATACATATACATATACATATACATATACATATACATATACATATACATATACATATACATATACATATACATATACATATACATATACATATACATATACATATACATATACATATACATATACATATACATATACATATACATATACATATACATATACATATACATATACATATACATATACATATACATATACATATACATATACATATACATATACATATACATATACATATACATATACATATACATATACATATACATATACATATACATATACATATACATATACATATACATATACATATACATATACATATACATATACATATATATATATATATATATACATACATACATATACATATACATATACATATACATATACATATACATATACATATACATATACATATGCACTCAAATCACCGGAAAAAACCCTAAGCACTCGTATGACAAGAACCAAGGCCAAAGTCAGGGGGGTTTCAATGTTCAGGGGGGTTTCAATACCTCACTAAAAAAAACCTTGATTAGCAATAATGTTCAGGGGGTTCAATTTATTACAAAATTTTGGACTTTTGCTTACCTTGTTGGTGTTGAGAAACAACAAAATGAAGAATAGGATTACTGATCTTGCAGCCTCACTGTTAATTGCTCAGCACGAAGCTGCACAAAAAAAAACAAGTAAGAGACTAACAGAGAGTGAGAGAGACTGAGAAAGACGAAGGGATTGAGATGAGGGTCACGCTTGAGAGAGACTGGGGAAGAATTGACCTGACCAGCGTCGGCGTGGGATCGGAGCCACGTCAGCGTCGGAGCTTAGACTGAGAAAGACGAAGGGATTGAGATGAGGGTCACGCTTGAGAGAGACTGGGGAAGAATTGACCTGACCAGCGTCGGCGTGGGATCGGAGCCACGTCAGCGTCGGAGCTTCGATGGGGGTCACGAGCGAGCGCCGAGAGTTGGGGGAGGGTGTTCGATGGGTAAACTTCAAGGGGGGCGTCGGC
>NC_033794.1:62888682-62888777 GCF_001876935.1 Asparagus officinalis | reverse complement strand
GAAGAGGCCTTAGCGAATTAGGGCTGAGAGTTGGGAGAGAGAGAGCAAGCGCTGCATTTTTTTCCAAAAAACCCACGCCTCCGCGATCCCCAATC
>NC_033794.1:62884684-62887302 GCF_001876935.1 Asparagus officinalis | reverse complement strand
AGATTTGGGGGTAGACGTTGAGATTTAGGGGTAGACGGCGAGTATGAGGGAGAGAGATTTGGGGGAAGACGGCGAGTATAAGGGTTCGGGGCTGGGGCTAGGGAGAGAGAGAAATGATAGCTGAAGAATTAATTTTATCACAGTGCCTTTAATGCTTTAGGTTATTTTTTGCAGAAAAACCCGTTCAGGCATCAACACGAGCCTTTAATTCTCCGTTAGATTTTTCAAAAACGCCCCCTCGAGCTCAAAGTGCGTACGCACAGTGCGCACTCGAAATGCACTGTATATATATATACATATATATATATAGAGGAATATGGGTATGCTTGGTACCAAGCACAAAATTTATACTTGGTAGTGAGATGGCATATTATCCTCCACTCATTCAAATGAGGTATGAGGAAACTGTAGGTGAGCTGCCAGTTTACCATCTCTGTGCGCTGCAGGGGTTTTATTGCAAAAAACATCGCTTTATGACCATGAAATTTATGCCCGTGACCTCTCTCTCTCTCTCTCCCCCAAATCTCAACTCGTGACTTCAAAATTTTCCCCAAATCCCCAAATCCGCTTTCTCCTCCGATGACATCAGCTCTCCTCCGGCGAGACTCGTTGTCGCCGTTCCCCAAAGACACCACGAGATCTCGAGCCTTCGCCTACAATAGAGCCGTCGCTTCCCCAAATCCGCTCACGAGTTCTCGAGCCCTCCTCTAACGAATCAGCTCACGAATCTCGATCCTTCGAAGGAGGAGGTCGACGAGATCATCCTTCTGAGCCGTCGCTTTCTCGAACGTCGTGCTGCTGATCTCGCCGTCATCATTCTCATCGTCATCCTCGCTCGGACTCGTCCTTATCCTCCCTCGGTCTCGTCTTCATCACTCTCGTCGTCGTGCTGCTGATCTCGCCGTTGATTTGAAGCTGATCTCGCCGTCGAGCTGATCTCGTCGTCGATCTGGTGCTGATCTCGTCGTCCTGAGCCAGAGTTCGTGAGCTAGATCCACTCATCCTCCTCCGTCCTCCTCGCTCTGAGCTATCCTCTCTCAGGTGAAATCCCATCCCAATAAAAACCCAATAATAATTTCTGTTAGTTGGATTGAGTTAGTTGTTTGATAACAAGGTCTTTATTGAGAATTAACATTAAAACTGCCATATCCATCCTATCTGAAATTACTTCTTGGAAAGTTGCTATGATACTTGTAGGTTTTTCTGTAAACAAGTTTAGCATATATTATGATGGTGTGTCAAAGTTTCTTTTGTTAACCTTTATCATTGATCTATAGGTATATTCTCTGAAAATTTGGCTGAGTTATTTAAGTTTTTTCCTATATTGAAATATAAGGGTTACCTATCAGACTATCATACAGCTAAGAATTGGTGCCATCTTGGATAACTCAGTACCTGACAGTTTAAAAACTGACTCGTATAAGGGTTACTTAAGATTTTTCCATTTAAGTGGCTATTCAACCTATGTTTATCAAGCTCGATGGAATTGTTTTGGGGGTTAAACCAGCCTATTGCTTACTTGAAATTAGATATTTTAAACAGTATTACATATTTATATGGGAAAAGGAGTTTAGAGTTATTATATCTTATTTCCTAGAGCAGAGTATAACTAATAGCATTTGATGATAAATGCCACCATATGTATCACTTGCTCTGTTTCCCCCTTCTGGTTGCTTCTTCACTTATTTAAGTGGTCAGCTTTGGCTATTTGTAGTAAGAAGTCTGTTTCCCCCTTCTGGTTGCTTCTTCACTTATTTAAGTGGTCAGCTTTGGCTATTTGTAGTAAGAAGAATCAAAGTATAAGTATATTACTGGAGAAACTAATCAATCTTGGTACTATATATTTGGTTTCAGATAGAAGTGCCATATACATTTGTATCTGTAGCCGTGAATCATGGAGTCATCTTCAAGCAATCGTCATGGACTGTTGTGCCATTGTAGAAGGAGGGCTATACTCTCTAGATCTAGAACTAAGACGAACCCTGGTCGATTGTTTTTGGGATGCGCTAATTAGAAAGTGAGTAATTGTGGATTCTTCAAATGGGTATCTGATGACAGGCTTTGTGTTAAGACTCTTAAAATCTTCATGGGCTTCACTTAAGCGACGTTGAGTTACGGCTTTTTCATATTGTGTCACAAACTCGTGTAATTGAGTCTGCGAGTTAACACTCCCATCAAAAAATGCATTAACACTTTCACTCCTTTGGCTCGATCTCATTCCAGCAAAAAAAGTGTCCTTCAGATAACATGGCACCCAATGTTCTCGAAATTTGTAAACTGTTTGTAACCATCCCTCCCCTTCTTCATTTATATCAAACTTCTCGAAATTTGTAAACTGTTTGTTGGAAACACTGAGTGAATAGCATTACACATTGCTCTATCCTGATCTGTTATAATAGCACCTGGTTCAACGCCATGCATGCATTTCAGCCATTCTTGAAATAACCACACAAAGGTATCTTCCTGTTCATCGGCTAATAATGTACAACCAAGTAAAGTAGACTGCCTATGGTGATTTACACCAGTAAATGGAGCAAATGGAAGACTAAACTTATTGTAGGCATATAAAATTGCTTATAGGTCCCCTAGCATAGCTCGGCACAAACCGACGAGCCAAC
>NC_033794.1:62875454-62883684 GCF_001876935.1 Asparagus officinalis | reverse complement strand
ACGGACAAAACGCAGACACGGAAACGACCGAAGGAAGTCGGAAAACCCACCGCGCGGGGGCTCGGCCAAAGCCGAGCACCTCAAAGGTGGCTCGGCCAAGGCCGAGCCCAGCCCTGAGGTGGCTCGGTGGCCGAGCCACTTCGGGGGCCATGGCTCGGCCAAAGCGGCACCCCAAGTGGCTCGGCCATATGCCGAGCCACCTTGGGTTGGCTCGGCGGCCGAGCCACCTCGGGGGTGGCTCGGCCATGAGCCGAGCCACCCCAAGGTGGCTAGGCACAGTGTCGGCCACCCCGAGGTGGCCGACAGTTGCGCCGAGGTGGCCGACAGTGGCCAGAGGTGGCCGACGATTCTCTTTTTTGCAGCCACTGTCCGTGAGAGCCTATAAATAGGCCTGGAGATGTTCATTTTCAGAGGTCGAACTTTCAAGAGCCGAAACTCTGCCGGATTGAAGAGTGAAACTCGGAGCTTGAAGACCAGAAGACTTGCAACAATTCAGATCTGATCCTCGGCGACCATCCACGTCAGAAAAGGCAGGATCTCGAGAGGAAGAAAGAACAGATCTGAGATCTACACGAGCTACACTCCAGATCTAAGCTTGGTCTTAGATCTCGAGATCCGAGCGATTATTTCCCTTGGTGGATTAATCCCTCTCCGGCTATTATTCCCTTCGTGGAATAATACCCGCATACTCGTGTAGATCCGACCGATCTAGATCGCGCGGTGGTCCACGGATTAACCCCGGCGAGGCAAAGAACCCACCAAAGCGAGCGACCGCAAAACAGGAGCTCGTGATTTGTTCACAGAGGAGAGTTGTAATTTTTTCTTTATTTCTTTGATTTAATTGTAACCGGATCTATAAAAGACCGGATCTTTTGTAACTCGAAAAGTTGTAACTAAAGATGACAATTATCTCATTAATGAAGAAAGCAACGGTTTTCCACGCGAACAAACTTGAATCCGGTTGACAACGCTGGAGCTAATGTATCCGGTGAAGTACAGAGGCCTATCATGCTTTGAGTTCCTCACTTGCATGTCATCTTTGGTGAATGTGATACAAGGTAACTGCTTGGCCACCAAATTGCAATGCTGAATTGGTGGCTTCGGCCCTTCAGGGATTGGTTTGATTTGAGTGAGGAATACATCAGAATCAGCCAAAGCTTCCTGTAGGGCCTCTCTAGTGTCTTTGGAAAGGCACAATAACTCATATAGAGTTATTTTCGCTGGGATGTTAGCTAGCTAAGTCATAACATCAAATCGGTAAGGTGTGCTTAAACATCCCGGTTTATCTCTCCCAATCGAGCTATTGAATCGAGACTGCTTCGGGTTCCGAACCTCTTAGCGTTGAGGTTCTTTCTCTTTCTGCTTATTAGCTGGTTGTTATTAGGATTTCTCTGCAGGTGCAGGGGGATTTATATCCAACCCCAGCTCAGCCAACATTTTAGCATTTGGATCAGAGGCTTCAGAATACTTGTAGTGGTATTCGTTGCCGCCCCTGGTAGTAAAAACTTATTGTTCGTCTTCAGAAAGTGATAAAGTAGGGATGCCTTCGTCATCTTTCTTAGGAATTACTGTGGAACACGCAATATCGCGGATCTGTAGTCTTTTTAGCTCCCTCTTGATCAGTGATTAGGGGTAGCTTACTTTTATCGTTCTCCAACAAGTACTTGAAGATACCAGGAACCTCGTCTTCTTTGAAAGAGTATTCATTTAGGAATTCCGGCTTAGAAGTCTTCTGCTGCCTTGGAGGCCGTTGCTGCCATTGAGGCGTTTGCTGCTTTGACGCTTGTTGTTGCGGCTGCTGTTGGGGTTGTAATTGGAATGTCTAATTTGCATCCACCGCATTTGCCTGCGCCTTTCCTTTACCACGGGGGGTGAAGTTCTGTTTTGCGGTGTTAGTTGTCGGCTGACCCCTTTCAACTTTCTTCCTTTTTGAGGAAGCGTTCAGCCTGCTCCCCTCGTACTTTCAACTCTTTCCACATTTTTTATGGTGCCTTGCTCGTAGCTTCTAACACATCCAAGGAAAGTTGTTGTGGCATGTTTGGAGAATGAATTCCTCCGTGATCAGATCTCGGCAGTTCATTGCCTTATTCCGGAAGCATTTAACGAAGTTCTCAACCAGTTCTTCGTCTTTCTGTTTCTCTTCAAAGAGTGTTCCGATTGACACTTCAGTGTCATCGTCGAAGAAATTGGTGACAAACATGCTCTCCATGTCATCCCAGCTATTGATACTCCCTAGCTTGAGACAGCGGTACCAGTCGAAGGCAGCTGCACAAAGGGTTCCCACGAACGATCATACCATCAGAGGTTCATTGCCAGAAATGATCCCTAGGTTGGACTTGAAGTAAATCAAGTGTTGAGTGGGCGAACCCCTTCCGTTGAACAGTATGAAGTTAATCAGGTTAAACTTCGATGGGTATGGAATTGATTCCCACTCACTCGGATAAGGATACAGAATGCCGGTCTTCTTTACCTCTTGAGCAGACATCAAAATATTGATCTTGCTTTCGAAGTCTTTCAATTTAAGATCTTCGCCTGCATCTTTCTTTGGGCGATTTTGAAAAGGAATGGTGGGGTCACCCCCAGTGATGAGGCCATCCTTAGCATTTTCATCATCAGGTAGAGTATCGACATTGATATTCTCCTCTACTTCTGAGTCGCTATCTACCTGATTGGTAGCGTGGCGACGACTAGATTTACCGTGCTGATTTGAAAACTCTTGGAGCTGTTGGGCATGTAAATCTTTGACCTGTTGTACGACCATATCCATCTCAATTTTGAAATCCTCCTTCTCCTTAGCCAAGGCTTCTTGAAGGAGCTGAGCCATCTGCTCAGTAGTGATTATGAACGCTTCTCGAGTCTGTCCCACACTGGATGCCGTATTATCAGAAGCGATTGTAGAGTTTGTATCTGATGCTTCATCATCTGAGGAATGCCCTCTTTGAATTATCCTATAATCCTTAGGCCTGATAGCCTCGGTTCGTAGCCGAGGCATGCGCTGAGATATTTCTGGGAAAGGTTCGGGACTAAAACGTCATGTGGACTTTCCCTTGTCAGCCATGTTGATGGTGAATTCTGCAAGTTCACCACTTTGACCGGTTAATCTTCTTCTGCGGAAGCACCTTGGCTTGGGCACTAACATTTCGGTAGAAAGTCTTTTAAATACTAAGACCCTCTATGGAGCGGTCTTGGGGTAGCTACACTCTGATAATACTACCCAGATAAGCTTGGTACATGGACAGTGAGAATCCGTTTCCCGGGTACTCCTCTTTCGAGATTTGTTTGTACCCCCAGCCCGATAGTAAAATTCATGGGCATGATTGCCGGAGCAACCTATCGTGTGCTGGCATTATTTTCCAAGTCTAACGTCATCATCTTTTGACGAACACACTTCTCTTTAGGGATATAATGCTTCGTTAGCGTTTTCAAGAGTCACTCGTTTGGAACCACACCTTTGTGAGTGTGAGGCCTCAACGGGCTCTTGGACTTCAACTTGCAATCCGAGGTGAGCGGTTACAGGTAATTTCTCAACATGGAGGTCCTTGACTGGTTGGGAGGACGCGCACGACCCCTAGCCTGACGAATTGCTCGGGGTTCATTTGCCGGACTCAAGCGCTCTTTAATCGGAGCTTTGCCTTGACCTTCGTGCAAAGGACCGAGATGATCTGTAATCTTTATCTTGAATTGGGACAAGTGCATGTTGTTGTGGGTCTCCACCGGAGGTGTGGGATTCATCGAGATAGGAACAAAAGCCGTCGGAGACTCAAAAACGTTTGCGGGAGGCAAAATTCCTGCAAACAGGGACTAGCTAGCTCGGGGCTAGCGGCGAGACAGCTATTTGGTGCGAGCCACCATTTGGTGGCTCGGATCGCGGCGCGGAGCAGCGCTAGTCTTTGGCGGTTCAGGTCTGGCCGAGCCAGCAGCTAGTGGTTTGATTTTTTCGGCCTTTGTTTTGGATTTTGGCTTCTAGATTTGACATAGTTTTGATGGTTTGTTGACTACATCGTGCCTTTGCAATTTCTTGGCTTCTTGTATGAGGATTTCTGCATGTGCAAGCAATACACGACATTTTTGGATTCGCTCCTCAAGGGTTGAGCAAGTCTTTTTAATGCGGGTCTATTCATTAGTCGCTGTTTTAAAGGGAAAATCCCATGTTTGTTGCTGAGGCGTCTGATATTTCTTAGATCTCGTATTTGCCTTATAGTAGACTCTGTCAACTGGCTCTAAGGCCTTGGCAAATTGGCGCGTGAGGCATTAGCGTCGCCTTTGACGTGCTCTCTTTGATAGGGTTGGCACGCCTTCAACGGTTAACTCATTGATCGAGGAAGGATCCAGATCTATAGATCTGGCCGAAGGAGCGTTGTGATGTGCAACTGTAGCGGCGGTGGTGCGGAGGTCATATTCTTGGGTCTTCAAATCCAAAGACAAGCGGGCCTTCCTGGATTTGCGAGGAGAGGCGAATCTGGAGGAGGAGGACAAGTACTCCTCGAACTTCTGCTGGTCAAACTCATACTCGACATCTTCTTCAACCGGGATGCGAATCCGAGGTTGCAACACATCAACCTTTGCAGAAAGGCTATTGGCTCCCACTATGGTCGCCAGATTGTTTTCGTCAAAACTTATTTTTCCCATTGTTGTTAAATCTATTACATCGTTTATCGATTACAAGTTTAAACTAAAAGAAAAGTCAATCTTTTTATAAGATCTTCTTATAATGAAAAAGTGAAAATTACACTTTATCCAACAAAACGCAACAGTAGTTTATCTTCTGTTGCTTTGCGTGAGATTTTTACCTATGTCAGGGACGCGTTAGTCCGTGGACCACCACAGATCAGATTCGGTTGACAAAATAATTATGCTCTTGCTTCACGAAGGAAACAACCGCAGCAACGACAATCACGACCAAGCGAGATTGTGGCTCTTCTCGAGATTAAAACCAAGTTTAATTTGGAGGAAAGAGGAGGAGAGAATCTCAAATTTTTTGAAGACTTTTTTTTTATAAAAAAGTTCGTCAAGATTCGCCAATTCTCCTCTAAAATTCATGGTTTACTGATCAATTCAACAGCACCTCGCCCTCTCATTTCAGATCCTCTCAAATGAAGACCATTGGCTTCTATTTACAGGCTTTTGTCGTTATGTTTTCTGATAAGATCAAGTATTTTGGCATCATCTGCAGTTGATAACCGCCCAGACACACTTAAGGATAGCTTTAGAACAGTTGAGGAGGTCTTGGGACGAAAGAATCCTTAAAAAACATCGAAATCTGTGTTTTGGGAGTCTTAGGAGTCAGCAGTACTCGTGGTGGCTCGGAGCTGTGCGAGTCACTATTTGGTGGCTCGCATGGGTGCGGGCCACCAATTGGTGGCTCCTCACATGGGTGCGAGCCACCATTTGGTGGCTCACACTCATGCGAGCCTCCTGGCCTATTTCGTTCGTCTTTTTTAACGTTTTGGCTGTTTGTAGCCCATTCAGTTCGCTTGTTTTGTGCTTATTTTGCCTTTACGCGTGTTTTGTCGGTTCACTGACTTGCACGCTTCATCGATTCGTTGACTTGTACGCTTCATCGATTCGCTTCATGTGTTTACCGACGTCGAATAATCTTCCTTGACTCGGATAATGACATTCATCGTCTTCTCTCTGTCTCGAGCTGTGTTCGGGGACCTATTAAGCAATTTTTGACGCCTACAATATATGCCTTTCAATTATGAATCCAACGAATCAAGTTTGCTCTAATCAGATTTATAGAACACAAGATACAGTCATTTTAGTGAACCAGTGATAGAATCATAAATATCTTAAAATTTGGTGCAAAATTTTCTAGATTGTATTATTTGGCCAAAAATTATTTCTTGGGGGCTAAGTTTGATCTAAAGACTCATATTGGTTTATGTATTGGGGCTAAGTTTGATCTAAAGACTCATATTGGTTTATGTAATCTATAAATAGAGGCGGAGAGTGAGGGTGAGAGATGTGAAAATTTTTATAAATCCTCTTTTAGAGGATAGGAGGACTACTCTTTTAAGAAGCCCTTCCAAATGATATAAAACTTTAATTTTGCAATAAAATTTAAAAAAAAAAATCTCTTTTTGATATTATTTTTTATGGAGACTTGAAGAAACTAGGGTCTACACAAAGAGTCAATCCCTTGCAATATGAGTTTTAAGTTTTTAAAGTTTATTGCTTAATTAAAATTGCATGTTTAGAAAATAGTTTTAGATTTAATTCTTGTTCTTCACGGCTTGTTTAATTCCCATGCTTATTTAGTTGGGAAAATTGCTTCAAGGCCCAAAAACCCAAAAAGACATGTGCCCCAGTCCGTCATACTTTTGGTAATGTGCCGCAGCCCCCAAAAATTGAAAATTTTATGCCCTAGCCCATCCAGCTTATAATTAGACAATATTTCACCTAAAAATCCAGTTTTACCCCTCTTCTCATTCTCCTCCTCCTCCTTCCTCAGTAAAAAAAAAATCTCTTCTCCTCCTCCTCCTTCCTCAGTAAAAAAAATCTCTTCTCCTCCTCCTCCCCCAGTCAAAAAAAAAATCTCATCCCCTCACGCCTAGAAATTTTCTCCACCTCCCTCGCCTCTCGTTCCCCCACTCTCTACCCCCAGGATCCTAGAAAAAAACCTTAAACCCCATGACCTCAACGGCGTGCGCCTCCGCCCTTCGATGACGACGGCTTCCACCGCGCTGCCTTCGCCTCTTGCCTCACATCGGCGTCACCTTACGCCCTACAATGACGTCATCATCACCACCGCCAGCTTCATCAATTTCCCACGCCGATGCCGTCGACCTCGATCGTCTCCGGCCTCTCGAGACTTCCCCCTCTTAATCCCTTGTGTCGGGCCTCTCCGCAGATGGATACCATCTCTGAGGCCTCCATTGCCGTCTCCTGGCCTCCGCTCAGCGGCGCCGCCATCGTCCACTCCAACGCCTCCCCCTCTCGCTAGGCCCGCCCATCATGTCAGCTGAGTTACGATGCAGAAGACAACCTCGGTCTCGATCTCATCTCCTCCAGCAAGCTCAACGCCGCCACCGACTCCTCCTTCACCTCCAACTTCGACAACGACGAAGACGACTTCGAGTCCTACATCGATGGCGAGTTCGACCAACACTCTCATCTTAATTCCATGACCGACGACATCGCCGATGACTCCGCTGCCATTCTCAGCGACGCTTTATCCGTCACTCACCTCAAGAAGAAGCTGAAGAAGCTTGAGAATGGCAATGGCAACTCAACAATCCCCAAAGGCCAATGGGAGAGGAGACTTCAAACTGACATCCTAATGGCAAAGCAAGCTCTTTGTGATGCTTTATCCGTTGAAAGGAAGCCTGAAGCTTTAACCAAACCCGTTCATGTTAAGAACTCAGCAGAAGCCTCATCATCATCAGCAACATCCACAACGACAACCACCTATGCGTCGAGCACCGAGAACATTTCCAGATTGCTTGAGAATTGGATGAAGGCTAGTCCATCGGCAAAGATCAACAATGGTGCAAAAAGTGCCAAGCACTTCCTCATCGACGACGCCCACCCGGTCCACATCTACTGGGACCTCAAGAACGCCAAGTTCTCTGACAACCCCGAGCCCCTCTCCGCCACGTCTTCCTATATTTATTTGCTTTCGTGCTAGTATCTGTTGTGACATTGTCGATCATTTATTGGTTTGTTGTTGTTCTGGGCTTAATTTTTTTACTTGTATTGATTGCATTTTCTTGATCATATGATTGTCAGAAATTGATAAATGTCATCGGAAACATGTTAACTTTCTTTGTTCGCTTATTAAGTTACACTGATAACATGTTAACTTTCGCAGTTTGCTTGTTAACTATAATACGTTATATGTTATAGCTTATGGATAGCACGTTACAAATTATAGTTAACATGTTGGCGAGTGTTTGCTTCGTGTTTCTTGGTTTCATGACGATTTGTGGCTTGTTCGTGTGTCTTGATTCATTATTTGTATCCCCATGTAGAGAAAATGAGTTTCTTTAGTTTCGTTGTCTAAAAACTAATGGAAATCGAGCTTCATGCATTGGATGTCGTTTGTAGTTGATTTTGGTGTGTGTGTGTGTGTGTGTGTGAAGCGTTGAATTTTATCTACTATCCAACTCAGTGAAGAAAATGGCGATGAGGACGAAGTCAAAGGGCGATAGATGAGGCTTATCGGGTTATTGGGTTTCGGATCTGTGTCGGATGGTATATCGGACTCGGAGATGACCGACAAACGACA
>NC_033794.1:62872769-62875445 GCF_001876935.1 Asparagus officinalis | reverse complement strand
GGATGAGGAGGGGCAAAGGAAGCGGCGGCGGCGGCGGAGGCGGATGTGAAACACTTTTGTAACGAACTGATCGCCACAACCGAGCAACTTGCAACGAACCGATCGCCGATTAATATGAGTTGCGGATGTGAAACACTTTTGTATGTATGAACTGAAATACTTTTGGGTGTATGTAATAGCTAAATACTTTTGTATGTATGTAGTAGCTGTGTATATGAACTGAAATACTTTTGTAGGGATGTGTACTATAATGAAAATGTGATATAAAATTGATGCACAAATTTATCCTATTAACTATTGAAATACTTATATAAGTCATTAACTATTGAAATACTTTTGTTAGCTTGTTAAGTTACTCTGTTAGATTGTTAAGTTACACATGTAACGTGTTAACTTTTCTTGGTAGCTTGTTAAGTTACACAGATAACATGTTAACTTTCGCAAGTAGATTGTTAAGTTACACAAGTAACATATTAACTTTTCTTGATAACTTGTTAAGTTACACAAATAACATGTTAACTTTCGCAGGGAGATTGTTAAGTTACACAAGTAACATGTTAACTTTCGCAGGTAGATTGTTAAGTTACACGGTAACATGTTAACTTTTCTTGGTAGTTTGTTAAGTTACACAAATAACATATTAACTTTTACAGGTAGGTTGTTAGGTTACACAGGTAATATGTTAACTTTCGCAGGTAGATTGTTAAGTTACACATGTAACATGTTAACTTTTCTTGGTAGCTTGTTAAGTTACACATATAACATGTTAACTTTCACAGGTAGATTGTTAAGCTACACAGATAATATGTTAACTTTCGCTGTTAGCTTGTTAAGTTACACAGATAACATATTACATTTCTTTGTTAACTTATTAAGTTATACAGATAACATGTTAACTTTATTTGTTCGCTTGTTAAGCTACTCAGATAATATAAGTATACGCCCACCTACAAAAAATATGAACGTTGAGGATTTATATATGTCAATAGCTGTGTATATTTGTCCTATTAACTATTGAAATACTTATTTATGTCATTAGATGTGTATATGAACGTTGAGGATTTACCTGTTAACTATAATCTATACAAACTATAATCTATACATAAATTATAGTTAACATGTTAACTTATGGATTAAGAGTTAACAAGATATTTATTATACTTAACAAATTACATGTAAGAGTTAACAGCTAATCAACTATAGTTAACATGTAAAGGATTATAGTTAACCTCATTCTGCTGTGCATAGTACATACCAGATCAAGTTAACTTGCTATATATTATAGTTAACAGGTAAATCCTCAACGTTAATATACATAGCTAATGACATAAATAAGTATTTCAATCTTTGTTTCTAATAGAGCTAAAGATCCAATCTTTGTTTCTGATGTTAGAGCTATTGATTCTATTTAGAGCTTTAGAACCTTGGATGTATATCAAAATCGAGAAAGAAATAATAAACTCAGGGTGTGATATATATAAATGTTGTATAAATTTGTTGTCGCATTAAGTGTTAACTATTATTTGTAACATGTAAACTTTGAATGATAAACTGATAACTCTTATTTGTAATTTGTTAACTTTAGTTGATTAAACGTTAACTCTTATTTGTAATTTGTTAACTTTAGTTGATAACCTGTTTAACTCTTATTTGTAACATGTTAAGTCGTTAGCTGTTAACTTATATATGTAGGTTGTTATCTAAAGTACGATTATCATGTCACCCTTAATCCATAAGCTAACATGTTAACCATAAAGTTAATGTCAATCTACAAAGTAGTTCTGTAATTGTATCACGTTACACCCCATAGATGTTAACTATATAATTTATACAAAGTAGTTTCTTCCTCTGGCTTTGTAATTGTGGTTGATGCACTCTCCATTCAAATTTGTATTCATACAAACTTACAGAGATCATTTAGAGTGAGTTCATTCATCACCCCCATTCAAATTCAACTGTGGTAGATCCATGTGTGGGAGCTCTGGAACACTTATCGGAGGAAGCGGAGGTGCTTCAATCTTTGGCGTCCTCCCTTTCCACTTAATAGATCATGTTACCGTATCTATACATAGGCTCTCATAGGATGAGTTACTTTCTCTTTCATATTAAGCAAGAGTGAGACCTCTGAGAACTGCCAGACCGCGGTAACAAAGATCATGACTAAGAGAAGGCAATGTGTAATGACATTCTGCCTCTTAACAATTCTAAGCTCCTTAACTATCTCTCTCATCTCCACCTCTTTGTCCTTACACTCTCTGGCTTCAGTTGCCAAAGTCAAAGGCTGCTCATTCTCTAATGGGCATTTCAGCAAACAGCTGGTGGCTGCGTCTTTCTCGACTGTATCCAACTAATGGGCATATACGGACTTTTCGGGTGGTGGTCGTCTTCTCCA
Source organism: Asparagus officinalis (assembly GCF_001876935.1). Taxonomy (NCBI): domain Eukaryota; kingdom Viridiplantae; phylum Streptophyta; class Magnoliopsida; order Asparagales; family Asparagaceae; genus Asparagus; species Asparagus officinalis. The sequence goes on along the minus strand of NC_033794.1, from coordinate 62,873,053 downwards.
TTCTGAAGTTGATCGGCGACGACACAACCAAGACCGTCGACGTCCACTGTGCTCTGTGGACGCCATGGAATCCCCTTCAGTTCTTGTTCAACAACAATGTCGTCGTCCATGATGTTCACCATCAGCTTAAGGGGAACAGCTACAACTACGCGCAGGGGGGAGCGGAGCTTTGAGAGGCGGAGTGCAGCGGCGGTGGTGGGGCCCCAAGGGGAATGTGCTGTTGTTGCGGACGCTGTACTTTGCGAACAGGGAGAAGGTGGAGGCGGCGGTGGCGGGGTTGTTGG
>NC_033794.1:62838173-62872759 GCF_001876935.1 Asparagus officinalis | reverse complement strand
TGGAGGAGATGGCGGGAGGTGGTCGGGACGAGGCGAAGAAGAGCGGAGCAAGAGGAGGAAGAAGGAGAAGGTCTGGAGGAGGGGAGAAGAAGAGGGGTAGTTTGGGGTTTTGGGGATTTTTTTGTCTTGGAAATTATAAATAGGGCTGATTCACATGGATTTTTTTATTTTTGGGGCTAAAACATATTGGAAAAAGTTTAGGGGGCTAGGACACATGATGTTTTCATTTTTGGGGCCTTGATGCAATTTTCCCTATTTAGTTTTCTTGCTTAATTTAGGAGTATATTTAATTTTATTCTTGACTAGTTAGTTTGTTTTCTTATTGTTATTTGCATTTTATACTTAGTTTCTTTTCTTGCCTTTTACTCATGCTTTCATTATTTGCTCATAATTTAGGATTTAATAAAATGTGTAGCTAAAATTCTTAGGATAATAGGATAAGAGGAAACTAGTATAATTTCTTTATTGGAATTAAATTTACTCTCTTTTTGCCTTAATTATTTATATAGAGAGAGATCAATCAAAATAATAGTTGATAGAATATTTTAATTTGATAGGTTATACATTTCTTAATTGGTTTAATAATCTATTCTTATTAGTATTTTAGGATTATTATTTTTAATTGATTGTCTATGCATAAATTTTAATTTTTTTTATACAATTTATCTAGATAATCTATGCTTTCATTAATTACAATGATAGATTATGCTTGTTAACTCTAAAAATGAATAAAAAAGAGAGCAAGTTTAGCTCTAATAATTAGTTATCTAGTGGAATCTATCCTAATTTCCTAGTTTATATTCTCTTGTACTCTCTCTTTTATTCTCTAGTTTGTTAGTTTTCGTCTATTTTTTTTTCTCTTAATTCTTTAGTTTTTACATTTTCTTTGTAGTTCTCTTACCTCTCCATTTTCTTTTCCCTTTTTCTCTTGTTTTGCTTTTTATTTATTTTATTTTATTTTATTATTTTATATTTTTTATTTACATTTCTATTATCTCCTCTCTCGCTCTTCTAGTTCCATTTTCTTTTATCTATGAAAAATCCAAAACCCCTTTTTAAACACATTTTCATAAAAACATTGTTTCAATAAACTTTCATAAAGAAAAATTCTAATTTAAAAATATTAAAAACTATCTCCTTGTCATTCGATATTGTCTATACTATATAACTTGGTTGTATACTTATAACACGCACACATTTTTTTCTCACAACAATGACTCACTTCCTTTCTGACTCCTCAGCAATGCCGTCACAAAATCCATCGTGATATGCTCTCATTTCCTCTTCGAAAAGGGTAAAGATTGTAACAATTCTCTAGGCTTATGATGCTCAACTTTCACTAATTAGCAAGTCAACATTTTGATACGAACTCCGCAATGTCCTTCTTTATTCCGAACTACCGAAATTATTATTTCAAGTCTTTATACATCTTCAGCCCTCCGTGATGCGTAGAATACAAAAAGGTATGAGCCTCCTCCATTAGCTCTTGACAGACCTTTCCTATCGAAACACACAAACAATTGCTAAGTCTCATCGAGCCCTCTTCATGAATACCAAACCCCTCGTGCTTCTCGTTTTCCATTAGCTTCTTTATATCCTTCAACTCGTCATTATCCGTTTGCAATAATTTAATCCGGTCCACTATATATGTTCAATTGAACTTGGACAATCATCAATTGACTTTCTTCTCCTTTTTGGCACAATTTGTATTTGCATTTTCTTAAATTCTTCTGTAAGCTCTGCTTGCACAGTCAACATTCTTAACTCCGAGTGTCTACTCAACGCGCTTGGTACTACATCTAACTTCTCCGAGTTGTATTGAATACTCAATCAGCCATTAATTCTAACGACGTCCTCTGTCTTATGTTCAGTTCCTTATGAGTGTGTATGTACTTCAAACTCTTGTGATTGATGAATGCTTTAGTTTTCACTCCCAGCAAGTAATGTCTGAACCTTCAAAGTAAAAAAATCACAGCTATCAACTCCAATTCATGAACAGATAGTTCTTCTCATACTGCCTCAATTTCCTCAAACCATTAAAGTTTGCAGATAGTTCTTCTCACCCTGCCTCAATTTCCTCAAACCATAAAAGTTTGCCTACCATGTTGTAGAAGCACGCAACTGAGTTCTTGTCCCCATGCATGCATCACAATGAACCTACATTTCTTCTGATCCATCTGGCAATGTTAAAGTAGTGCGGTGGTCAATCTTTTCTTAAGCTCATCAAACACTTCCTGACATTCTTCACCACTCAATCTTCACCTCCTTACATGTCAACCTAGTCAATGACTCCACTACCTTTGAAAAGACTTCTATGAACCTTCGATAATATCCCGCTATGCCAACAAATCTACGAATCTCATTCACATCTCTAAGAGCTGGCCATCTCACAATATGATTGATCTTCCTGGGACAAAACTTAATCCTTTGAAATGGTGTGCCCTGTTAGCTTGACTTGGTCATTGATGACCAAATCAACCACTGTTTCTCTGTTGAGATAATGGTGGAGAACGTGAATCATGGGTGGTTGAGAGAAAATCTCTCATGAGGGCGGATCTGAAGGGTAGAGATGATGGGTTTAGCCCATATATAAGGAGGATCATTCTCCTTGAGAAAGCACAACGAAAATCAAAAAGAAAACCCACTTACCCATTACCGGAGCCCCTCAGAAATCCTCTTTCTTCTTCTCTGTTTTTCATTCATTGGTATCAAAGCTGAAGGTTCTCCATAATTTTTTTTTGCGGCTAGTTTTCAACAAAGAAGAAGCAACCACTCTGTTGAAGAAGAAGAAGAAGCAACGTTCTTGTAGAAGAAAAAGGAAGCCACTCTATATCCTTTGGTTAAAAGTTAGCCTACTCCCTTTATTTTTTTTGTTCTACTCTCTGTCCATATCCAGCTAGCTCTTTGCTACATTTAGAAGGCTTTGCCTACATTGCCACTCTATATCCTTTAGTTAAAGCTAGCCTACTCTCTTTTGTCCACTGTTTTCATAGACTTTGTTCCTAGCAAATCTCAAGCCTTGTTTTTTTTAAAGGCTACATCCTTTATTTTTTTTGGTCCTACATCAAAGCTTTTCCATCCCATTTAACCAGCAAACAGAAAACCGGTCCTAGCCTACAACCATCATAGTCTACAACCTATTCAACATTTCTACAAGAGTCGGCCTACTGTTCATCCAGCTAGCACTTCAAATCCCGTCAGCTAGCCAAATTTTATTCATAGCCAACTCCACTCTATTGTTCACTAGCCTCTGTTTGTTGTCACATCCCATTTGTTTTAAATCCTGTCATTGTGTAATAGTGGTGGGATTTGGGCCTTGTAGTTGGGCCGGGTGATTTGTAATTGATTTTTGTGGACCGGGTGAAGTCCTAGCTCACTTATCTATTAGAGTGGAGGGCACCACGTGAGGCTGTGAAGCATATCATCTCCAATCCAGTTAGAAATGACGACAAAACTTCGACAAGTGCTGATCCAATCTACACCGCTGAGTGACACTCTCGCTCAAATTGGAGCTTCGTTTCTCAACTCACAAAATTCAGGTTCATTTTAATTTATTTATTTATTTATCTAACTTTATTTTTAGTATTATTGTCAAAATATCAACCTTATACAAATATTTAAAATTGAATTTAGTTTTAGTTCTCTACCGAATGGCTAGTAAACTCGTTCTATCAGAACTAGAAAAAATTGACAAATTTAATGGCAGTAATTATGATATGTGGCATAGAAAAATAGGGTATGCTCTTATTCATGACAATATTGATGATATAATCGAAACCACTGCTCCAATCCTTACTGATAAATCTACACCTGAAGAAAAGAAAGGGTTTGAACAGTGGAAATCGAAAGATAAAAAGGCAAAAAGTCTTATACTCATGTTCATGGAAGATAACTTAATCAAAGTTTTTGAAACTTATAAGACTTCCATGGACATGTGGAAATAAAAGAAAAATACGACACTGCTTCTGAAGTTAACATCCAACTACTCTTGTATAAGTATAATTCTTGTCGTATGCAAGAGGGAGACAATGTCGTAGAGCATATAAATAAAATGATTGTCATGGCTAAGGACTTATCCACTGCTGGGACTAAAATCCCGGAAAGAATGCAAGTGTCAACCATTTTGAATAGTCTTCCCCTTTCACTTGCTGTGGCTGCCACCACATTAAAAATGAATCCTGCTATTAAGTCTGCCACTGATCTTCCTATGCACCTAGCGATAGAACAGGACTTAATAGCCAGTAGGAAGGAACCAGAACTGAATATGGTGCAGCAAGAGCTGAATTATGTCCGCCAGAGGCATAATGCTGGAAGCTATAAAAACCCTGGTTCTAGTAAACCACAACCACGAGGACCGAAATCGCAGCAGTTCAAGAGAAAGAAAGTACCCCGTGGAGCCTGCTACAATTGTGGAAAGTTTGGGCATTTCAAACTCAATTGCCCACAAGGAGAAAAGCAGGAGAATAAGGGAGGCTATAAGCATCCAGAACAAGGGGGTACTAGCAAAAGAGAATTCGTCGGTGTGACGGAATATAATGCTGTGATGACGGATATCAGTGGTTGGTGGATCGACTCCGGTGCGACTAGGCATATCGCAAAGGATAAGAATGGAGTCGTAGAATTCACCGAGCTGAAGAAAGGAGAACAGAGAATCTATATGGGAAATAATACTTATCTCGATGTAGAAGGTATTGGTTCGTATAGATTGGATCTTGGGGACAGCATTCTTGTCCTCAAAGATGTGTTCTATGCGCAAGGAATTCGACACAATCTGATCTCTGTTCCCAGCTTGATGAAGAAAGGACTGGAAGTGAGGTTCTATAATAACAGGGTTTCATTGTCACCATGTGAACATTGTTTAACTGGTAAAATGACTAGAAAACCTTTTGTTGGCGGACATAGAGCCAATGAACTTTTAGGGTTGATACACTCGGATATTTGTGGTCCCCTAAGTGTCAAAACTCATAGTAATAAAGAATATTTTATTACTTTTATAGATGATTATTCCAAGTTTGCACACGTCTATCTTATATCCAGAAAATTAGAAGCTTTTGAATGCTTTAAGTGATATAAGACAGAAGTTAAAAACCAACTTGGATTAAAAATCAAAATTTTGAGAACTGATAGAGGTGGAGAATATAATTCAAAAGAATTTGAAAGTTATTGTATTCAGCATGGAATTAAAAGGCATACGACAATGCCGTATACGCCACAACAGAATGGTGTTGCTGAAAGAAAAAACAGAACATTATTAAATGTAGTTAGATGCATGTTGTCTCATTCTGGTCTCTCTAAAAACTTTTGGGGAGAAGCATTGTTAACTGCAAATTACATTTTAAATAGAATTCCCACCAAATCAGTTATATCTACACCTTATGAATTATGGAATGGGAGGAAACCTAATTTGAGTCATCTCGGGAAGTGGGGATCAATAGCACATGTTCTCATTCCATGTCAACTTAGAGATAAGTTGGATTTTAAAACAATAAAGTGTAGATTCATAGGGTATTCAGAAAAATCAAAAGGTTATAAGTTCTATAATAAAGAAAAAGGAGTCATTGAAAGCAGAGATACTACATTTCTAGAGAATCTAGAGGAAGAGGAACAAGTTCAAGAGGAAACAAAACCTCTAACTGTAATAGATGATGATTATTACAGTGTTGTTCTCACTAATGACCCTGATATTGTGAATGAACCTAACCTTGAAAATGATGAAATATCTATGGAAAATAATGTACCTAATCAACCGGTTGTAGGCAACAAAAGACCAAGAACACAACCTTCATGGATGGATGATTACTATTTGTATTCATGTGAGTCATCCTGTTTTTCGGTAGATACAAATATAGAAGAACAAGATCCCTTAATCTTTTCTGATGCGATAAAATCGCATGAATCAGCTTTATGGCTATAATCTATGAGAGAAGAACTTGATTCCATAGAAAAGAATAAGGTATGGGAGTTATGTGATCTACCAGAAAATAGAAAAGCCATAGGATGCAAATGGGTACTCAAAAAGAAATATCGTGTTGATGGATCTATTGATAAATTCAAAGCACAGTTAGTTGCCAAAGGTTATAACCAGAAGGCAGGAATAGATTTTCAGGAGACGTATTATCCTGTAGCTAAATTTGCATCCATTAGAATTATTTTGGTTATTGTTGCATATTTTGATTTGGAGTTATTCCAAATGGATGTTAAAACTGCATTCCTTAACGGAGAGTTGAAGGAAGCAATATATATGCAACAACCTGAAGGTTTTCAGGTGAAAGAACAGGAACATAAAGTTTATAAAATAATGAAATCTCTATATGGTTTAAAACAGTCTTCTAGACAATGGTATCTCAAATTTCATGATGCAGTTACTAAACTTGGTTTTATTCAAAATAAATTAGATAATTATGTATATGTCTTGAAAAGTGGGAGCAAGTTTACTATATTATCCTTATATGTGGATGATATATTGCTCGCTGGAAATGACATAGAAATGTTGAATAAAACCAAGGCAGATCTCAGCGAAAAGTTTGAGATGAAAGACATGGGAGATGCATCATATATTCTTGGAATTCAAATAATTCGAGATAGAAAGTCTAGAATGCTAAGTTTAAATCAAGAAAAATATTTAAGATCAGTTCCTAAAAGGTTTGGAATGGAGAATTCCAATCCGGCACCAACTCCGTTGGTTATGGGAAAGAGATTATGTAAAGAGCAAAGCCCTGGAGAGGGGTAGAAGCCATTAGATGTTCCTTATGCTCAAGCAATTGGAAGCTTGATATATACAATGTTGTGCACCAGACCTGATATAGCTTATGCTGTGAGTCTAGTCAGTAGATATCAAAGTAATCCAGGACCAGCACATTGAAAAACTGTTAAAAGGGTTATGAAGTATATCAGAGGTACATTGACTCATAGATTAGTTTATCAAGCTGATTCGCTTGAACTCCTCGGTTATTCCGATGCTGATTTCGGAGGTGATAAAGATGATGGAAAGTCCACTTCGGGACACTTATTTATCTTTGGAGGAGGAGCTGTTTCTTGGAGTAGCAAGAAACAAGGGTGTGTTGCTAGATATACGCAAGAAGCTGAATATATAGCTTGCAGTATGGCAACTACACATGCTGTCTGGATAAGACGGTTTTTGATTGATCTTGATCTCAATTTGTTAGAAGGACCTATTGATATTTATTGTGATAATCAAGCAGCAATTAGCTTAATCAATAGTGGCGCGAATAGCTCCAAAGGAAAACATATTGAGATCCAGTATCACTATATTCGAGATATTGTAGAAAAGGGAGAAGTCAAAGTGACTTATATCCCTACTACAGATATGATTGCTGATCCTTTGACAAAAGGAATACCAGCGGAATCTTTTATCAAACATGTAAGTTTGATGGGACTTAGGAATAAATAAGTCCAAGTAAAATTTCATGAATAATGAAATAAGAGTTACTCTCTACGGATAGTGGGAGGAATGGTAAGCAGAAACATCCGATCTCACGGATAGTGGGAGGCATGTCACTTGGTTAATTTGGTCAAGTGGAAGATGTTAGCTTGACTTGGTCATTGATGACCAAATCAACCACTGTTTCTCTGTTGAGATAATGGTGGAGAACGTGAATCATGGGTGGTTGAGAGAAAATCTCTCATGAGGGCGGATCTGAGGGGTAGAGATGATGGGTTTAGCCCCTATATAAGGAGGATCATTCTCCTTGAGAAAGCACAACGAAAATAAAAAAGAAAACCCACTTACCCATTACCGGAGCCCCTCAGAAATCCTCTTTCTTCTTCTCTGTTTTTCATTCACATTTGTCTAACTTTCTTTATGACTTCTCTCAAAACAACAACTCCAACACTAACTACAGATGCTCTTCGTGCTCTTCTTCCGTCTTCGAGTAAACTAGTATGTCATCAATAAACAACACAATGAATTCATCTAAGTACTCTGAGAAAACTCTATTCATAAATCCATAAATATTGATGGTGCATTTGTAACTCCAAACGGCATCACTCAAAATTCATAACTCTCATATCTTGTTCGAAATACTATCTTAAGAATATCTGCCTCCTGCCTCCTTCACCCTCATTTGGTCATAGATTGATCTCAATTCCAACTTCAAGTACACACTAGTACAAAACAGGACAGCCCAAACGGTTATTAGAACTGTTTGGACAAGTAAAAATAGCCCAAACGGTTTTAACCGTTTGGGATAACAAAACCCAAACGGTTAAAACTGTTTGGGCTGTTAAGAAATCCCAAACGCAACCCCAAACAGTTTTAACCGTTTGAAAAGTTTAGCCCAAACGGTTTCAACAGTTTGGGTGTTTTAGTTATTTTTTTTAAATAAAAATCTCTTTCTCCGTTCTCTTCCGCTTCCCCCCAAAAATTTCCCCCAAAATCTAAAATCCCCGCGCCCCATAACCCGATCCCCTCAAATCCCTCATCTCAAACCCAAATCTCTCAAATCCCTCATCTCAAACCCAAATCTCTCAAATCCCTCGGCCATCTTCTTCCTCCTCCTACGCTCCCACCGCCGCCTCCACGTCGTCTTCATCTGCATCTCCACCGTTCTCCTCGTCTTCATCAGGTTCTTTTTCTTTCTTTTTAATTAGGGTAAAGAAACAAAAATCACCGCCATTTCCACTGGAATCCTCGACGAGAATCGACCTCCCAAGAACAGTAATCAAATCCTAAAACTCCCCCCACTTTTCTCTTTTTTTAACTATTCTTTCATAATCTTATTTATTTCTTTAAGGTTTGAAGAGGGCTGATGATCAGTATGGGAATCTCATAGTTCACTTGGCTCCCTCTCTCTTTCAAATTTAAAAGCCCTAGCTTTGACGAAATTTAGTGCGATTTCTTTCCTTTATTTTGACAGAAGAGCTACAGGGAAGGTTCTAATGTCGAGTTTGCGGTAATGGGGATCCTATTTTGCTGACAAATTTGTGTAAGCATGATCTGTTGTTAAAAAATTGCTGATTTTGTTCTTTTCCTGTTGAAATTGAAGGAAATTTGGGTTTCTTAGTTCATCAGCAGCGGGGACAACTAAGATTGATTTGAATCGTGGCATGGTTTTGGACATGACCTTGTCTTATTCTTAGCATTTGAAGACTTTCCAAATTTAACTATCTAAATTTGAGAAATGCGCCACCAAATATGGATAACTTCCGTTTCTTTCTCAGGGAAAGGTGCAGGGTTTGGAGAATTCTATGGCAAAATGTGAAATTTCCGGTGAGATTTAGGGCTCTTAGTCTCCGATTTTGCTGATTGATAGATGTTTTCATCATTTTTTTTGTATGCGGTTATTGGATAATCAAATCTAGGGCTGGAAGAAAAGCATTGGTTGACATCGGCAATTTGAAGGAAAGTAGAAGCAACCAATGTGGACATGAGCTGAGTAATAAACCCAAAATAGCGTGAGTGAGCATCCTACTTACATGGATGTTTATATTTTAAAATATTCATACACTGCAAATGAGTTACCCATTTGTTTTATTATTATTTTTTATTGATCCAGGAAAGAAAAGTTAGTGGGAAGTAATTTATCTCAAGTGTATGCAATGCTGGTCGTGTTTATTGCTTGATTGCTATCTTTGGACTCATCATGCATGATTATTTTTGTTAATTTCATTTTATATTTGAAATGGCCATGCAGCAAGACAATGCATTTCTTTTTGTGTTACCCATGTTGGTATGATTTGTTTATTTTAAGTTCATAAACATGGTACTTGGCCAATTGTTACCCATGTTGGTATGTTTATTGAAGTTCATGGTACTTAGCCTACCAAGTTTATGCTTGCATCATGCGTTAAACCATATCCCTTTCTTCCTTTTTGAATTACTAAATCTTTAGAATAGAATTTCTATTTTTTAACTCTATGATGTAGAATCTATAGTGGTTATATTTCATTTATGAGCAATGTATTTATGTTTTATTCTATGGTTGTTTCTCTTATCAAGGAAAATACAAAAAGTTCAGTAAGAGCTACTGGCAAAAATACACATGGTATCTATCTTAACCACCCAATGCCTTGAACATCTGATAAATTTATAATTTTTGAAAGCCTAAACCTAATTTTCCCTTAATATTCATGCACTAAATATTGTTCATGTTGGTGAAATTGAGTGTGGCAAGAGAAGAAAAGCGCATATTGAAACCAGCAGCTGTCAGGGCCATCGGGTTAACCAGCCACTTGACAGTTCAAAACCACTGTAAGTTTCTTGGCCCACTGTGATTTGTTGTGTTTGGTTCAAACAACAAAATTGTCTTTCAGGCCAACTTGCTCGATACCTATTGTGATACCCCAACTTTTAGGCCCACGTCGGGTACTCAAAGAGGTTTCAGTGGGTTTATAATGTAAGTCCTAAGGATTCAAGTGCAACAATTGCTACAATTTATGGTAGTGGATTGAAACAAACTGCATATTGCACTTAGTGGGTCCCAAGACTTACGATGTGCCCATGGATTGCACCTACAGGTCCAAGGCTTCCATCAGGCCAATGGGTTCACGGATCCGGGGCATGACACCTTCCATATAAAAAGACTGTTTTACAGTCACTTCTCAGTTTCACTCCTTTTTGCACATGCACCTTATGTTACAAAAGTTAAGATGTTGGCAGCCTAATAACCGCAATCAGCTAAACAATAACTCTTATGTCTAGCATAATAAGGTTCAATTGTTTCCTTCTCTTTTACAGCAAAAAACAGGGTGTAAAGCTTTCACGGCCAAGGTATGAAGCTCTTAACCTTAGTTTAGCTTTGTCCTTAAAGAAGGTATAGGTATTTATGAAGGAGCTTAATTAGCTCCCAGAAAACCCAGAGATGGAAGCTGATTGAAACTTGACCAACTCCTATCGTTTCTGATGTGGACTGAAATTTCTTGATCTTTATAAATAAAAAAGTTCAGATAATTTTTGTAACTAAATTTAAAAATAATATTTTCTGAGAAAAGAATGCCAATGTCATAGTAATATTTCATGCACTTATTATAATGACCCTTCACTAGCAGTCTTACTGCTTTTTTGATGCCAAGACTCCAGCTTTCTTGTACTCCAGGCTCAATAAGAGCATGGGCAGCAAGCTCCGAAGCCTGCTCTCAGCTCCAACGTGGACACCTCCTCCGGGTTAGCCCCCTCCAACGGCCTCCGAAGCTCTCCCAACCTGCTCTCAATCGATGACGTGGAGGTGGACGTGTTCCGAGCTCCCAAGCGCTCCACAAATTTGTGGAGCGCTTGGGAGCTCGGAACACGTCCACCTCCACGTCATCGATTGAGAGCAGGTTGGGAGAGCTTCGGAGGCCGTTGGAGGGGGCTAACCCGGAGGAGGTGTCCACGTCGGAGCTGAGAGCAGGCTTCGGAGCTTGCTGCCCATGCTCTTAGGGTCTTATGAGGTTACGGCCAAGACTAAGGGTGAGCAAAGTTTGGCTTAAACTGAATAAACAAATGGACCAAACTTATTTGCACAAGATAAAATACTTCAAACTAAAATCCATTTTGGGGTTGGGATTTGGGGGAAAATGAAGAGGTTTTGGTTGGGGAGAAGACGAGGTTTTGACGAAGAAATTTTTTTTTATTGTGTTTCATTCGTTGGACTGAGTGAAAAAATGAACGTTGGTAAGAAAAATTTGGCCGTTTTGAGTGGAAAAATGTACCGTTGTGTAAAAAATGAAACGTTGAGATGAAAAATTATTACCGTTGAGCTATGAGCTCCATTTTCTTACTGTTGAACAGTAAAAAAAACCTCTATAAATTCACAATTCACAATTCACAATCCACAATTCACAATCCACACAACTCTCTCATAAAAAAAATTCTATATTTTCCTATCAAATTACAAATCTCATGGATCCCTCCCAAAACAACTACTATTCGCATCTCCTTACCGGTGAAGGATCGACCTTATACTCGCCGTTCTATACAGAAGTCGTAGAAGAAGGTCATCCCATCGAGTTATCGCAATCCGCAACACAACAAGTGTCATCCCAAGAAACACCGACCACAAAGAAGAAGAAGGCTTACACGCGGTCCGAAAATTGGACTGTCCACGAGGATAAGCTTCTTGTGTCTGCTTGGCTGAACACGAGCCAAGACTCCATCCAAGGCACAGGGCAACACAAAGATAAGTTCTGGCACAGAGCTAACGACTACTTTATCCAATACTCCACCGATCCAACGAGTCGCACACCAAACCAAATGATGCACCGTTGGTCAACGATTCAACTATCTGTCAACAAGTTCTGCGGGTGCGTTGCTCAGATTGAAGGAAGACAAAGATCTGGTACGGGAATTATTGACCAGGTAAATATTTAACTTATATGTTTTTATGTAAATATTTAACTTATATGTTTGATTATTCTAAATTTAACTCTTGTGTAGACTGCAGAAGTAAAAGAATTATACCAATCCCTTTATGGTAAGCCATTCGTGTTGGACCATTGCTGGGTTGAGTTGCGTCATCACCAAAAATGGAACCAACAAATGGAAACTTACAATAAGATTCGATCACAGCCGAGAAGAACCACGAACTCTGATTCCTCACCAAACAATTCCATGCCAGCGACCCCCATCGAGTTGAACATTGACTCGGATGATGTTATAGCAAGGCCTGAAGGGAGGAAAGCGGCAAAACTCAAGAGGAAACAAAATGTGGACAAATCTGAGTCCGCTAAGTCCATTATGGGAGAGGCTTTCGCGTGGATGAAGCAAACCAACAAAGAAAAAATGGAGCTAAAACAGAAGAAACAAGATGACGATATCATGAAGATCGATCTCTCAACACTCAATTCAGTTCAACGTCAATACTTTGAAATGCGTCAGGCAGAGATTTTGGAGAGGTGGATGTCCAAGGGTTCTTCCTAATTATCATATATTGTACTCGCATCGCATCCTCATTAGTTCTTCCTAATTATCAAATATTATCTTGTATTAGATTTATGATTGTACTTGAAGTTGAAAATTTTGGCATTGAATGAAAACAACTACTTTATTGAAAATGAAATTGGCGTAGTACAACAACTTGAACTCCTTTTCTGAAATTACATTAGACATAAAGAAACTTAATCCTCGGCGATGGATCCCTTAAGCTGCCACAGATGCTCGATCAAATCATTTTTTAGTGATTTGTGTGTTTGCGTGTTCCTGATCCGATGATGATTTTGGATGAACTCAGTTAGAGGTACCGTCTGCACATGAGAAGGTTCAACGACTGGTACCGAATCAGTAAAGTCAAAGTTGTTATCCAATTGACAATCACGTTCATCTTCAACGATCATGTTATGCATTATGATACAAGCTGTCATGATATCTTTCAGCACACAAGGTTGCCAGAAACGTCCTGGTCCACGAACAATCGCAAATCGAGCTTGCAACACGCCAAAAGCTCGCTCAACATCTTTTCTTGCGCTTTCTTGTTGTTGAGCAAAGTACTTATGCTTGTTTCCTCGAGGTGCTGGAATAGTCTTCACTAATGTGGACCACTCTGGGTAAATCCCGTCGGCGAGATAGTATCCCATATTATACTCGTGGCCATTGACAGTATAGTTGCACGGCGAAGCTCTTCCCTCCGCAAGTTGTGCGAAAACCGGTGAACGATGTAGAACATTAAGGTCATTGTGAGACCCCGGCAGTCCAAAGAAGGCATGCCATATCCAAAGATCTTTGCTAGCTACGGCCTCCAAAATAATTGTGGGTTCATGAAAATGTCCAGTATACATACCTTGCCAGGCAGTTGGACAGTTCTTCCATGTCCAGTGCATGCAGTCGATGCTCCCAAGCATACCAGGAAAACCTCGTTGTGAGCCTTCCTCGAGCAGGCGTGCAACGTCTTCATTAGTCGGTGCACGAAGGTATTCCTCTCCAAAGATGTTGATAATCGATCGAACGAACCTCTTCACGCTCTCAAGCGACGTACTTTTACCGATCCGAACGTAGTCGTCAACGGAGTCAGCGGATGCTCCATATGCGAGCATCCGCATAGCTGCAGTAATCTTTTGAAGACTAGATAGTCCTAACTGTCCAGCACCATTCCTCTTTTGGACGAAGTACTTGTCATGTTCGACGACTGCGTCGTGGATTCGAAGGAATAACGAACGCCTCATTCTGAACCTTTGACGAAAATAATAAAGAGGATAGGTTGGTGCGTCAGCAAAATAATCTTGGAATAACCGATTGTGGCCTTTCAGTCGGTTTCGATGGAGCACAATACGTCGTTTGTGTTGAACTGAAGTTGAACATTTCTCTTGTTCTTCTTCCTCAACGACAACAGCTCCCATAAGAAAGAACTTCTTCATCATTTCATCATCGCTAGAGCTAGATGAGCTAGACATTTTATTCTGGGAGATGATGGGTTGAGGAGAGAAGCCGTCGAATTTTATAGGCATCAGTCGGATGACGGTCAAAGTTTGCGATACCTCGAACTTCGTGCCCAACATCGAAAACCGCGGGTTACATCGAAGACCGTGTGCGTTCCCTCAAAAGCCGCGGGTTACCTCGAAGACCGTGTGCGCTCCCTCGAAGACCGTGGGTTACCTCGAAGACCGTGTGGGTTCCCTCAAAAGCCGCGGGTTACCTCGAAGACCGTGTGCGCTCCCTCGAAGACCGTGGGTTGCCTCGAAGACCGTGTGCAACTGTTAGAAATAAAATACAATAGGTTTAAATATAATTAAAAGTAATGGGTGAAATATTAAAATAGAAGAGGGGTTTTTTTGATATTGTTGGAGCTCCTAACTAGGAGCTTGTTGGAGCTCCATAAAATAAGGAATGCCTCCCAATGTATAATTTGTTAATTTTTTATTTTGAAAAGGTTGAGAGCTCTTGAGAGCATGCTGACTAGGACTCCCAACTGGGAGCTTGCTGCACTTGCTCTAAGGATAACAAAGATGTAGTTTTAACAAAGACGGAAAAAGATCTTGCTGCAGTGACTGATCAATTTATGTCGAGACTAGTAAATGAACTAAAAGGTGCCGATTTTTGGAAACTCAGACGAGCTTATACTTTCGATGTTAGCACATTTCCCTTGTTTCTTTTTGGAATATAAAATAGTGGTTTCTAACTGTTAAACAACTGCTGCAGATTCAAGAGTATGTTGAAGCTGCAGCCCTCTGTAAGTTCTGCAAAACTGGAAGCCTCCTGAACCTCGCTGAGATTAATGCTACTCTGCGACCGCTAAGTGATAAATATCCCGAGCCCCTACATATTAATGTTCTTGACAACCTTTTGAGGATAATAGTTTAAAATTTCTTTTTCTGTTGAATTCACTTTTCTCTTTTGGGGGTAATTGTTTTCTTTTTCTCTTCTCTTTTGGTTTAGCTTGCAGATGTGACTGGAGAGCTTATGCGACTGGCCATTTGTCGAATATCAGATGGGGAAGTTGAATTGCTGAGAAATATGTAGATTTGTGAGAAACAAATATACAATATCGGATACTTTTTATTGTGAGATATTAAGTAATCATTGTGTATGTATACATTTTGTCTCTAATATTGTATATTGAGTAATTATTGTGTATGTATATATAATATTGGATATTCATCACTGTTTGAGACATTTTTGTGTATGTATATGTTTTTGATTTCATTGTGAGATATTGAATAATTATTGTGTGAGATGTGTATATAAACAAGTAGATAAATAAAGTAGTTAAAATTTTAAAAAATATTAAAATAAACAACCCAAACGGTTGAAACCGTTTGGACAGATAAATGGCCAAACGGTTAAAACCGTTTGGGCCAAAATTTGGCCAAACGGTTGAAACCGTTTGGGAAATAATTTGGCCAAACGGTTAAATCCGTTTGGCAATTTATTAAATCCCAAACGGTTGTAACCGTTTGGGCAAAATCCCAAACGGTTACAACCGTTTAGGATTTTTCCCAAACGGTTGTAACCGTTGGGGCGACTGTTGGGTAGACTTTTTCCCAACGGCTTTAGCCCAAACGGTTATTTTTTTAGCCCAAACGGTTGTAACCGTTTGGGACTGGGTTTTCCCAAACGGTTCCAACCGTTTGGACTGCCCTGTTTTGTACTAGTGACATTACTAATCCTCCAAGCTGATCAAATAGGTCGTCTATACTGGGCAAAGGATACATGTGTTTTATCGTCACCTTGTTTAACTCCCTGTAGTTGATGCACATTCTCCCGATGCCATCTTTTTTTACTAGCAACAATATTTTTCGCCATGATGACGCACTAACTCTAATGAAACCTTTTTGCTTGAAGTCTTCAGTCTGAGCTTTCAACTCTTCTAACCCTTTTAGTACCATCCTATATGGTGCTTTAGATATTAGTGTTGTATCTGATAAGAGATATATAGTAAACTTCATGTCTCAATTAGGGGACAAACCTAGTAATTTTTCTAGAAATACATTCATGAATTCTAACACCACTCACAATAACTCCCACTCTCCAATTGGCTCTTCAACTTCAATGAGCGCTAGCACATTATCGAACTTTGGTGATATTTCATACGTAAGAAGGTGGGAATTATTTTTGTTGGGATTGATGATCCCTGGTTACAACTTCCACAATCTAGAGACTAAACCACAAGCTCACAATATAGAACAATAACAAGAAATAAAAACATCGAGATTTATCTTAACCGGTTGATCAAGTTCAAGCTACATCCGTAGGGCAACAACACGAGAAATCTATTCCTTTATACAAATAGTAGGATCAGAGATTCACTGTTCATGCTACAGTAAATGCTACAGTAGCATTTACTGTAGCTAATACTTAATTTAAAATATTGCTGTAGCACACGGGTATACTGTAACATTTAAAAGGTACTGTAGCAGAGCGGGATACTGTAGCACTTCCAAAAAGTCAAATCATGCCGTATTTAAAAAAGCGGGATTACTGTAGGAAAAAAAAAAAAAAAAAAAAAAAAAAAAAAAAAAAAAAAAAACCATGCTTTGCACGGACCGCAAACTAGTTCATATGTATGACAGAGAACATTATAGGAGAAATCACTCATACCCCTCAATCTCACATACACAAATAGCCGTCATATTCTCTCCAAAATTCTCAAATCTCATTTCAAGCTCTCTCATATAAGAGATGCCAATATATTGCTAAACCTTAGCACTAACTTGGCCCAAAGGGCCATGAAGCTTCAAGCCAACTAGATACAAAATAGATATGAGAAATATCACAACTTTAATTTTTACAAGAACAGACAGTTTAATGTGATAAAATCACATTGGTGAGTTTATTGACTAATAATAGCAAGGAGAAAGTATCCAATGACCTAGTTTCGCTATATCAATTATTTGATTAGTCGACGTAGAAATATGCGCATTGATCAGCGATTGATAACTCTTTGATTTATTGTTAACTCAATCGACTGACACTTTATTCGTAATAGCATATGTTATTTAGTTGAATGAATTATAAATAGATGTAGATCTCATTGTCCCATTAATAAAATAAAACGAGCTACACCATCTTGTAATTAAGGGGTTTTTAGATCTTAGTCCCTTAAATCATAGTTATTTTGATATTAGTCCCTTAAATATCATTAGCGTGTTGATATTAGTACCTGTACTTAGTTGGAAGTATAACTTCTTGTTTGGATTGAGGGGAATGAGGGTGAAGGGAAGTTAGGGGAACTATTCACCTCCATTCACCTTGTTTGGGAACACTTAGGAGGTGAAGTTAATTCACCCTAGTTCCCCTTGGTTCACCCCCTAATAGTATAAAAATTGTTACCCCCCAAATTGGGGTGTAACCAAGGGGAAGGGAATTCCCTTCCCTTCCCTTCCCTTCCATTCACTCAGTTTCCCTTAACTTCCCTTCACCCCCTATAAATCCAAACAGGCCCTTTAGAGGAATACTCTGTTAACTCTAACTTTTGGGTGGACTGACCATTTTACCCCTCTGATTGTAAATCACAACCCATATACAACCCAAACTCATTATCTATTTAACCCTTTAGAAACCTTAAAACTCGTTTAAACCCAAACCCATTCCGACCTCTCATTTTCTTACTTGCTCTTCTCCTTCATTATCATGCTCTTTTACACCTTCTCTATCATGCCTAGATGAAAATTGAGAGGGAATAGTTTATATTTTGTTGTGGTTTCATAGCTTGCGAAGGAGGCAGCAACATGGATTTATTGATCAATCCTCTCTCTTCGTGCGTCAAGAAAGGAAATTTCGATGATCATGGGTTCTCTTATTTGATTTTCTTGAGATGCAAGTGTCTTTATTTCTGTCTTTTCGTTATTGTGATTATTACTGTGAATGGGAATGAGGAACTAAGGAAGAGAGTCCTTTATTATTCCCCTTGTGTTTCAAATGATACCCAATTCCCAAATACAAATTCTCCTCCTTCGATTTAATCGCAAGATATTATAAGCCTAGCCAAATTGCTGGCCGAGGATAAGGAATTTGAGTCGCTTGAAAAGAAGATTGAGGGGAAGTTGTTGCCATGGAGCAGGTTTTGGCCATGGAGGCCATCTGAGGGATTGAGAGGATTGAGAAAGCTGAAGGCCGAGAGAGAGGCGCTGTGGATGGGGTAAGAGAGAGAGACTGGATTTGGGGTAATTAAAACCAGCCTAAATATCGTAGAACCCCGTTAACTTCGAACGATTACTAGAAAAGCCCTCTTAACTTTCAAAATATCAAAACTAACCCCTTAAGTGTAGGGGTTATCAGAAAATTCCATTTAACTTTCAAATTTCGTCAGAAAACCCCCCTAAATTAGGGGCGTTTTCTGATAAAATCTGAAAGTTAAAGAAGGTTTTATGATAAACCCCCTAAATTAGGAGTGTTTTCTGATAAAATCTGAAAGTTAAATAAGGTTTTATGATAAAATCTAAAAGTTAAAAGGAATTTTGTGATAATCCCTATACTTAAAGGGGTATTTTGTGATATTTTGGAAGTTGAAGTGGGGTTTTCCGTTATTCATCTGAAGTTAAGGGAGGTTCTCTAGTATTAACCCTTAAAACTATGGTTACTTTTTAATTTCCCATCCATGGTTACCAATAATCTAATCATGGTTAAGTGATTTGAACGGAAAAGTTAACAGAGGGACTAATAGCTACACACTAATTGTATTTGAAAGACAGCTACACACTAATTGTATTTGAAAGACTAATATCAAAATATAAAGATATGAGGGGCTAATATGCAAATACCACTAGCATCTAAAAACCCCTCTATTTAACCTTTTCCCTTTAGATAAGTTTCCGTACGAAACATGGTCGATTTGCGATCTTTATTTTTATTTTTCTTCCTTTCTTCTTTTTGAAGGAATTGTGAAAGATGAACACACCCATTTCATAAAAGACTAAATTAATGAGTTTGTATATTTACTTTATGAACATAGCAGATAGAAAGTTGTTTCAGATGCTGCCCCACCCCCCACCCCTAACCCGTTGAAATATGAACATACCCGTTTTAATCAAGGATAATTGATGAATCATTATATTTACTTACTCTAATAGCAGATAAGAAAGCTCGCAAACTTACTTTGTCACATAATATAATGAAACATACCCCACTTCTGTGCACAGTGGAGAAGCCATGCTGAATTACTAAACGATGCATGATGCGGGACCTAAACCCTTGAGAATTAAGGGGGAGAGTAACTCTTAATCAGCACCCAATGTCCCTCACCCAAGGGCATATACTCAATCAAATATTATCGGTGTAATGTAACCCTAGTAGAGTATGCAAGATAACTGCCACGATACCAAGGATATGCATCCAGCAAATAACAGATTATCATGTTATGACTGATGCCAGTAAAAACAAAGTAATATTCAAATGAAGCTCTAGATATTATTGCCCAAGAAATTACTACGTAGCACAAAGAATATAAGTTTCTAAAATAAAACAGGAATTGAGTAATAACAGTCTCAAAACATTTTCACTGGAGAGTATTTTGGTTAACAAACCACTTTTCATGGTTATATCCATTCCTCAATTCTCTCTTCTTCATAAGCTGATGTCTTTAACTGGTTTTCTACCACTGTTATTATTCAAAATTTGAGCAACTCATGAGTGCCAAAATAGAAAACGTAATTAGTGTTACCTTTCACATCTTAATCGCCTATACAGAAACAAAGCACGGTGTGTAGCAAAAATCGCATTCTAAGCCAGGACTCTTGAAGGTTCACCAACAGCACTTTCCATCCTATGGTACCATTCACCAATTCCAGTATTTTCCACCATATCTATGCCAGCCCTCAAGTACCGAATTGGTCTAAGAACACCAAAGACTGCAAGATCGGCTAAGTTTGGCTTGGACCCACCTGAGGAAGTAAAAAATGTACAAATTACTATAAACCAAGGACTGATATAAATTCTCAAGAGTATTAGACAATACCCAAGAAATCTTTGCCGTCAAGAGCCTTAGTCCATGTTACTGCAGCTTCATACAAAGCAGCACGTTCATCAGCGATGTTATATTTCTTCTTCAGCTTCTTGGATACCATATACATAATTGCTGCTCCCGCATACTTTACTGAGAGCTTCTCTGCAAAGCTGAAGTTGCCTGCAAGTTTAAGAGTTTACGTGAGAATAGAGATTCACGTTTTAAATCCAGGTTGCACTTGATGCGAAGAAAACAATAAAACATATTTGGAGTACCATCACAATAAACATTCTGATAAACAGCCACTACCTTACTAAGTGATGCTCCATCAACTATGAATCAACAGTCCTGCCTATGGATTCTCCAGCATCATATCCTTGTTCTACTTCTAACTTCTAGATCTTACAAATGAGTCATTGTTCTATACTGTAGTATAGTAACACTTATCCAGCCTAACATATTCATTTCTGACAAACTAATTCTTCAGAAACATTTTTTCTCAATCTTCCAACATTCTAACCATAGCGCACGGCTCATCAATACCCACATTTCATTTAGCAAAAGAAAAACCCAAATATTGTTGCAAAAGCTATAAAAGTGAGTCCGGATGTCCTCTCTTGTGTGAAACTGGATTGTTATTTCAAATAATATGATATCATCCACAAATAACAAGCATCGATCAATATAATCGTTAGTGAGTGAAAAGGAATGGTCTTGTCTCTTTAATTGTGCTCATATTAGTTACTCCATTGTAAATATCCTCAATCACATCTGAATAACTCTTGTATTCTTAATCTATATGGTCTGGCACTCCGCAGCCAACCTTGCTTAGACAAAGAAGGGCTTAAGATAATCATTAAGGATGATACACATTGTGATATCCTAGGTTACCTGGACACTTCATCTACTCCCTTATCCATGTCCAACACTTGCCATATCTATGGGACCATGTCTGTGTCGGACACTCCTCGGACACTTCTTGAATATATACATACATTTACGCAGACATGTACTCCATTATTGATGTGGACTCGCAGGGAGGCGAGGACTTTGATCCGAAAGTAGAGGGCTCTTAGATATGATGTTTTCGATGCCAATTTGGATCCGATCGGAAAGTACGAGGTTCTCAATATTATGAACTTTGGTAGATATCTGAATCTGATTTGGATCTGAGAGGGGAAGTAGGTAGATTTTTATGTCTTCAATAACTTGGCAGAGCCGTGTCCGGATGTGGTGGGGAGCTAATTGAACCTTGAACGCCGTTGTAAGACCTTGACGGAGCTTCATCGGAGGAGATGAATCGACAACGGCTTGGCGGGTGATCTCGTTCTTCATCGAAGGCGGACCGGAGTTCGATCAGAGCGTAGGAACTCATGTAAGATCTGCTGCTTGGTTGAGGAAGACTCGTTGATGCTAGGAAGTAGTTTGATAGAGTTATGAATAGTAATAAAGCACTGTTCATCCATAAAGTTAGTAGTTACTGTTTACATGAATACACCTTATGCTGTTTACCCGTGAACGATAGTCCGAGGTTCATGGTTTTTAGTTGATCAAGAAGGATAATCAAAATAGGAGAGATTTAGATAATTACTAGGCTTCCCAGTTAGGCATCTCACACCCAAGTGCTTCACACCCCAAAAAGCAATCCACATGCTAAAGAACACTTCACATGCTCATATCTCAAATTTTAATTAATCAATGTCTAATTACTCATGAAAGATTACAGCTTTATTTATAGAGAAAAACTAAATCTGAAAACTAAATCAAATCCTAATTAAATCTTAACAAAAAGGAAACAAAGACAAAATATCTAACAAAATAAATATCAGAGATCCTAACAATCCTAAATCATCCAAAGGAAATCTTACTTAAAATTGGATATTACATCAAAAATTACTAAAATAAAAAAATACTAGTAAATCTATAAAATTTCATTCCGCATCAATAATATAACACATTTTAGTTTAAAAACTTGTGATACACCTCTTGAACTGATATCATACAACTCGTTTTTTACTCGGGACAGGTTTATTTTAGCACATAACTAGTTCATAAGTATGGTTTAAAGGCCATTTGGTATCTAGTTCAAACAAGAGTGATTTTTCAATTTATAATCTCAATAAAAGAAACATAAAAATTGTATAAAGATTTTATCATAACATGTGAATAAAAAACAATATCAAGCACATCTAGATTATTAATTTTAATGTGCGTACATAGCTTGTGTCCTTTGTATCCTAACATTTACAATTTTGTCTTGTCACGTATCCGCACACGTGTCCGTGTTTGCACCTGCACCAGTATCTGTGCAACAAAGGTAATATCAAATTAAGATAACTAGTTCCAGAAGCACCTTTAAATTAGAACTAAGCTCGATGAAAGGAGAAAAAAATATCAATTAATTCTCAACTCGATATCTTTTCCCTTTCATTAGTCATCCTTTAGGTACTTCTGAATACTTAAAAATAATCAATATTAAATTTCAATAGTAGATGACTTAAGATGAATTGTCTGGGAAAGGAACAGCTACATACCATTGAAGCTTAAGATTGTCCTTTGATGCAGGATGATGCAGGATGATTGTGGACTGTTGATCCAAATCTTTATAGACTTACTAGAATCTCTTTTATTTTACTATTATATGATGTAATCTTGATTTTTTGGTAAAATTTTCTTACGATTTGATTTTAGGATAATTTAGGATCTTTGGGAATTTACTTTATGTAGAATTTTATTTTGTTTCCTTTTAGTTATGATTTAAATAGGATTTGATATAATTTTTAGTTTTAGATTTTACTATAAATAAAGTTGTAATCTTCCATGAGGAATTAGACATTGATTAATAAAAATATTAAGTTATAAGAATCTTCTCTTGAGTATGAGTATGTGAGCAGTGTTTTCAAAGACGCGCACCTCATTGCGCCTCATGCGCCTTACGATGCGGGGCGATGGCGAAGCGCCCCACATCTGATGGGACAGCACCTTTTGCGCATCGCGTACATCCGTACTTTGTGTAGAATGCATGTAGTACATTTCCTCATATAGTTTTATTTGTTAATATTTCAATCGAGTCTTTATACTTAATATTCCACATCCCAAAAAACAAAATAAATCCATTGGTTTTTTAACAACCTTCAATTGAGGACCATTACTAATCCTTTGTTTGGATATTAGTCTTGATTTAATATTTGATTTGAAAATTTATGAAATTTGCTACTATGTTGGGTGTTAGCATCACTGTTATAAATAGTGGTAAATAGCCACGTAATAGCGGCGCTAATAGCGTTAACGGTCCCTTCCCACGACGCTATCGCCCGCTACGCTATCATGCAATAGCGATGACATTGCGGAATATGTCTGTTCGTAAAAGCGATCAATAGTGTGTCATAACGGTAAATAGTGAGCGATTGCATTCGAAATTTGTTTTTTGACTGCTATTTAAAAGCGGTTTGAGGTTTATTTTTTTAAAATTAAACTCAACCCTTGATCATTACATTCCACCGTCTCATGTGATTTTCAGCATACTCCCGCCATCTCTTATAGCCTCTGGCACCTACCTTGATACTTCATTTCACCTCCTTCACCGTGAGCTCCTCTTAGGGCAGTCCTGTCACCGCTAAGCTCTTCTTCTCGAAGACGACGATTTTTTGACTCCTTCAGTCATCTTCGATATTACGTGATGGTTACATGTCTATTTCATGTTTAGGATCTCTTTAAATCATCCAATATGTACTTTTAGATTTCTTAGATTTTTCTTTAATTTTTTTAATATTTATACATATCTAAATTAGGCCGCTATTTGACTTTGTGCTTTTTACCGCTATTTTGCCGCAATAACCCGAAATAGCCTTAGTGATGTCTCACCGCTACGCGACGCTATCCGCTATCGATAACCTTGGTTAGCATTAGAAATTAAGGCAATATATTGTGATTTTGTAGCAAGATATTATTTATCTTGATATTTTTCATGTAAATTCTAAAAACATGTTCTTTCGCGCTTGATTACATATATTAAAATATTATGTGTGTGGTGTGCGCCTCGCATCACTCGGGCGCGCGCATCGCGTTGCGCCTTGCGCATGTGCGCGTAAAGATGCTTTGCGCCCCGCATTGCGCCTCGCGCATTGAAAACACTGTATGTGAGGTGTTTTTGGCATGTGATTTTTCTTTGGGGTGTGAAGCCTTTGGGTGTGAGGCTCATAAGAGTGAAGCCTAGTTATTAATCTCAACCTCTTGCACTTTCACTCCTAGTCGTCCATGCAAAAGCCCCACAAGACCTACCTCAAATTTTCTCTCTTGTCCCATTTCAAACAATCTTCCAAAAGAACACAGAGAGAGAGGACCAAAGTTCTTGTAGCTTTACCGTTCAACAATGAACAGTAACCCAAAACATCATTACTGTCCATAAGTCCTCTTCATTCTCAGTTTCCTCCAACGTTGCTAATCTCTGACCATCCATGTCCCCCCTCCCCCCAGACCGAGCGTTCCCCTTCTCAATCCATGAAGCTGTCAAATAGATCCATATAGTTTTCAAAGACCTTATGTTAGAGATTCACACGGCATCAAATCGAAGCCCTCACGCCGTACCCTATCTGTCCACCTAAAAATGTAGTGCTATATAACATAACCTCAGCAGCATGTCATTGCCTAAATGCCTAACAGAATAGCCCAGATAGAATCACTGATCTCCTACATCTTATGGGTAACCCATCATTTTCATTCCTTTCTTACCAAACTTTTCTTAACACAGAATTAGTACCGTCATTTAATGTCATCATATGGAAATAAGAGAAGAATACTTCTATTCATGTCGTCAAACATCTCTCTTAACGAAAAAACTGACAATAGTGCTACCACCGTGCACATGCATATATTTTTGGAACGTAATCATGCATGAGTATGAGCTTCACATATAAAAGCACGGACATAATCCTTCAAAAATAAGAAAAATAAAGTAGTAACTGATACCTTTTCTTCTACAACGGAATGCTTAATGTCTCCAAATACTCTAATACTTTTCCATCTCTAATATATAGTCTAGTGAATGACTTCAAAATCATAAACGACATTAAATAATAAACAGGTGCCTAAAAGAATCACCTTTCTACAGAATCGGTGTGATATTATATTGAAAATTGTGATGTTATATTGAAAATAGTGTGATTATATTTATCATATCCTTGTGGATATTTGTACTTTATTAAATATTTAAATAAAATAATAAAATGTGTAATCTATATTATGGTGTTCTGCCTTAACAAGAAGCAAGCATTAGGGAAATTTTTGTTACTGTGAACATTGTTTCATATCATCTCTTTTCTGACAGTCTAAAACATGTAAACTACAGAAAGATAAGCATATGAAATGGCAAGGCTCATACGCCTAAAATTATTCCAAATAAACATAAATGTCACCGAAGTAGTATCATACCATGGCTCGTTATGTAATCAAAGGACTCAAGTGCCTCATACGTCGTGCGATATATATTTGGTGATAAGATGTGAACAAGATGCTCATCAACCCACCTACATTAGGAAAGAAAAGCAGCTAGTTGATACATGAAAGCTAGTTGGAAATAAGGGATTATGCATACACCAATCACACATGCTATAAACCTAAAAGCATGCACTTGAAGTAAACTTAGAAAGTGAAGCTAATGTCCTACAATATAAAACATTTAATTACAAACTCTTAAGGATGTTTTTCAGCATTTTAGTTTCGTTTATTAGTTTAGTCTGAGAACTTCGGGCACTATTAGGATCATAAAAAGAAAGAACAAGCCAATAAATTATGCCAACTTAGAGGATATTTGGGAAGGCTTATTTTTTGAAGCTTATAAATTATGCTAGTTTTTAATGACTTTTGACTTTTTTGATAAAAATATTATTTGTTTGAGTAGAATAGTAATTTGCTTGGTTAAACCTAACTTTTTTAAGTGAGCTTATAAGCTAGTTTTTCAAAAGCTGATGCATGCCAGCTTTTTAAAATGAGACTTATAAACTAATTTGGCATTTTATCAAACAGGTAGAAATAAAAAAGCTAGTTTAAAAGCTAGTTTAACTAAAAAATAAGCCTTCTTAAACACTTTCTTAGTTAAATATGAAAGTACATCTAATAATGCCAAAGTTCAATGAAATAAACAAATAACAAAAAAGAAATAGAATGCACATCAAATGCGAAAAGATTTATTGTCTCCAGGTGATATAATCTCCTACAATAGCCAACATTGTTTACAACCAACTAATTTTTAGCTTTTGATAGGAAGTGAGATGATTCACAGGAAACACGTACCAAAGCAAGCATTAGAAGCATAGACAAAAAATTAAACAATATTTGATATTCAAAAGAAGGAATTTTACCTGCTAGCTTACCTATAATTACATCCCATTTTAAAATGACCTTTGCCGGTCATGTAGGAGCAATACATTATTGGAAAGGCCTAAAGCTGGTCAAAGTATTTATTGAGCAAATATAACTCCATCCTCTCAGAAAGGGTGGAAGGAGAAGAGCGTACTCTGCCATTCTTTTTCATATTACTGTCAGACAACATCTACTTCTCCTTGTATTCTTCCCTTCTCCAAAAAGGTCGGACTTTGGGTTCATGCATGAGAATGCAACAAAATGGTTTTGATGGACAGATTTAGATTGGACAAGGTTTGGATTTGCCAATGTTTGGACTAATGTTACTAAACGGAATTTGTAGTCCCGTCATGTGTGTGTGTGTGTGTGTGTGTAGACGGGACTACAAATTCCATTTGCATTGGGGTGTAACAGACAGACAAATTATGCATGGAGGCACACATTGGAGCAAGTAGTATGGAAACAAGAAGAGGAACATGAGTGAGAATACTGATATAAATTTAGCTGGGAAATTTTGATGCTTCCAGTATTTAGCTGATAAAATTAATTTGTCAAACAAGAGAAAGACTTTGATATTGGCGATGAGATCAAACTTGGGAGAAACTTTTCTACCCTTTTTTCTTGCTTCTTGCAAGATATTTTAATTACCTTCTAAGTTAATAGAATTCATGTTCGCTTTGATTGTATTGTACATAAATGCAGAGTTACTATAGAAACTTTAGTCACTAGGGGCAAGGCTACAAATATAACCAATATGTGATATTTTTATCTAAATGTTATGGAACCACAACAGAATATGCATATATATGCCTAAGTAAAATACAATCAATAGAACTAGATGTACCTATTAAAAATTTTACACATGTTTTCATATTTTAATAAAGTTGCATGATTTTCTCATTGTCTCTACTATTAAAGAATCTTTTTTTAATATAAGACACCAACAATTATTCAATCACTCATCTTCCATGCGATTGTGCGTTAGATTCTTCACTATATCCATTGCAGAAAAAGTTCATTACATGGTCACATTAGCAATTGGTATGATAAAGCTAACTTTACAAGAAGATAGTCTCCACTAACTTTTCAGAAAGATCACCAATTCCTTCTAAGTTTCAAAACCCGTCATCTGACCACACATCTACAATGTACTTCTAAATTTGGGGTTCAAGTGTCATGATTTCCACTGAGGTCCCGATTATCAAAAGCAACAAGTGAATCTTTTGGGCTCAAACATGCTACGCAAAGGATCAGTTCAGACTTTGACTCTTAAACCGATTGCTAAGCCATCGAAGTTGTCAGTCAAAGGTTTGAAAAAATAACTCTAACTTGAAATTTATGCAATATTGAAACTTGCTCAACTCTATGACGTGACCTTTCTCAAACATCTAACATCTAATCTATATGGAAGACAACAATATTATTCTTTTTACAATAAGCAAAGTTCCTGAAAAAATTCCTTCCATCATCTCTCATAAATTGCAGTCGGTGCTTTGTCACTTTAACCAATGTCATAGCATTTACATTGTCATAATTATTTCTCTGTAATGCTTGAGATAACTCATTGGTAACTCCCAAGTATGTTTTTCATCAACTGTAAGTTAAAGACAAATTCAAAAAATTGGATAGAGTTCAATAATGCACAAGCATTTACCTCTTCGCTCTCATGCTGTACCACGATTGATTCAAGAAAGATGGTAAGTAAACTAAGTAATATGGCATAATTTGAGATCCAACAAGTGTCTCAGGTACCTCTTTGCCCTGATATTGTACCATCTTCCTCAATGATTTCAAGGAACATGGCAAGTAAACTAAGTAATATACCATAATGTGAGTTCCAACGAGTAACTGAAGCTCTTTTAAGAGTAATTTCTTGATTCAAATCATGTCCACTACGTCCTTAACTATTTTCTAGCACTTCTTTTATCTCCCTAATTTATCTTTCTTGAGGAATATCTCGATGCTTACAAGAAGCACAATTACACTAACTAGTAACCAAATTAAATAGCAAAATAATTTCAACTTGCTTTTCAGGAAAAACTATTAAGTGTTAATTGAAGTTGATGTGGAAAGTAGTACACTTAAAAAGCAGATATGTTCTATTTCAATATCAAACTTATGAGTTCATTGAATTGATTTACTTATTACTAGCTCCATCATAGCTTTGCCCCTGCAATCTTGATAAACTCAAATAATATTTTTGTAAATTCTAACTCCAAAGCTATTATAAGTGACAGAACATTTATGTTAAAATTTTAAAACCATGTACAAGAAAGAAAATCTTCAATGCCACATCCTTTTTTGTTAGCAAAACAGTGGTTATTCGCTCTTAATGGATATATCAAGAGATTCATCAATTAAAATAGCAAGTAAATCATCTCCAAGAATATTGATAATTGCACTAGTGGTCTTACAAACCACAACACTTACAATATCTTTTTGGATATTATGTGCTATTAATTTTAAATTTCCATGAGCACCTTTCAAAACTTTATCAATGGTTTAATTGTGATTTACAAGAAAATGAGAAGCATAAAAAAGTTTGCTTGAATCTTGAGTTTCATCATGATCATAAAATGTCAATCCTTGATGTAGAAGAAATCAAACACAATTTTGCACTTAAACGACAGTAATCTCTTTCAACTTAGATCATATTGTCAGGCAATGACATCGTTAATATGTTAAATTTGATTTATTAATTATTTGTATTTTCTCCAAGCTTCATTATGAATAATATAGGGACTGATGACTATGAATTTGCAACCTCTCTTTTTTTCTAATTTGAGAATCCTTTGGTAACAAATGCATCACCAACCTCTTCAACTCAAACTTCTCATAAGATAGGAATAAACAATACACTACATTCTAACCAATTTCCAAACTGATCAAATCAAATAGAATTAAAACGTCATAAAAGATTTCCATATATCTTATGATGAAAGTTATGTTCATGTGGTTGAAACAGACCTTTTAGCAAGAATGTTTTCTGAATTTCATCCCAACATGAAGGTGATAATCTAAAACTCCAGGTAGAAGACTCAAATTCTAAAAACTTTTTCCTTGAAGAAGATGATTGAGCAATAAATAGTTGCTCATTAATAGACTTCCTTTAAGAAATTTCTCAATAAATAGAATCTAGAACACAAACAATAATATAACTACAAGACATTTCTCTAACTACCTAAGCTGATAATAAATAACTTAAATTATTATTTGAATAGTTAAACACTTAATAATTTAATCACAAGTACTCAAATAAACCCACAAATATTTTAATAGTAAAAAACTAAACGACTAATATAATAATTTTTATTTTACATTAGGCAAAGCTTTGATTCTTTAAGTCATGATGGAACTTAGGAATCAAGTAAAAAAATTCTTGAACTTGTATGTTTTCTTGCAGAATGCTATGAAACCATTGATAATGTTTTGAAAGGTCACGCGAAACTTTGAAATTTGTAGCACCTAGCATCTAAAAAGATATACCAAGTGTTATCACTAGTGAGACCACTAGTGCAATTCTCAATGATTTTGGAAATAATGAAGAAATTGAGAAAACTCTTTCTTGTTTTATTCTGAGGAAAGAATTACATATATATTGTTAACTAGGGAATAAAAACAGAAAAGGAACTAATTGATTCTGTTCCCACAAAATAGGAAAGAATCATGAAGAGGATCACGTAGGATCTTCTCTTTAACTAAATAAAATACTAACTAGTGTAAATTACAATTAACTCCTAACTTTGAATAACTAATTTCAACACTCCCCCTCAAGCTGGTGTATATAAATCATACAACCCCAGCTTGCTACTCAAATCTTCAAAGTTAGGACGTGGCAATGCTTTGGTGAGGATGTCTGCGATCTGTTGGTGCGTAGGAGTGTAATTCAGTTGCACGACTGCACTGGAGATCTTCTCGGAAATGAAGTGTCTATCAATCTCAACGTGCTTGGTACGATCATGATGAACTGGGTTCTTAGCAATGCTAATTGCAGCTTGATTGTCACACATCATTTGAATGGATGAAGGATTGCTCATACCAAGTTCACTAAGAAGTCTTCTTATCCAGATTCCTTCGCAAATTCCATGAGCCAATGCTCTGAATTCTGCTTCGGCACTGCTCCTAGCAACAACTGATTGTTTCTTACTTCTCCAAGTCACTAGGTTTCCCCAGACAAAGGAACAATAAGCTGAAGTAGACCTCCTATCTGAAATGTCTCCAGCCCAATCAGCATCTGAATAAATTTCAATGCTTCGGTTTTCTGATTTTTTGAAAAATAATCCATTCCCAGGAGTCATTTTCAAATATTTCAGTATTCTGTAGACTGCATTCATGTGCTCTTCTGTTGGACTGTGCATGAATTGGCTGACAACGCTAACAGCAAAGCCAAGATCAGGTCGAGTATGTGAAAGGTATATCAGTCTTCCAACTAGCCTCTGATATCTCCCCCTGTCGACTGGAGTGCTATCTTTTTCTAAGCCACTTCTTGTAGGGATCCATCGGTGTATCAACAGGTTTGCAACCAAGCATACCAGTCTCCTTCAGTAAGTCCAGAGTGTACTTTCGTTGGGAAACAACAATCCCCTTTCGAGATCTAGCCACCTCCATACCAAGGAAGTATTTGAGACTCCCCAAATCTTTGACTTCAAACTCTTGGGCTAGACGATCCTTCAATCTGTGTAGTTCTTCCTCATCATCTCCCGAAAGTATAATGTCATCAACATATACTATCAAGAGTGCAATCTTCCTGGTTGGTGATGTCCGAATGAATAACGTATGGTCTGCCTGACACTGAACATAGCCGAACCTCATAACGGCCTTTGCAAACTTGTCAAACCATGCTCGAGGAGATTGTTTTAGACCATGCAACGACTTTTTAAGCTGGCACACCTTGTGTCCAGTGAGATTCCATTCAAGTCCTGGGGGAATTTCCATGTATACTTCTTTTCGAGATCTCCATTGAGAAAGGCATTTTTTATATCCAGTTGGTATAAATTCCAATCATGATTGACAGCCAAAGAGAGTAGAATTCTAATGGTGTTGAGTTTTGCCACTGGAGCAAATGTTTCTTGGTAGTCAATCCCATATGATTGCGTGAATCCTTTAGCTACAAGCCGAGCTTTGAGTCTCTCAACACTCCCATCTGCCTTATATTTAACTGTGAATATCCACTTGCACCCAACACTAGCCGTTCCTGCTGGAAGGTCAGTGAGAATCCATGTTCCATTCTTCTCGAGGGCATCTATTTCCACTTGAACAGCTTTCTTCCAACCCGGATGATTGAGAGCTTCATGTATATTGTTAGGAACCTGTATACTGTCCAAGGAAGAAATAAATGCTTTGTATGATGAAGATAAGCCATCATATGATATATAATTAGCAATTGGATGACTAGTGCACTTCCGTACTCCTTTCCTTTCTACAATAGACTTGTTTAAGTCATGAATGAATGGAATCATAGGCTCATCAGGGACAACACTATCCGTACATGTAGTGTCTTCAGGAGGACATGAATCCGGTTCAGAATTTTGGATTGCTGGCTGTGTTTCTTGCTCTATTTCCTGTCTATTTTGTCTTCTTCGGTAGACTTTGAGGTTTTCATGAGCAAGCTGAGGGAAAATGGGAATTTGAGGTGGAATTTGTGCTGGAGAGGACTCTGAAGGCTCAAGTGATGATGACAAACGAGGCTCAAGTGATGATGACAAACGAGGTGACTGAGAGGTATTGGAAGGAGGTTCTGTCTGTTGCTCTTGGGATTGATTTGTAGAATTTTGTGAATGCTGTGAGGGCTCTGATAAATTTTCCCAAAACTGACATTCACTCTCACTCTCCCCCTGAATTGCAGGTTTGGGATAGAAGGGTAGTTTTTCAAAGAATGTGACATCCATGGATACGTATACCTTTCTTGTATGTGGGGAGTAGCATTTGTAACCTTTTTGATGAGGAGCATATCCTAAGAAAATACATTTTAGAGCCCTAGGATCAAGTTTGCTTCTGTGTTGTGAGTGGATATGTACAAAGGAAGTACAACCGAATATTTTTGGAGGCAAATCAGGAGAAACAAACCTGGAGTGAGGAAAGAAATCAAGAAATACTTGATGAGGACAATGGAACCCCAGAATTCGAGATGGCATTCTGTTTATGAGATAGGTAGCGGTAAGAATAGCTTCACCCCAGAAAAATTTTGGTACATTGGAGGAGAACATGAGACAGCGAGCAACCTCGAGGAGATGTTTGTTCTTGCGTTCGACAACCCCATTTTGTTGAGGGGTTTCAACACACGAACTGATGTGAATGATACCTTGTTCGAGGAGATATGAGTTGAGATTGCCTGTGAAATATTCTTTTGCATTGTCAGTTTTGAGAACTTGGATTTTGGTCTTGAATTGATTTTGGATCATGGTGTTGAAACTTTGAAAGATTTGACAAACCTCAGATTTTTCTTTCATAAGAAATACCCAAGTAAGACGTGAATGATCATCAACAAACGAAACAAACCAACGGGCCCCCGAAATATTTTTGATTCGAGAAGGACCACACACATCACTATGAATTAAAGAGAACGGGTTTGAAGGCTTATATTCAAGACGTGTATAAGAATGTCGAGTGTGTTTAGCAAATTGACAAATTTCACAATGAAAAGAAGAAGGATTTTTATTGATAAATAACTTTGGAAAAAGTTTAGCAAGATACATGAAACTCGGATGACCCAATCGATAATGTAACAAAACAATTTCTATATCGTTATTGACACTCAAACTGGAAATGGAATTAAAAGAACAAGCTGAGAGACTTTTGACACAATTTGCTCTTGAATAGGAATTGAAAGGAGGACATTTGAGAAGATAGAGCCCATTACACAGTTCAGCACTGCCAATCATCTTCCCCGAATCCAAGTCCTGCAAAATACACAGATTTGGATAGAATTTAGTTATACAGACTGCCAATCATCTTCCCCGAATCCAAGTCCTGCAAAATACACAGATTTGGATAGAATTTAGTTATACAATTGAGATCACGAGTCAACTTGCTTATTGAGAGTAAATTGCAATCTAAGCCAGGCACATGAAGAACAGAGGTGAGATGTAACTCTTTTGAGAGTTGTATAGAACATGTTCCTGCAATTTTGGAGTGTGAGCCATCAGCAATTCGCACTGAGGAGTTGTCGTTGTTGGTTCTATAATTATGGAACAGTGAGGCATCTCCTGTCATATAGTCTGAGGCTCCGGTATCAACAATCCAGGGTCTGCTAACACCTTTAGTGGTTGTGAGAGCAGAATGGGACTCCTTCTGAGCTATTAAACTAGTCCCTACATTAGAAGAATTCAGTGTTGCTTGAGTGAACAATTGTTGAAGAATTTCTATTTGTTCCTTGCTGAATGGACTGGGTTCGGATGGGCTCTGAATAGCTGTGCTGGATGCCACATGTGCACGACTATCTCGGTCATTCCTAGGTTTTGGTTTCCAGTCAGCAGGCTTGCCATGAATCTTCCAGCAGGTCTCCTTATAGTGACCGAGTTTATGACAGTGATCGCACCAAGGTCTCTCCCCCTTTTTCCGAGTCTCACCCGGGATTGTGTTGTTGGATCCACGAGCAGCAAGAGCAGATGCATCTAGTGTTGATTCTGATGGCCCCATCATCACTTTCTTTCTACTTTCTTCACGTCTGACCTCAGAGAATACCTCACGAAGGCTTGGTAGAGGTTTTGTGCCTATGATACGGCTTCGAACTTGATCTAGGCCTTTATTAAGTCCTAAAAGAAATTTGAATATTCTCTTCTATTCTACAATTTTCTTGTACAATATTGTATCTTCAGAGCACTTCCATGGATATGTTTCAAAGAGGTCAAGCTGCTGCCAGTGCCTATTGATGGCATTGAAGTATTGTGTAACTGACTGGTCTCCTTGGCAGAAGTC
>NC_033794.1:62801681-62837173 GCF_001876935.1 Asparagus officinalis | reverse complement strand
TTATGAGTTAATTAATTAGATTAGTCTGTGATATATTATTATCTGCGTGGGATTGCTTGACATGAATAGTTGTGTGGAACCTTGTTGTGTTATCACTTAGTTGTTACCCAATAGGAGAGACTGTACATGAAGACGACTTCTGTTAAAAGTATGATTTATAAGTGTGCTTCAAAGCATGGCTATACTCGCTCGACATCGATATCCCGATGTGAGGTGTCCCGAGTTCCCTCGATATCGATATCCCGGTATGAGGTTTCCTTGATTATTATTATTATTATAGCATTGACTAGACGATGCACTCTTGATCGGACGTGTTATGAGTCACGGTTATGTTCATAGTTTTACAGAAGTCGTTCCACGGTAACTCCGTGGCTAGTGCACAATATTTCATGTACAGTTGTGTAATTAATATGACAAACATGGGGTTATAAATGGGAATTGGACGGAGAATATAGCATGTATATAAACGGGCACAACGCTTTCTTGTTATCGTGATATCGTGAGTGTTATGTACATGGGCCAGAGGGCCAATACTTGACTTGAAGGCGGCCCCCGGATGACTTTACGGGGACCCAATTATATATATAAAAATATTTGTCCCCAATTCAAATAACATGTAAAACAAGAATAATATGCTTGTGTGCTTTATGGTGAACTTTGTTAGTTTTGTTGAGATGTAGACCAGTGTTGTTCTTCTCATACATAGGTCGGGATTAATATTTAATTATTTACAATTCGAGACATATGGTATATACATGAGGGTTTCCTTGTTTGGATTATTTCGCTCGACGTACTACGTCTCTTGTTGTAGATTTTTAAGTATTAATTCTATCTATTGTATGATCTTGTTGCTTGGATGATTAGATTGATCGCTAGCTGCATGATCTCATTACCTGATCGATTTTGGATGCTTTATGTTATCATGATTTAGTAGTGTTTTCATGTTGATTTGTGGATTTCAATTGTACGTTCTTTTGTTGTTTCTGTCATCGTATCGTTTTTCGCATTGGATTTCCGTTTGTTCTATTTTCTTTGTGGGGTCGGGTCTTGCCGTGTGCCATACACGCTGACATACACCTGTTTTCTCTGGTGTACGTCAGACTTAGAGGGAGAACAGGTCCAGCTGGGAGATCGTCAGAGCCGAGTATTCTCAGCAGGAGTGCCTTGTAGATGGAGCAAAAGAACAAGTTGAAGCTTAATTATTCCTCCAGTTTATTTCGTAGCATTTCCTTTTTCGCCTGATCATTGTATTTTATATTCTCTAGTATTTCATTTAGACAGTTTTGTATAAGGGCATGTTTGACCTGTATTTTTATGTCTCGGATGTTATTCCATTTGTGATATGATATTTCTTTATTCTGAGTTGGTCCATTATATTCTTGCTGACTGTGATCGAGGACCTGTGACTTCGTATTGTACTTATTTGCAGACGCTTAGCGTATTGGATTGAGAAGAAAAGAAAAAAGAAAAAAAATAGCAGTGTATATTTCTTCTCAATCTAATACGTCGCGGACTTGTTCACATTCCGATTCCCGAGTATTTTAGGAAGCGGGGCGTGACAGGTTTTTTTTGGTGGCCCATGCTGGTCACGGTTCCGATCATGGTCCCGAGTCCTACTAGTGAGAATATAGTGAATAATTTAGAAACATATCATATTTCATCCGTGAGACTATTCTTGAGCCCTTATTCTATTTTCTTGTTAGATTTCATTTCGTCGCTATCTTATCACTCTTTGACTACAGAGTTTCCACGGTTCTTGTCCAATCGCTTCGCGATTAACCTCTCTTGTATAACTCCTCTATCCTCGTACCGATCGTTATTATATGTGTTATTATTTTTACAACTATATTTTCTTTGATTTGACTTATACATTATTTAATTGTATTGTTTTCTGCATTATTTATTACATTATTTTATATATCATCCATAGTGTTATATTGTATGTTTTTATTAAAAATATATATATCATTACTTATACACTTTCAATTGTTCAAATCATGTTCATTAAGTATTTTACATTACTTTAGATTTCACCTATACATCGCATATCATATCTGAATTTAGATTATTTTATTGTGTTTAATTATACTTTTGCATATCTATATTGTGTATGTGTGTGTTTCTGTCATACTATCTATCTTTCACTTGTGTTCTAAATTATTGTATAGTATTCGTATTTCGTGATATACTTTAATAAGTTCATGATTTTAATATTCTACATATGCACTATATTCTTATCATTACATTTTCAGTATATAGTTTTATCAGTAAGTTTTGTCTTGTTAGATTATTTTAGTATGTTCGCATTGGTTTTGTTATTTCTAAGATCCATGTATTTCTATTTTGATATTCATGCATTATTTATATTGCTAAGTTTAGAGTTGAGTTATTAATCATATAGTTATTTTGTTACATTAATTATTATCCTTTTATAATTAATATAAAGATAATTCTAAATAGCGTTGCGAGTATGTATAGTAATTACTCATGGGTTGTTTATAGTACGTATGTGTATTTGTTGTTGTTGCTATATTTTTGATATGTAATATTTTATCATATCGGCAATATTCATTATATACACGGATTATTTTTCAGTGTTATTTTATAGTGTTTTTAGATTTTATGTCCTTATGTGTCCTTGTTGTTGTTATTTTCTATTAATTAATTACGTTTACTTGTGTTGTGTTTTACTTTTTATTCTTTATACTTACTAATCTCTTTTCATTATAGTGTATTCACATAGATTATTATATTTACGATGTATATTATTATTGATTTATGGTCATTACGAATTTAAAATCTTTTTATTACGATTATTATATTTACGATGTATATTATTATTGATTTATAGTCATTCATCATTTCTAGTATCGATCTTGTCTAATCGTATTCTGTTTCATGTATTATCAGTGTTTATGTTTTGACTACCTTTGACATGAGTTGCTATAATACTATCTTTGAAATTTTTCATAATTGTAATTTCTTATTTTCGATACTTGTACCTTATATGTCTTATTTTGTTGAATGTGATTTACTGCTTGCATTCATGTGTTTTGTTGTAACTATACTTTGTATATCTTGAATGTTTATTTTACTAACTGATTGTATGATATTTCTATTGTAATTTAATATTTTATTATTATTTTCATGTATCTTATGTTGTACATTATGTTTATCTAAACTATATATAAGTTGATTCTTTACTATTTTGATTTGCTTATATAATCTTCAAATGTTTATTTTGCTTTTGCTTGTATATGATTCATCTGTTATTTGTGTTGTATATTTATGTTTTTGTGTTTTATCATGTTTATCATCTTCTGACGGATGATTGAATTATATTTGTCGAGATTTTTATCTTTTATCTTCTTTATTATTTATATTGTTGAGTTGATACACTTTATCATATATTCTAGTGATTGACAAGTGTTTGAATTATGTATTATATTTCATGTCATATTTTTATACTATATATTTGTTATATTTTACCAGTTATGTGTTATTGATTATATTTTAACATTATGGTGTGTCGTCTTATGATACTATATTAATAATATCGTGTTGATCTCATATTTTCTGTAATTATATATTGTTGTCGACTTTTTACTATTATGCTATGTTTGACTAATACTTATATTTTTGCCTATGTCTAGATGATGTGTTATATTATAATTTGATACGTATTAATTATTTATTTACAATATACATGCTTAAGCAATCTCTTTCAATTATGTGTCCACGCTCTATATGTTATACTTACATCATTCTTATTATTTATACTACATATCAGACTTTCTTATGACCTTGATTTGCTTTATATATTTGCATTGACTATTCACTTTTGATTCTCATGAATTATTCTCTATTGTGTCTTGTATAACTTATAATATACACATCCATTTCCTCATTCAACATTGCTCACACATTTGTCATGACGTGCTATGACCTCATTTCCATATTCTTGTCCTTGGGATCTTTGTGCGCCACACGTATTTTAAATTCCGAGGACGGAATTTGTTTTAAAAGGGGTAGAATGTAAGGACCATGAATTTTCGATACTAGTTAAAATAAATTTAAGTATTTTAAAATATTTAATTATGATTTTTAAAAGAGTATTTGTATTTTTCTTGAATTTCTATAATTTTCTATGATTTAAAGTCTAAGTTTTGTATTTATTTAAATGATTTAAATATTTATAAATTTATTTAGTGCAGTAAATATTTCTAGAATTTATCCGTTGAGTTACCGATACTATTACGTATCATTTTGAATAATATGTGGTATTATTTTTATTATTACGTATATTTTCATATAATACGTTGTATTATTAATTACGTATTATTTGTATAATTTGCTGTATTATTTCTACTGTTACCTATTATCTATCGTATTAGTATAACTTATACGTTTTACTGTGTATTTAATTATCCCATAATTATTTGATTTTAAACATAAGTAAATATATTTTATTTATTAATTATTCTCGTTTAATTGTACAATATGAGTATATTTTGACTATTTCGTATCAATTGTTGTATTAACACAACATGTACGTTTTTAATTATAGATAATTATTTCGTAGTTAGTTTATTTTTTAAATACCATAATTATTTATTTTAATTATTTTGTCTTAAACCCTAACCCAAACCTTAATATATATAAATATATATATAATCCTCTCTTCCTTCTCTCTCTTCTCTCTCCGACCAAAACACCACCACCGCTGTCCCTTCACCCGCCCGTCGGCTGCCCCCCGCGCCGGTCCACCGTCTCCACCATTGAAACAGCCACCCCGCACGACGCCGCGTTCAGCCTCCTCCAAGCACTCCAAGCATCGAGCCGACGCGTTTCCAACACCAGAATCCCGCTCGACCCGCCAACGCCGCATGAGTCGACACGGCGCCATGGCTCTCCTCGTCGTCGGTCGACCCCCAAGCTGCCACCCCTCTCCACGACCAGCCCAGCGCTGCCCGCACCACCCATGACCATTCCAAGCCCCCGCTCTCCTCCTGAGCCGACCTTCCACCCTCCTCTTTCCGATCTCCGACAGATCTCGACCAGACCCCTGCCTCGCCCGCCACTCCCTCGCACTCCGACACAACCCACGCTCACCGCGAAGCACATTGATAGTCCCCCTTCCCCTTGCCGCCTGCAGCGCCACCTCCGGCATCCGCCAGATAGCTGTGAGCTTGCATGACAGCAAATCCGAGCTCCCTCAACCCGTCCGACCTCACGTGAGTCTCCAAGCTCCGAGTCGTCGCTGTCATCCCGAGCTCCGTTTCTTCCCGCTCATGGTGACCCCTTCCGCTGACGGCAGCCCCGTAGCCACGCTGAGATCCCCACGCCGTCGAACCCGTCGCCGATATCATCGTCCAGCTCCACAAGTCAACCTTCGATCCGCTGCGCACGTCGTCGAACAATGAACAACAAGAAATGGCGCTGCCGCCTCGTCCGCAGGCCCCTTGGTCTCGCAGGTAAGATCCCAAACCTTGATTATTCCATTTTAATTATTAGTTTATCGTAAATTATTATGTGGCTCGTCATTCAATTTTTAGATCTGTTATGAGTTAATTAATTAGATTAGCCCGTGATATATTATTATCTGCGTGGGATTGCTTGACATGAATAGCTGTGTGGAAGCTTGTTGTGTTATCACTTAGTTGTTACCCAATGGATTGCTTGACATGAATAGCTGTGTGGAAGCTTGTTGTGTTATCACTTAGTTGTTACCCAATAGGAGACATTGTACATGAAGACGACTTCTGTTAAAAGTATGATTTATAAGTGTGCTTCAAAGCATGGCTATACTCGCTCGACATCGATATCCCGATGTGAGGAGTCCCGAGTTCCCTCGATATCGATATCCCGGTATGAGGTTTCCTTGATTATTATTATTATTATAGCATTGACTAGACGATGCACTCTTGATCGGACGTGTTATGAGTCACGATTATGTTCATAGTTTTACAGAAGTCGTTCCACGGTAACTCCATGGCTAGTGCACAATATTTCATGTACAGTTGTGTAATTAATATGACAAACATGGGGTTATAAATGGGAATTGGACAGAGAATATAGCATGTATATAAACGTGCACAATGCTTTCTTGTTATCGTGATATCGTGAGTGTTATGTACATGGGCTAGAGGGCCAATACTTGACTTGAAGGCGGCCCCCGAACGACTTTACGGGGACCCAATTATATATATAAAAATATTCGTCCCCAATTCAAAAAACATGTAAAACAAGAATAATATGCTTGTGTGCTTTATGGTGGACTTTGTTAGTTTTGTTGAGATGTAGACCAGTGTTGTTCTTTTCATACATAGGTCGGGATTAATATTTAATTATTTACAATTTGAGACATATGGTATATACATGAGGGTTTCCTTGTTTGGGTTATTTTGCTCGACGTACTACGTCTCTTGTTGTAGATTTTTAAGTATTAATTCCATCTATTATATGATCTTGTTGCTTGGATGATTAGACTGATCGCTAGCTGCATGATCTTGTTACCTGATTGATTTTGGATGCTTTATGTTATCATGATTTAGTAGTGTTTTCATATTAATTTGTGGATTTCAATTGTACGTTCTTTTGTTGTTTCTGTCATCGTATCGTTTTTCGCATTGGATTTCCGTTCGTTCTATTTTCTTTGTGGGGTCGGGTCTTGCCGTGTGCTATACACGCTGACGTACACCTGTTTTCTCTTGTGTACGTCAGACTTAGAGGGAGAACAGGTCCAGCTGGGAGATCGTCAGAGCCGAGTATTCTCAGCAGGAGTGCCTTCTAGATGGAGCAAAAGAACAAGTTGAAGCTTAATTATTCCTCCAGTTTATTTCATAGCATTTCCTTTTTCGCCTGATCATTGTATTTTATATTCTCTAGCATACCGGCTTGTTTGACCCGTATTTTTATGTCTCGGATGTTATTCCATTTGTGATATGATATTTCTTTATTCTGAGTTGGTCCATTATATTCTTGCTGACTGTAATCGAGGACCTGTGACTTCGCATTGTACTTATTTCCAGACGCTTAGCGTATTGGATTGAGAAGAAAAGAAAAAAGAAAAAAATAGCAGTGTATATTTCTTCTCAATCTAATACATCGCGGGCTTGTTCACGTTCCGATTCCCGGGTATTTTGGGAAGCGGGGCGTGACAGCCGATGCTATGCATAAATGTTTTAAAGATTGGGAAATAGAAAACTAAGTGTTTACTAAATCAATGGATAATGCATCCTAAAATGATGTTTGTTTAAGAAACTTGAAAATCAATCTTTCTAGAACTAGAAAATGGGTTTGTGATGGCAAGTTATTTTAAGTGAGATGTTGTGCTCATATTCATAATCTTCTCGTCCAAGACAATATAAGTGTAATTGCACCAATAATTGAGAATGTGTAGGAAAGTGTCAAGTTCATAACTCATGGTGAAGCAAGGCTTATAACATTTTCAAGTGTTGTTCAGCAGTTATAAAAAATTTAAAATTTATTATAATACTAAATTTCATACTTTTTTACTTTGAAGTACTAAGTATTTGATTATGTTTATGTTTATGTTTATATTTAATACTTGCAGTTAAGAGAGAAAAAAATTTCTCGATGTGCCTACTCGTTGGAATTCAACATATTTGATGTTGATCACTACCATGAAGTTTAAAGATGTATTCCCAATGTACAAGGAAAGGGAGTCTAGTTATGATTGCATGCCAGAACCTGAATAATAGGATAAAGTAGAGAAGATTTGCAATTGGCCGTCTTTAATTCAGAAACTAATCTAATTTCAGGTAGTGACTATCGTACTTCTAATTTATATCTTGTTGAAGTCTATAAGATTAAAGAAGTTATAAAGAAGTCATTACTTGATAATAATTTTTGTATTCAACAAATGGCTAGTAAAATGCAAGAAAATTTTGAAAAATATTAGGGAGAATGTAATTTATTGATAGCAGTAGCTTATGCTATGGATCCTAGATTGAAAATGCATGAAGTGCAATTTTGTTTTCAAAAAATATATTCAGAAGTAGATGCTTTGAGTAATATAGAAAAAGTGAAAGATTCCTTGAAGGAGCTATATGATGAGTATATTGCATTACACAATGCTAATAATGATGAACAAGCTTCTTTACAGACATCTAATTGTACACGCAGCTCACTATCTACTATGAGTTCATGGAGCAATGTTCTTGATTTTGTGAAAAGTGTAGACAATGTACCTACTTCTAAATCGGAGTTAGAGATGTACTTGGAGGGGCATGCACCTATATGTGAGGAAAAAGAAATATCAAATTATAGTGCTTTGGGTTGGTGGAAAGCCAATCAATTAAAGTATTGAAAATTGTCAAGAATGGTGGTCGATGTCCTTGCAGTTCCCATTCTATAGTAGCATCAGAGTCTACTTTTAGTGTGGGGGGAGGGTAATAGATCCATATCGAGCATGTTTAGATCTATAAACCATTGAAGCATTGATTTGTGGAGGAGATTGGATGCGAAAGGTGCATGGGATAAAGAAAAATAAGAAGGTAATTAGCTAATTGCACTTTAATTAATTCAATGCATAAATTAAACTTCGTATGATTTACTAATTGTATGTTAATTTATATGTTACAGAGTGAAGATGAGATCAAAGAACTAGAGATATTGTTGCCAGATTCTTGAGGTATGCTTAATTTTTTGTTGCACTTTAATGAGTAATAGAATACGAAATGTGACACATGTTCTTTAAAATATTAATTTTTGAATGCACAGGGGAAAATGATAGTCATTTACTTACTTTTTTTCAAGTGGTCGAGAGAAAATTAGAGATAACAAATATATGAGATTAAAATTTCAAAGATTGATGGTAACCATGTTGATTAATGGAATTGTGGCTTGGTTAAATGCTGAGAACATAGGCAATCACATAAAGTTCCAAAACTTTATTAAATCTATGTGTTTCTTCAGATGTTTTCTCTATGCTAATACAACAACTTTTGCTCCAGTATTCTAAGACAGAGTTCCATCTTATTTTCCTTATTTTTAGTGCTGTCCATTGAGCCAAAAATTAGAGCTATTGCAATCGGTAATGCTTTTGTCTAAATGCCATAAGTTCTATAATTTTATCTCCAAAGGGTGAATTTAGTCATGATTTGTGC
Organism: Asparagus officinalis; assembly: GCF_001876935.1. NCBI lineage: Eukaryota > Viridiplantae > Streptophyta > Magnoliopsida > Asparagales > Asparagaceae > Asparagus > Asparagus officinalis. Next base: position 62,828,042 of record NC_033794.1, on the reverse strand, counting down.
TCTCTTAAGATCTCTTCAGCAAAGAAGTTGCACATGAACGAAAGACTAAGCAACGAATAGTTATTTGGAGCCTACTTCCTTTTAACAAGTGTTTTTGGAGAATTTAACAATTTTGTCATGAATGAACTATGTGATCTTGTTGATGTATGTCAAATTGAATATTCAAACTGGATTTTCTTTTCTATGCAAGTGGTGTTGTAGTATTGAGTATGATTATTATATGTGAGACGTTTATATTGATGTTTGACTTTTATATTGAAGAAACTATGTTTTTCTTGCTTTGTTAGGTAGGAATTTATTATTTCATATTTGTTCATTTTATATTGTTGCAAATATGTTTTGCTTCAGGTGTTATGTACATATTGTATTTAAATTTCAAAAAATGTTCAGGTGTGATGTCTATATTTCTATAGAATGTACTATATATCTATTTTTAATTTTGAATAATTGACAAAAAGATATCGAATATTAAATGAATAATGCAGGGAAAATCATAGTTTGTTGTTAAATTAATATTCACGAATAATTATTGAACGCGAATAAATAATGTCGAATCAAATTTGAATGGTCATTTATTATTCGACTTGAATATGATCACAAATTCGAATATGTAGAAATGGATCAAATCTAAATTCAAATAAGTGGTTGGTCACTTCGTTTTGGTCGTTTACCAGCCCTAACTATAAGGTAAATCTCTCATAAAATCTTTACATCATAGTTATACAAAACCAAGTCTAACATAGAAATTTAATTTGAAAGTTTTGAAAAGAACATGCTAACTCTTTATTTTTAAATAATTTTTAAGTCTTTTAATAAATTTATTTTTCAAGAACATATATACAAATGTAACTATATTGTAAAGCCATGTAGAATTTAATAATGAGTTTTATTGTGAAATATATGTTTATGTCATAGAGGAGTATGATAACAAGTGTTTGGGGATCAAACTAGTGTATTTATGCGAGAGAAATCAAGTGGAAAAGACCAGCACACGAATATATCATGCACATCAGAATATTGTTGTGCGGTCGACCGCGCTGGGTACGACGGTCGACAGTACAGCGGCCAGACTCAGGCGTAGCAGAATATTGTTGTACGGTCGATCACGATGGGCGTGACGGTCGACCGCATAGCGGTCAGACTTGTTTTCTCAGCCTGTTTTGTTTTGGGTTCCGGGTCGAGTTTGAGGGCTCATATATATATTATTTTATTCGTGGGAGCCTCCTTTTTGTCAGAGAAAACCCTAGCAGCCTCCCCCTGCCTTCTTGCAAACCCTAGCTTGTTCTTTGGGTGATTTTGGAGAATTTCAAGGAGTTCGAGCGAGATCCAGTGGCGTTCAGTGAAGGAGAACCTTCTCACGACCTTACCACAGTAGTTCATCACCCCTCAGGCGAGTTTCATCTCACCTAACTCTGCACCCAGTTTTCAAATGCTTTTAAACGATGTTTTCATATGTTTTTATGAGCCTAACATGCTAGCCCAGTTTTCAAATGCTTTTAAACGATGTTTTCATATGTTTTTATGAGCCTAACATGCTAGTTTGAGTATAAAAAGTTGATCTTTATATTGTATGGAGCCTAACATGCTAGTTTGAGTATAAAAAGTTGATCTTTATATTGTATGTAGTAAAAGAACATGTTTTTTGTTAATAAAGATCACCCACGTTTTTCCTAAGTGGAGATCTAGACCTGGTGGTTAGTCTAACAAAAGTTTTGAAAGAAAAGTGATTATTTTCGATAGTTTCGACATAAATATACATGTTTTAAACTGTTTCGTCTTGTCTATAGTGATTAGACTGCTTATATCATTTTTCCAGATATGCTAAATCACATGTATAGGGTTGCTAGTATGTATAAACATCACACACGAAGTTTAAGATCGAAATCATATAGAACAGATCCTGAGAATAGGGTTTTTCTGCTACGCGGTCGACCGCGGTGGGCACGACGATCGACCGCGTATCATGCACAAGTCAATTTTGGGTTTCTGTTTTCATCGCGGTCGACCGTGCTGGGCACGGTGGTCGACCGTCGATTGCGGTCGGCCGTGCGTGGCACGACGGTCGACCGCTGGGAAGCAAAGAAGCACAGAAGCACAGTGAGTTTCTGCTCTTTGAGAGGTCGACCGCACTAGGCGCGAAGGTCGACCGCGAGTCAGTTTTCTGCACTGTTCAGTTATGCATACGTCGTGTGGCTGGTAAGATTTCTGGGTTATTTGGGGTTGTTAAACACTGAGAATTCTGTACTTGAGTTTACTACAGACTAGAGACTTGTTTTATTCACCGAGACATGAGAGTGAATAGTGTATATATATGCTTTTAGTTGTAATCTATTGCGGTCCATGTGTTGGACACGTAGCTATTACAGTCCATGTGTTAGACACCTATCTATTGCGGCCCATGTGTTGGACCTTGATCATATAGTCCATGTGTGGGACATTTGCTTATTTCAGTCCATGTGTTGGACACGTAGCTTTGCAGCCCATGTGTTGGACCTACATCATATATAATCCATGTGTTGGACCTACCTCATATATAGTCCACGTGTTGGGCTTTTTCCTATTACAGTCCATGTGTTGGATATTTGTTACATGCAGTCCATGTGTTGGACATTTAGTGGATTTTACCTTATCTAACATATAGTATATGAAGTTTGTGTGTTGAACAAGTATTCTGATATCTGACAGGACGTTTAATATAGTTTGAGATGGAGGTATTGCTCCAAGTTGTAGTTGGATTTGATAGTTAGCTATTTACAATATGAGCTTACGGGATGGTTGAGATATCCACACACATGTTGTAAATTCCTAAATATCAAACTTCCATTTTATTTCAGATCAGATGTTTTGACTATCTATATGTATTATCAGTTATTCTTTTTATCCAACTAGCCCTTCCCCTTGGGGTTGGTTGAGATGTTACTCGCTATAGCGCTTTGACGCTCGTTGTTTCCCCAGAGTTCTTCTTCTCAGAGATTTATCCATTTTATCAGTGGTGATGATTTTTCTTCAGAATATCTATTTGTTTAGTATTTCTTTTGTATATTCTCTCTTGCCTGTTTTGTACCTACGCCTGTTATTGATTTCACTAGATAGATAGTAATTGTGATGGTGAAACATGTTATTGTACAGTGTAGTGCATGACAGGTTTGACATTCTTAGTTTCACCTTGGACTACAGCCTTGTTAAAACCAGGGGCGTCAAAGTTGGTATCAGAGCTCAAGTTCCAGTATCCTTAGGCTCATCCTGTGTCGAGTTGTGGAGTTAGAATAGAGTTTCTTAAGATGCATGTATAGAGTCCGCTAGAAATTTCTAGTACGAGTGAGGACATTATATAAGCGTATTCAAAATGGACCTACCTCATATATAGTCCACGTATTGGGCTTTTTCCTATTACAGTCCATGTGTTGGATATTTGTTACATGCAGTCCATGTGTTGGACATTCAGTGGATTTTACCTTATCTAACATATAGTATATGAAGTTCGTGAGTTGAACAAGTATTCTGATATCAGACAGGACATTTAATATAGTTTGAGATGGAGGTATTGCTCCAAGTTGTAGTTGGATTTGATAGTTAGCTATTTACAATATGACCTTATGGGATGGTTGAGATATCCACACACATGTTGTAAATTCCTAAATATCAAACTTCCATTTTATTTCAGATCAGATGTTTTGACTATCTATATGTATTATCAGTTATTCTTTTTATCCATCTAGCCCTTCCCCTTGGGGTTGGTTGAGATGTTACTCGATATATCGCTTTGACGCTCGTTATTTCCCCTACTTTCAAGTAACGAGCCAGGTGCACGGAGAGCCGTAGCTTGGTGGATTTGCTCTAGTTATTATTTATAGATATTTTATCAGCAGTTTATTGTTAGGGCTCCACGATAATTTTGTTTATGAACATTGAGATGTTATTTCTAGCTTTGTAAAGGCAGAGTGCCTTATTGTCATTTCATTTGAATTCTTACTGTGAGACAATTGTATCAGTTCAGAGTTCTTCTTCTCAGAGATTTATCCATTTTATCAGTGGTGATGATTTTTCTTCAGAATATCTATTTGTTTAGTATTTCTTTTGTATATTCTCTCTTGCCTGTTTTGTACCTACGCCTGTTATTGATTTCACTAGATAGATAGTAATTGTGATGGTGAAACATGTTATTGTACAGTGTAGTGCATGACAGGTTTGACATTCTTAGTTTCACCTTGGACTGCAGCCTTGTTAAAACCAGGGGCGTCAAAGTTGGTATCAGAGCTCAAGTTCCAGTATCCTTAGGATCATCATGTGTCGAGTTGTGGAGTTAGAATAGAGTTTCTTAAGATGCATGTATAGAGTCCGCTAGAAATTTCTAGTACGAGTGAGGACATTATATAAGCGTATTCAAAATGGACCTACCTCATATATAGTCTATGTGTTGGGCTTTTTCCTATTTCAGTCCATGTGTTGGATATTTGTTACATGCAGTCCATGTGTTGGACATTCAGTGGATTTTACCTTATCTAACATATAGTATATGAAGTTCGTGTGTTGAACAAGTATTCTGATATCTGACAGGACATTTAATATAGTTTGAGATGGAGGTATTGCTCCAAGTTGTAGTTGGATTTGATAGTTAGCTATTTACAATATGAGCTTATGGGATGGTTGAGATATCCACACACATGTTGTAAATTCCTAAATATCAAACTTCCATTTTATTTCAGATCAGATGTTTTGACTATCTATATGTATTATCAGTTATTCTTTTTATCCAACTAGCCCTTCCCCTTGGGGTTGGTTGAGATGTTACTCGCTATAGCCATTTTATCAGTGGTGATGATTTTTCTTCAGAATATCTATTTGTTTAGTATTTCTTTTGTATATTCTCTCTTGCCTGTTTTGTACCTACGCCTGTTATTGATTTCACTAGATAGATAGTAATTGTGATGGTGAAACATGTTATTGTACAGTGTAGTGCATGACAGGTTTGACATTCTTAGTTTCACCTTGGACTACAGCCTTGTTAAAACCAGGGGCGTCAAAGTTGGTATCAGAGCTCAAGTTCCAGTATCCTTAGGCTCATCCTGTGTCGAGTTGTGGAGTTAGAATAGAGTTTCTTAAGATGCATGTATAGAGTCCGCTAGAAATTTCTAGTACGAGTGAGGACATTATATAAGCGTATTCAAAATGGACCTACCTCATATATAGTCTATGTGTTGGGCTTTTTCCTATTTCAGTCCATGTGTTGGATATTTGTTACATGCAGTCCATGTGTTGGACATTCAGTGGATTTTGCCTTATCTAACATATAGTAGATGAAGTTCATGAGTTGAACAAGTATTCTGATATCTGACAGGACATTTTTGATATAGTTTGAGATGGAGGTATTGCTCCAAGTTGTAGTTGGATTTGATAGTTAGCTATTTACAATATGACCTTATGGGATGGTTGAGATATCCACACACATGTTGTAAATTCCTAAATATCAAACTTCCATTTTATTTCAGATCAGATGTTTTGACTATCTATATGTATTATCAGTTATTCTTTTTATCCAACTAGCCCTTCCCCTTGGGGTTGGTTGAGATGTTACTCGCTATAGCGCTTTGACGCTCGTTGTTTCCCCCACTTTCAGATAACGAACCAGGTGCACGGAGAGCCGTAGCTTGATGGATTTGCTCTAGTTATTATTTATAAATATTTTATTAGCAGTTTATTGTTAGGGCTCCACGATACTTTTGTTTATGAACATTGAGATGTTATTTCTAGCTTTGTAAAGGCAGAGTACCTTAATGTCATTTCATTTGAATTCTTATTGTGAGACAATTGTATCAGTTCAGATGTTTTCTTCTCAGAGATTTATCCTTTTTATCAGTGGTGATGATTTTTCTTCAGAATATCTATTTGTTTAGTATTTCTTTTGTATATTCTCTCTTACCTGTTTTGTACCTACACCTGTTATTGATTCCATTAGATAGATAGTAATTGTGATGGTGAAATGTGTTATTGCACAGTGTAGTGCATGACAGGTTTGACATTCTTTGTTTCACCTTGGACTGGAGCCTTGTTGAAACCAGGGGCATCACATATATATATAAAGACATTGTTAGTGAATTCCTTGATGATTTTTTTTTACTTAATCGGGATTTCTAAGTGATCATTTAATGAGTTTTGGGCAAATAAATCCCAACCCAATTGGGCTTAGGCTATTAAGCATGGAAATACTCATTGGGCTTAATTACTCGGCGAACTTGGACTTTATTAGACAGAACCACCTTGAATTTCAAGAAGTTTTTTATTGGTGCCCATTTTTCGCACTCTTCTTTTGCAAAGTTGTTTTTTCTTAAATATATGTGTATATGTATATATGTATATGTTGAAAAATATTTAGATCAAGACAACTTGAAATTTTATTTTCTACTCTAAACTAAGTATGCAAAAATTTCATTCTTCTAATTAAAAGTCTAAGTTAAGACTTTCAAAAAGTGTACAAATTTAAAAATTATTTTTTAAGAAATTTATTTAGTTATCATAAAAGGTAACCTTGAGTATGAAACAAACTAAAGATTAAAAAATTTAAAATTTATCAAATAGATCTATTATTAATTAACTCTATCAAGTTGGCAAGTAACAATACTTTTATGAAAAGGAAAAAAATATGACATAAAAAAGAGAAAAATTGGTAAAGTGAAAAAGGGAAAATGACTTGCCCCACCCCCAAACCTAGATTTTGCATTGTCTCCTATACAAACTCTATGATGCACAAAGAAGAGAAGATAAAAAATGAAGCATTTATATTTATTTGTCTAATCTAAAACAAAGGGAAAAATTACAATTAACTTTGAGGAGGATGAAGTAAAAAATTATTTTTTTATTTTTTTTTCCTTTTTGTTCATCATCATTTTTTAGAAATTATTTTCATATCTCTATTTCTTTTTTTTCTTGTTCTTTAGTTTTCTGTTTTCAAAAGAAATAAGAAACTCTCAAATGAGAGAAGAATAAATTTTTTATTAGTTGTATTATTATGAGAGAAAAATTAAGGATGTAGATTAACAAATTAAAATAAAAAACTCATATTCTACATCAAATCTTATCTTGTTGATAAAAATTCTACCTCGGATTTTGAAGAAATCCAAAATGATAAACTAAAAAATGTGCTTAAACTCTGTATACTCTATAGTGTTTAATAATTTCTATAATAATTGAAGGTAAGTATCAATGGTGTTATGCATTTTGAATTTTGACCCTCAAATTTGAGATTAGATTCCTTATTAATGAAAGTTTGTCCTAACACAACCAGTTCCTCTTTAAAATTTTCCTCAAAACCAAGATTCATTGTGGAGATAAGAAAATTTGGTGGTTGTTTGTTTTCTAGGAACCTAAACTTAGTAGCAAAATGTTCTTTAGATCTAAGATCAGAGAAACATGTATCAAACATAGTTCCTTTGTTCTGAAAGACCTGATCTGATCCTATCTCTTCTAAAATCTTTAGCTCCACACTAAAGATTTTTTAAAAACTTATATCTGATCCATTCTAAATAAATGGGAATGTGGTTGTTGCAGACTTGCTTGTGATTTAAATGTTCATTTTGAAAATCCAATGAAGAAGGGGTCGGACATCAAAATTATTTTCAACTCTAAGTTAAGCATGCAAAAATTTCATTATTTTAAATAAACGTCCAAGTTAAGGCTTAAGTAAAGTATACTACTTTGAAAATTATTTCTTAAGAAATTTATTTAGAGTTATCATAAAAGGTGAACTTAAGTAAATAACCAACTAAGGATTAGAAAATTTCAAATTTATCAAATAAATCAATTATTACATAACTCTATCAATTTGGCAAGTGACGATATTTTTATAATTTTTTTAAAGAAAAAAAATATAACTAAAAATATAAAATAAAGAGGAAAAATAACTAATTTCTACCCCTACACCTAAATTTTGCATTGTCCTCAATGCAAACTCTATGATGCATAAAGTAAAACAGATAAGAAGTGAAGCACTTACATTTGGTCCGCTGATAAAAATCTGCAATTACCTTTGGTCTGAGGAGGATGGAAAAAAAATATTCTTTTTTTTTCTTTTTTTTCTCTTTTTTTTTCTTTTTTTTTCTTTTCTTTTTTTTCTTTTCTTTTTCTTTTCTTTTTTTTTCTTTTCTTCTTTTTTTTTCTTTTTTTTTTCTTTTTTTTAAGTGATCAAGAAACTCTCAAATGAGAGAAGAGAAATTCTTTTTATTATTCTGAAGTAAACAAAATAAACAATGTAGAATAAAATATTCAACATGAAGAGTTCCTGTTCTACATTGAATCCTACCTTATTGCTGAAAATTCTTCTCCGTATTTTAAACAAATTCAGAATGATATAATCAATAATGTGAATTTCTAAGCAATTCAACGTGTTCAATAATTCTTGCAACAAGGTAAGGTAGGTATTATTGGTGTCATGCATTTTGTATTTCTTAATGAACTTAGACTCTTATACTGTGAAGTTTGTTTTCTAACAACCAATTCTTCTGTGAAGTTCTGAAAATTTGGTTGTTGATTATTCTCCAAGAATCTAAGTTCATCAAGAAAGAGTTCTTCAAAATTTAATTCAAAGCAGCAAATATTTAACACAGTTTCATTATTCTCAAAGACCTGATCTGCTATTTCTAAAATTTCCAACTCCTCACCAAAAAATTTCTCAAACTCAAATCAGACTCTTCTTCTTCTTCTTCTGATCTTTCCTGAATGTAGTTTATTTCTAGAGGCTGATTATTTGGTTGGTCCCCTGGATTAAAAATGTTGAGATCAGCAGTCAAATTCCCAAAGGACAGCTTCATTTGACCAGTTCTACAGTTAATGAGAGCATTAGAAGTGACTAAGAACGGTCGTCCTAAGATGACAGGTGTCTGTCCTTTGGGATTGGAAACATGCTGTGTTTCTAAGACTACAAAATCTACTGGAAAAATAAAATCTCCAACCTTAATTAGAACATCCTCTAACTCACCCATAGGGACCTTAACAGATCTATCAGCCAACTGTAAGGTGCATTTGGTTGGGTTCATTACACCTAGACCAAATTATTGATAGACTGAATATGGAAGCAAATTGACACTGGCCCCTAAGTCTAAAAGCGCCTTATCAATGTGAGTATTACCAATGATACATGAAATGATGGGGGAACCTGGATCTTTACGTTTCAAAGGTATAGGATTTGACAGCATTTCACTGATATTGGCAGCTAAAAAGACTTTCTTTGGAACATTTATTCGCCTCTTCTTAGTGCACAATTCTTTTAAAAATTTAGCATAAGATGGAATTTGTTCAATTACATCTAAGAGAGGAATGTTGACCTTAACCTGCTTGAATGTCTCTAGGATTTTCTCCTCCTGAGGAGAGTGTTTCCTAGACCTGAGTCTATCTGGAAAGGGAGCAACCGGTCTAAATCTATCAAAAGCAGGCTCAGGTTCGGGTTCAGGTTCTTGGTCATCTGAGGGGAGTGATTGTTGAATAGATTCATCAGAAGGAGAAGGAGAAGGAATTTGTACAGGATCAAGAGTTTGACTTGGCGGAGTTCTCACTTGATTATCGACCTGTCTACCTGACCGAAGTGAATGGATTGCATTCACTTGAGCTTCATAGGATGAACTGCATCCTGTGTTATTAGGGTTGACCACGGGTTGACTCGGAAATTTTCCTTTCTCTCTTTCACTCACGGCACTAGCTAGTTGACCAAGTTGGGATTCTAATCTAGCTATAGCTTGAGTGTTGGAGTTGAGCATTTGTCCGGTTGATTGCATGAAGGAATTCAACGTGCTAGATGTTTGAGTCAACATATTCGTGGTTTGAGTAGAGGCCTTAATTATGGTTTCTAAACCCCTTTCCAAGACATTGAGACGTTTATCCTGATCTGGATTGTGAGGAGTCTGAATTACAGCTTGATGAAGAGGAGACTGATTTTGATACGGCAGATTGGGTTGTTGAAATTGTGAATGAGAATTGAATGGAACTGTGTTTCCCCTAGGAAAATGTTGGGTCGAAGCGGGAGTGAAATTTTGAGTTCCGGGAGAATTTCCTAGATTCCATGCAAAGTTGGGATGATTTCTCCAACCTGGATTGTAGGTTGGAGAAAATGGATCATTTCTAGGGTGCTGAAATGCAGCGTTCATCTGTTCTAATGAATTGTTGTTTCCTATGAGAGGGCATTCCTCTGAAACGTGGGTAAGAGACTGACAATTGTGACATCCTGGGAAGGAAACATGATTGAGTTGAGCTGGAGCTCGTTCCTTAATTTCTAAAGCTTCTAACCTTCGCAGAATTGTCGTCATCTTCGCTTCAGAAGCAATGTTTGACTCTAAGAAAAGACCACAAGACTTAGATTGGGGGACTGATGAAACCCTATCATCGCACTGTTCCCATTGCATTGTTTTTTCAGAAAGACTCTCTAAAAACTCCCAAGCTTCATCATCGTTTTTCCTCATAAAATCCCCGTGACACATTGATTCTAAGGAATTTTTTGCAGAATAATCTAATCCCTCATAAATTATTTGACACAATCGCCATTTTTCTAAACCGTGATGAGGACATTGGATGAGAAGATCTTTAAATCGGTCAAAATACTTCCAAAAAGGTTCTCCCAGGATAATTTTAAAGTTTTGAATGTTGTTTCTAAGCTTTACCGTTTTATGAATAGGAAAAATTTCTTAAGAAAAACGGTGACAAATTCATCCCAAGTTGAGATGGAATTTGTTGGTAAGCTGTACAGCCATTTTTTAGCTTTATCCTTAAGAGCAAATGGAATAAATCTAAGCCTAACTGTATCTTCATTTAATTCTCTCATTTTAATCATAATACACACTTCCTCAAATTCCAAAATAAAAATATATGCGTCTTCTGTTTCATTACCAAGGAATTTGGGAAGCATGTTTATGTATTGCGGTCTAAGCTCAAAACTTATTCCATTTGTTTCGGGGAAGCATGTTTATGTACTACGGTCTAAGCTCAAAACTTATTCCATTTGTTTCGGGGAGCCTAATGCATGAGGGGATTGCATTCCTAATGGGATAGCACATATCATGAAGAACGGGTGGATTAGGATGCTCCATTTCTATGATTGGTTCAAAGCGAATTAATCGATGTGTATTATCCCTAATCCACTGTTGCATACACCCAAATATTTCTTTTTTTTTCTTAAATAAAAGAAAGAAAATTAGTTTTTTTTTTGAGAAGATAAAGAAAAAGAAAAATCCTAACTGAAACAAATCAAAACAATCACTTTTCAATCACCTCTAATTCTAGGGTTTAGCCTAACTCAACTAGACCAGCTCCTAACCAAAAACTTCTACAGTGAAAAGATCAAAGTTTTACCCAGGTAGTTAGCCAGGTAAGGATAGTACTAGAGGGTGATCAAAGATCAATTAAGTACCTCTTTCCTTGCGGAGCGCTTTACGCAACCCCTAAACCTTGCCTTAGACACCAACTAATCTGAGAAAACTTAAACCGGTTCACTTAAGGATTTCTTGTTCCTTATTGAGCTCGAATCCTTAGGGGCCAACGTCTAATGAGTTTTATTAGGCTTGGGTGGTGTAGTGAGGAATTAGTGATTTTTGGGCTAAGGAAAGGGTGATGAAATCCCTCACCTTATCTTGATTATGGGGTTTTGCCCTTAAAAATATTTTTAAGTGTGTGCCAAATCAAGATGCTCAAATCACTTGGTGAATTCCTATACTATATGAAATGCAACCCTATGAATTAAAAGCAACTAAAAAGGATGGAAAAGAAAAATCATTTTTTTTAATTAGGGTTAACAATCAAACAAATGAGAAGGGGGGATTTGTTTGAATTTATTATCTTGTTAGTGAATGTCAAAGTAGATGGTGAATTTTATTATGGTTAACAAAAAATAAAATCCTTTCTTTTTTTTTAAAAATCCTAATTGTCTCTAATTGTGAAAAGGTAGTTAAAGGGTGGAATTAAAAACTAGAAAGAGGACTTACCCGAAAGCAAATCTTCAAATCCTAGCTCTCCAATCCGCGATCTTCAAGCTCCAAGCGTTTCCTTCACAAAAAACACACAAGTTAAAGAACCAAAATAATTAAAACCTACTTAAGCACCCTCCCCGGCAACGGCGCCAAAAACTTGATGCGGCATAAACATGTACCAAAAAGGTTGCAAGTGCACAACCGTGTCAAGTTATAGTATTTAAGATATCGATCCCACGAGGAAGGTGTTTTGTAGGAGAAAATATAAAATTGGTTCTTATGTTGTGTGCGTGACAAATAAGATTGATGAGTGAATATGATTGTGAAGAGATTGAGAGAGTGAAAATGGTGTGTGAATAGGTGCAAAGTGTAAGTGAGAGTGGATTTGAAAAAGAATGAGTATGATCAATAAGATGAGAAGAAAAAAATGAATAAAATCAAGAAACAAAAAAAAATCAAGAATGAAGAACAAAATTCAAGAATAAAAGAAAATGTAAGAAATTAAAGATGGTGGATTCAATTATAGATATGAGTAATCTAAAATTGAACCCACTTCTTAGAAAATGGTGATTCCCTAGAGGGTTCTAGCCTAAAGGCGAATCAAACAAAATAAAAATAAACAAAAAGAAAAACTAAACCCAAGAGGGTTCTAGCCTCAAGGTGAATAGTATAAGAAATTAAAATCTAACTACAAAATAAATTGCAAAATCTAAACTACAAAATAAAATTGCAAGAATTAAATGCAAGAAAATAAATCTACTCTATAAGCATGAAATAAATCTAAGGCAAGAGGGTTCTAGCCTCTTGGCTATTTAACAAGAAAATAAAATCTAAACTACAAGCATAGAAATAAATCTACACTAATAAGCAATAAAAGAGAAAAAGAAAAGAAATGCAAACCTTCAAATAATTCTCCATCTTCATCTTCATCTTCATCATCCAACAAAGAGAAGAAGAGAAAAATTTAAAGTGGTGAAAAAATTATTATTATTAATTGCAACAAAAAGTTACAATTTTGGAAGGCCTTCTCAATTAAGAGTAGCCCTCCTCTCCAAAAGGAGTTACAAAAATTTTCACACCTCTAACCCCTCACTCTCTACCCCTATTTATAGTAATCTTCAATGAATATGAGCCATTGGATTTGTCTTGAGCCCCAAGCAACAATCTACACCTTTGAATTTGCTTTTTTTGTTCTTCTCTAGCCCAACATCCATATGATTTTCAAAAGAAAATGAAAGTCCAAATATTGCAACCGGTCCATGAAGAATCCAAAAGCCCATTCATGTTAAAAATCAATTCATGTGATTAAAATCTTTAAAATCCAAAGCTCAAAGCCGGTCCATGAACATGTGATTTTCGGCCCATTTATTTGATTAAAATCAACTGCAGCACCTCAATATCCGGTCTCCATTTTATTTTTCAAATTTCCGGCCCATTCACAAACCAACTGCAACACCCAAAATCCGGTTTTGATTGCAGCAACTAAGTTCACATTTCGTTTGATTTTCTTGTGAAAATCCAAGCAAGTCTGGCCCATTCACTAAATTGAATTTCAAATCTAATCTCCAGCAGCCCAAGTCCAATTCATTTGATTTCCAAAGTTGCAGCACCGGCCCAATGTAAAATTTCCAAGCTGTAGCTAGTCCGGTCTTCATTTGATCATCACAAAAAAAATGAAAACGCAAGTCCAGCAGTCCATATCCGGCCATTCATATGATCAAGACCGGTCCATTCATTTACCTGCAGATAAAAGAAAATAAGTCCATTAAATGTCCGGTCTTAAGCTCTTGGTTTTTGGCCCAATCAAAAATCTTTAGCAACAAATCAAAGCTGCAGTCCATTTGATTCCCATTTGGTTTTCAAAACACAAAATAACATTCTGGCCCAATTCAAAGCAACCACCGGCCCATGAGTCTTCATTTGATGCTAAAAAAAAATAAAACGGTGCTTGGTGTAATCTTTCTTAATGGGCTTTGGGCCTTCTAAAATTTAAATATTCACTTGTGAAACAATAAAAGGAGGAGCTGCCATGGACATTTGGGACATTTAGGCTTTTGGGCTTTTAAATTCAAATTTTCCAATTGGCTTCATTTCTTCATTTAATCTACGGGTTTTTGTTGAGAGATGGGAGTTTGAGATTTATTCTTCATTAACCTGCAATTAAAGATAAAAACAATTATTAGTAGTATATTTATTCATATAAAATAGATAATGAGGGTATAAATTTGTAATAAAAAGTGATTATCACTCCACACTAAAGATTTTTTAAAAACTTATATCTGATCCATTCTCTTCGTCTATCTCTTCAATTGAATTTTCCAAGACGTAATTTATTTCTAGAGGTTGATTAGTTGGCTGGTTCCCTGGATCAAAGATATTGAGATCAGCAGTCATATTCTTAAAAGATGACTTTATTTGACCAGATCTACAATTGATTAGAGCATTAGAAGTGGCTAAGAATAGTCTTCCTAAAATGATAGGTATCTGATCTTTAGGATAGGAACTGGGCTCTGTTTCCAAAACTATGAAATTCACTAGAAAAATAAACTCCCCAGCCTTAGTCAAAATATCATCTATCTCACCCATGGGGACTTTGACAGATCTATCAGTTAACTGTAAAGTACATCTGATTGTTTTTTTATCTCCTACACCTAGTTACTAGTAGACTAGATAATGAAGCAAATTGACTTTGGCCGCTACACCTAAAAGTGTCTTATCAATGAAGATATTTCCAATGACACATGAGATAGCACGACAACCAGGATCCTCATATTCTAAAGATAGGGCTTTGAGAGCATATCACTGTTATTAGCAGCAAGAAAGGGTTTCTTCGGAACATTTATTATTTTCTTCTTAGTGAGAAAATCTTTTAAAAATTTTGCATAAGAAGGGATTTGTTCAATTACATCTAAAAAAGGAATATTGATCTTAACATGCTTGAAAGTTTCTAGGATTTTTTCCATCTGAGAGGAATTTTTCCTTGACTTGAGTCTATTAGGATAAGGAGAAATTAGTTCAAACTTTTCAAAATTAAGCTCAGGTTTGGGTTCGGGATCTTGATCATCAGAAGGGGCTGATTGTTGAATAGAGTTATCATAAAAAGAAATAGTTTGTTCAGGTTCAAGAGTTTGACTTGGAGGCATTCTAACTTAATTATAAACATGTTTTCCTGAACGTAGTGAATAGATTGCATTTACTTGAGCTTGGTAGGTTGAAATTGATCCCGTGTCCTTAGGGTTGGTTATGGGTTGACTCGAAAATTTTTATTTCTCTCTCATTCATATCACTTTCTAGTTGCCTAACTTGGGTTTCTAACCTATCTATGGCTTGGGTGTTTGAATTGAGCATTTGTCCAGTTGATTGCATAAGGAATTTAACGTGTTGGATGTTTGAATCAACAAGTTTGTGGTCTATATATATGCTTTAATTATGGTCGCCAAACCCTTTTCTAAAACATTGAGATGTTTATCATGATCAGAACTTGGAGGAATATCATTTATAAATTGATGGTAAGGAGACTAATTTGGAAATGGCAGATTTGGTTGTTGGAAAATTATTTTGAGAACTAAAGGGAACTGTGTTTTCTCTAGAAAACTTTCGGGTTGATATGGGAGAGAAGTTTTGATATTCGGAGTAGCTTCCCTAATTCCATATAAAGTTTGGGTGATATCTCCAACCTAGATTGTAGGTTGGAGAAAATAGATCATTCACAGGATGTTTGAATGCAGTGTTTATCTGACATAGTAGTTGCTTGTTTCCTATGAGGGGACATTCTTTTAAAACATGAGTTGGAGAAAGACAGTTGTGACAATCTATGGTGGTAACTTGATTGATTTGAGCTGTTGCTCGTTCTTTGATTTCTAAATCTTCTAAGCTACGCATGATTGTAGCCATCTTTACTTTGGAGGCTATGTTTGTCTGTAAGAAAAGACCACTAGATTTGGTTTGAAGAATGATGAAACTCTGTCATCACAGTACTCCCACTGTATGGTTTTCTTGGATAAACTTCCTAAAAATTTCCAAGCTTCATCAGCATTTTTCTTCATAAAATCTCCTTGACACATCGATTCTAAGAAAGTTTTGGAAGATTAATCCAATCCTTCATAGATGATTTGTGATAGGATATAAATGATAACAAAGAGTTGTAAGTACACAACTATAAAGTCATAGTATAAAAAGTTATCGATCCCACGAGGAAGGTGAAAATCAAGATTGGTTCTTATGTTGTGTTTATGAAAAATTAGGAGTGTTGAAAGTTTGTGATTGTGGGAAGATATGAGGAGTGGTTGTAAATATATGCAAACAAAAATAAAATGAGGACAGAAAGAAATCAAAGGAAATAAATAGGAAAGTAATAATGAAAAATCAAGAACAAAGAGAAAATTCAAGAAAGTAAAGAGTAGAATTCAATTAAGGATATGAGGAATCTAGAATTGAATCCACTAGCTAATTTCAATTATAAATTATGAACCATTCTCTTTGTATCATATTTTACTTTAGATTTATTAAGCATAGACTATCAAACCACTTAAAGAAAGCATAACTTATTAATATCTTAGTAAAATTGATATTCATAAAAAGAACAATAACTAGATAGTAATTCTAGAATTCATAAGCATAACCTATCAAACCACTCAAGATGAGCATAGATTATCAAATTCTTCTTTTTACCAATTAGTTCTCTAGTTGATTGTTCTACACATGATCATTTTAAGCACAAGAGAATAATTCACAAACTATAAAGGAAATTAGGCTAGTTTCATGCAATTCTAGAATTCCTAGAAGAATTAGTTCCACATCTTAATTAGGAAATAAAAACAAGAAATGAAATCTACACTAGAGAAGTTTAAAAGAAAAGAGTGAAGATAAAAAGTAATTAAAAGAAGAGAAACGAGAACAAAGAAATTTACACTATGAACATAGAAATAAATCTAACTAAGTTGTAAAAGAAAAGAACATAAATAAAAATCTAGATTATACGAGAAAATAAATCAATTCTACAAATGGAAAGTGCAAGACAACAAAAAATAAAGACAAGAATATAAATCTACTCTACATGGTATTAATATAAATCTAAACTACTAAAGGTAAAAGAAAAGAAATTACTATAAAAGAGATAAAAATAAAAGAGAAAATTTACATTACAAGAGGGTTTAACCTCTTGAAAGCAAACCTTCAACTTGACCTTCATTTTCGTCTCCATCTTCATCTTCATCATCAAATAAAAAGAAGAAAAGAAAAATATAAAGATGTGTAAAAATCTTTTATTAATTATAACAAAAAGTTACAAATTGCAAAGGTCTTCTCAATTAAGAGTAACCCTCCTTTCCAAATGGAGTTCTATAAATTTTTTTACACTCTCAACCCCTCACTCTCTACCCATATTTATAGTCTACAGTAGTGAATGAGACCCATTGGATTAAACTTGATCCCTAAGTTAATCAATTTCAATCTTTAATTCTGCAATAGTAAGTAGGTATCGATACCGCTATCGATAGCTAGTCTTTTCATTCTTTGGTCGATCTTCTCTTAGGCTTGGACTCTTGGGCTTTTTTGATAGATGAGATATTGAGTTTTTCTTAGGCTTTTACTCATTTATCCTGCAATTAAGATAAAAACATTTATTAGTGATAAATTTATTTAAATTAAATAGATATTGAGTGTACAAAATGTAATAAAAATGTGATTATCAATTTGACATAATAGCCATTTTCAAGACCGTGGTGAGGATGTTGGATAAGAAGATCCTTAAATTTGTCAAAATACTTTTAGAATAGCTCTCCTGATTCTATCTTAAAATTCTGAATACTATTTCTAAGCTTAGCTGTTTTATGGATGGGGAAACATTTCTTCAGAAAATTAGTAACAAATTCATCCCAGGTTGATAATCACATTTTTATTACATTTTCCCCTCATTTCTATTTTGTTTAAATAAAAATATCACTAATAAACATATTTTATCTTAATTTGTAGGTTAATGAAGAATTAATGAACAAAATCTCAAAAAGAACTCAAATTTCCACATTTTTAACCTTTTATTGAAGCCCGAGATCAAGCCAAGCAATCTAGAGAAGCCGAAGAAAAAGAAATCAAGTGAAAATCATGTTCGAGATGTTAGCCACAAAGAAACGGTGATATCTCTTAATCTGGAAGGTAGAATTTAACATATAATATATAAAAATCACCTATCTCGATGAGATACAACTAACTATATTTTAAAAAATTTTGAATTCTAATCGGTAGGCCAAATGATTCGTCAACCGATTGGCCGACAAATTGATCCATAACAAACTTGTTTTATGGCTAAGATTTGATCCTTGGAACCTAAGTAAAATCCAATGGGTCTCATTCATTACTATAGGCTATAAATAGGGGTAGTGGGTGAGGGGTTTGAGTGTGAAATTTTTTATAAAACTCCATTTGGAGTAGAGCGTTACTCTTAATTGAGAAGACCTTCCAAAAGTTATAACTTCATTGCAATTAATGAAGATCAAGATAAAGATTGTCCTTCATCAAGAGGCTAGAACTCTCTTGGAATATAATTTTTCTGTTTTATCTTTTCACTTTTCTTATAATATTTTCTTTTCTTACTTTAAATATTCAAGGGGCTAGAACCCTCTTAAATTAGATTTATTTTCATGCCTTGTAGAATAGATTTAATTTTAATGTCTTTATTTTCTTACAATTATTTTATTAAATAGATTTATTTTGATACATATTTTAGATTTTATTTTCTTGCACTATTCGCCAATAGGCTAGAATCCTCTTGGAAATTAGTTTTATTTTTGTTTATTCTTTTCCTTTCATTCTCTCACTAGAGGCTAGAGTCCTCTTTAAAGTTAGTTTTTATTGTCATTCTCTCACTTAGAGGCTAGAACCCTCTTTGGAGTTAGTTTTTATTTTCATTTTCTCTCTTTTGTTTCTTTATTTTTATTTTCTAAGATGTGAAACTAATTCATATAAGAATTTTGAAATTGCATGAAACTAGTCTAATTTCTTTTATGAATTATGAATTACTCTTTTGCACTTAAAATAATTATGTTTAAAATAATCAACTAGAGAACTAATTGGTAGAAGAAATTCTAGAATTACTATCTAGTTGTTATTCTTTTTATAAATGTTAAATTTGTTTAGATGATAATTTGATAAGTTATGCTTTCCTTAAGTGGCTTGATAGTCTATGCTTAATAAATCTAAAATAAAATATTATAAAATGAGGATAATCCGTAATTTATAATTATAATTTTTTAGTGGATTCAATTATAGATTTATCATATTTCTAATTGAATCCTCCATATTTTACTTTCTTAATTTTCCTATTTATTCTTTATTTTTTATTTAATTCTTGATTTTATTTTCTTCCTATTTCTTCATCTTTCTTTCTCCACTCTCAATCTAGTTTTGTTTTTATTTGTATATAGTCACAACTATTTTCCTTATATTTCTCCACAATCACATATTTATTATTCCTAATTGTCACACATACAACATAAAAATCACTTTTGATTAATTCCTAAAACACCTTCCTCATGGGATTCGATATTTTTCTATACAATAACTTAATTGTGCAATTGCAATCTTGACATATTCACGAACACCAAATCACGTTTTTAGTGACGTTGCTGGGGAGGGTGCTTATAAGTAGGATTTTTCTATTTTGGTTCTTTAATTTGTTTTTTTTTCTTGTGAAGGAACAATTTTGAAGATTGAAGATCAAGGATTAAAGATTGAAGATTGGAGATATGCTTGTGGTAACACTTCTTTCTAGTATTTTTAATTCCACCCATTTATTTAGTTTCTCACAAGTAGAGACAATTAGGATCTAATTTTGTTTTTCTTTCGTCAACTATAATAAATTTCTTCCTCCATTTAGACATTTGCTAACAAGATAATAATCTCAAACAAGAGCTCTCTTTCTCATATTTGTTTGATTGTTAACCCTAATTTAAAAATGAAAATTTTCTTTTTGCATCCTTTTATAGTTGCGTTTTATATCTAGGGTTATATTACATATAGTTGGTAGGAATTCATCCATGTGAATTGAGCATCTTGATTTGGCACACACTTGAAAATATTCTTAAAGGCAAAAACCTCCTAATCAAAATAAGGTGAGAGATTTTATCACCATTTTCTTAGCCCACAAATTACTAATTCCTCACTACACAAACCCAAGTCTTTTAAAACTCATTAAACGTTGTCCCCTAAGAAATCTAGCTCATTTAGAAATAAAAAATCCTCAAGTGAATCGGTTTAAGGTTACTTGAATCTTTTGGTGTCTAAGGCAAGGTTTACGGGTTGCGTAAAGTGCTCCGCATGGAGCGAGGTACTTAATTAATCTTTGATATCCCTTTAGTATTATCATTAATTGGCTAATTGACCGAGTAAACTTCAAACTTTTCACTAAAGGAGTTTTTTATTAGGAGCTTGTCTACTTGAGTCTAGGCTTAATCCTAGAATTAAGGGTAATTGACACAAAGTGATTACTCTTGATTTGTTTTAGTTAGGTTTTTGTTTTATCCTTTTTCACTTTCTCTTAGATCTTTTAATTTAATAAAAAAAGAAAAAAACTTTTGTTTTCTTTGAATTTTCTTTCAAAAATAATCTAAAAAGAACTTGTATTGGTGCATGCAACTTTAGATTAGCGATAATACAAATCGTTTAATTCGTATTGAAGCTTCTTTTGAAATAAACAACATGGCTAATCGATTCGTTTTTCGAGATATGTGTTACCCAACTATGAATGCAATCCCATCTTGCATTAAGCTTCCCAATGTCAAATGAACTAATTTTGAGCATAAATCGTATTACATAAACATGCATCCAAAATTCTTAGGAAATGAAACCATAGACGCTTACATTTTTATCTCTTAGTTTGAGGAAGTTTATCTTATGATTAAGACTAGAGAACTATATGGGGATACAATTAACCTTAGATTCATTCCATTTTCCCTTAAAGAGAAAGGCAAGAAATAGCTGTATAGCTTACCTACAAATTCTATCTCAACTTGGGATGAATTGTCACCTTTTTTCTGAAGAAAAATGTTCCCTATCCACAAAATGGTTAAGCTTAGAAATAGCATTCAAAACATTAAGATAGTCTGGGGAGAGCCATAATGAAAGTATTTTGACAAATTTAAGGATTTTCTTATCCAATATCCTCACCACGGTCATGAGAAATGGTGATTATGCCAAATCATCTATGAAGGATTAGATTATTCTTTAAAAACTTCCTTAGAATTGATATGTCAAGGAGATTTTATGAAGAGAAATGCCAAGGAAGTTTGAGAATTTTTAGAGAGTTTATCCGAGAAAACCATGCAGTGGGAACACTGTGATGACATGGTTTTATTAGTTCTCCAACCCAAATTCAGTGGTCTGTCCCTAGAGACAAACGTAGCATATGAAGCAAAGATAACTACCATCATGTATAGGTTAGAAGCTTTAGAAATCAAAGAATGAGCTCCAACTTAAATCAATCAAGTTTCTATCTTAGGTTGTCACACCTGTCTTTCTCTATCTTATGTTTTAGAGGAATGTCCTCTCTTACGAAACAATCAACAACTAGGCTAGATAAACGTTGTATTCTAGCATCATGTGAATGATTTATTCTCTCCAACTTACATTTTAGGTTGGAGAAATCACCCGAACTTTGCAAAGAATCTAAAAAACTACTCCGAAAATCAAAACATCACTCCCTCTTCAAACCAACAATTTCCTAGGGGAAACACAATTACTTTCAGCTTCCAAAATTATTTTCAACAACCAAAGCTGAGTCTCC
Source organism: Asparagus officinalis (assembly GCF_001876935.1). NCBI lineage: Eukaryota > Viridiplantae > Streptophyta > Magnoliopsida > Asparagales > Asparagaceae > Asparagus > Asparagus officinalis. The sequence goes on along the minus strand of NC_033794.1, from coordinate 62,806,319 downwards.
TCACCATCAATCTATACATCATATTTCTCCAAGTTCTGATCATTATAAAAGCCTCCATTTATGTTAAATAATCAAACAGTTAAATATATTAGGTGTGATGTTGATTAGGGACCGCTCAATTCTCCGAATATCTGGTTTTGAGTTGAGTAGCTTTCAGCCTGCACAAATAGCAACTCGTGAGAGGACATGGCTTAATTCCCCTGTTGTACTTGAAATTACCCTCCTAGAGGGGGAGGGGTGAATAGGGTATTTGCTAATCTAATCTGATATTAATACCAAATTAAAACTTATTAACAGTATCCTAGATAGTATGATATACAATGAGATATATGCAAGGATAACAATTAAACAAAGGGCGATATAAACAATGAGACAATAGCGATATAGAAATATGATAAGCAATGAGCATAACAATAATACGTCAAGTCAAACACAAACACACAATATGTTCACGGAGTTCGGTCACCCTCGATCTACGTCTCCTTTCTTTATTCACGAGGAGAATCTCAACTATCACAACCGATTTTCAACATTCACCGAAAACATTTACAACTCACACAATCGATTTTCTAGCTCATCGAAAACTTTCACAACTTACACAATTGTAATCACACAATACACCCTCTAAGTGTTGGCCTAGCCCGTGTTGACTTTCACAAGTGCTTGGATTTACTACCTCTCCCTAGGCTTTACTATCGATGCCACTCCTCTTGGAATCGACCTTGTCTCTCACCACACACTCCTCTCGGTGTACTTGTGTATTACAATGTGATGTCACAAATAATCTCAAGTAAAAATGATTTGTTCTCTATAATATATGAGAACGAATTTAAAGCTCACACTCAATGATACAATCTCACAACCCCAATATACTATGTATGAAATGCTTAAGCTCAAGTGGGTGTGTGTAATCAATGAGTATAATCAAAAACTAAACTCAATATGAAATCTAGCTTAATGAAATAGTTAATCAACAAATATATATATAAAGCTTAGAAATTGAGTTTAGGAAAACTTTTTTGAAACAAGAGAGAAGGAGATGAGAAATTGAAGCCCAAACAAGAATGGATAGATCTCCTCCTCTTGTAAAACTCTCTTCACATAAACACTTATAAACACTTGTTTAAAACTTTTCTTTGGTAGTTGGAGTGTTTAATACAAAGGGATATATATAGGGTAGCAGAACTAAGCCAAAGAACCTAGAAAAAAAAAATCACAAAACAATAATAATCTGGAAACTAGCCGTTACTGTGCAACATACACATTATCAGTCGACTGATGCCCGCATCGGTCGACTTATGGACTATTAGTCGATTGAATAGATGAAAAACACTAATTGCACAATACTTTATTAGTTGAATGATCACTGTAGTCAGTCGACTGAACAGATGAAAAACACTAACTACACAACACCTCATCAGTTGACTGATTACTGCAGTGAGTCGACTAAATGGACGAAAAACACTAACCGCGCACACTTCATTAGTCGACTGATCACTATAGTCAATCAACTGAACAAACAAAAAACACTAACCACTCAACACTTCATCAGTCGACTGATCACTATAGTGAGTCGATTGATAACATGCACAGAGCCTGAAATGAACAGTAAATATGAACTTTGAACACTCTTTAAAAATATCAAATAAATTCTAAAAAATGTAAAATTAGGGAAATGTTTATAAACATGAAAATAAACATGTTACAAAAAGAATTTTTTAAATTATATTTCCCATTTGTTAAAACTCACTATTTTGCAAAATAGTCCAAAAACACGAAGTCTCAACAACACATGATTTTGACAAAATATTTTTAAATAAGTTTGAAACTTCTCTTAAGTGGATTAATAGACTTTATAAAGGATGTGAAATAGTATAATCAAATCTTTAATCTAGACATATTATTTTGCAAAGTTACAAAAAATATGAAAACAATAACACGATTTTATTGATATGAAATCGTTAAAGTTTGATTTTAATGAAATCATTTTAAGCATGTATAAACATGAAACCAATATGTGTGTATATAGCTATATCCATTTGTTTCATATTTATGTCACTAAACATGAAAGCAATAAAATAAAAATGCGTATGTGTGTAATATTTTGAGCTTTAAGTATAACACACAAAGTATAAACACCTAAACTAAATATACCAAGCAATGGATCTTCAATTAGGCTAGACTTGGTTGCGGATAAAGCTTGATCTTATACTTGACTTGAATTCATCATCGCTTCATTCCGATATCCTTCCAACCTTCTTTAGATATCACTGTTACGCTCGATTCCATCCAACCTCCAAGAGGAGGATCTTGGTATAGAGTTCCTAACAAGAAAATACAAAACACTCGACAAACTGATGTAAGGACTTGTTTGTTAATCATTAAAACTAGATTAGATAGTTGGCTCATAAACATAAGACCTAACAGTACCTCCAATGATCAAGTCAGTTGATGAACTTGAGTGGGGAAAATGAAGAACTGTGTGAGTTCTTTAGTGTAGTGTAGTATAATTATCATATATTACTTGGAAAATAGCCTCTATCAGCTGATTAGCAGGAAAGGTCCTTAGCAGGAGAGGTCCTTTTGTCAATAAAGTCTAAAAAAAATCCTCTTTTATGTTAGAATAGTACATCTATTTATAGTGACACTAAAAGGGTAGAACGATCACTTCGGCTAAGCACAGGATGGCGACAAAAAAGTATGGCGTGGATGCTGCGTCAGCACCTACTTTACAAGCGTCAACCGATGAGTAGAGGAGAGATCACCTTAGCATTTAATGTGAAGTGATCGGAGACATGGTAGTTCTAACATGGTCCGATGAGTCATGAAGACTATCAGGGCTAGAGGTATGATGGTGCCTGTCAAGCATTAAATATGACGCCGACGTACTGTTAGTGGATGAGGCTCCAGGTTTAAGTCGTCCTTTAACATGGACGAGAAGTAATGCCTTTTGAGTCGACCTTGTGAGGCGTAAAATAATTGGTCGAGTAGGCTCGTAGCGAGTCATCTTCGACAAGAGGATCGACAAGTATCACCCTTGGAGCTTGACATAAGGGGAAGTCAACTTAGCGAGTTGGCTAAGTGAGGATTCTTGATCCTGACCGTCAATTCGATTTTAATGGTGCATGTAGAAGGACACATGTCCATTGCTAGCAAAAGGTTTCAATTTAGTGATTGAAAACACCATAACATTTATCCCCTTTCACTTGGAGTTGGCTTGGGCAGGGTCCGAGTGAAATGAAAGGAGCTGTTAGAAGGACGTGGGTGTGCATTAAATGAGGGAACTAAAAAGTCTCTTTAAATTTTACATGGTTGATGTCACTACACATTCTTTTTGACTGCCACAGCTCTGCTTTTCTTAGAAGATTATGGGTTATTCGAGGTTAGTGGGTTGCACCTCGATCTCTGAGGTGCCGCTTCATATTCTGATAATTAATCAGGGTCGTTAGATAAAGCTTGATATGACTGTTCAAATTCTGACCGCTATGGATTCAGCTACCTATATATAGAACTAGGGCTATAGAGGTGCTGGTTATTGTCTTTTGAAATTCCCTTTAGAGAGCTCAAAATTTTTCCTACTCATCTCTTTCTAGCGATCATTTCTCCTTTTATGATGGCATCATATCCTATAAACCGGCGAGCTCTTGTGGCGGAGATCCATTCCATGGTAACCTAGGCATAGAAGAGAATGATCTATGGGAGGTTTATATCCCCCGAGAGTATGAGATGATAGACCCAATGAGGTCAGAGGTTGTATATGATAATGGGTCGGATTGGGCCCCGCTCTACTTGAGGCATTTGGAATTTGCCTTGTGCCTACCCTTGCACCCTTTCCTCCAGCAAGTTTTCATGGTGCTAGGGGTATCATCGGCCCAGATGAAGCCGAATGCCATTGTAACTTTGGTGGGGTTCGTGGTGATCTGTTATTGGTTAGCAATAAAGCCATCCCTATGAGTCTTAAGCTGTTTGGTGATTATGAAGGTGAACCATAATGAATCCCACTTCCATTTCTAAATGGTGGGGAAGTACAAGCTTAATACCAGCCTTCCTGACTCGTACAAGGATTGGAAGAAGAAGTTCTTCTAGGTCATGAGGCACGACTTGGAGCTGGGCTATTCAAACTAGCCCGAGATATGGAGGGAAGCGCTCATGGAGTGTGACTTGCTCAATACCGAGAGGGATGTGTGAGATCAAATCAAGGCGTATGCTGGCTCTCGCCGAGTTGACCACCTACTTGACAACTCGGTCTTACGGGTTGCTAATGTTTCTTTCATGCCTCCCTCTACCAAGGACCAGGAGAGGGATTCAACCCTTATTTGAGGGATAACAAAAGCGATGATGGTGCCGACTGCTCCTCTGGCTGACCCCCAGGAAGGGCTATCTGTGAGGCGTAAAAATCATCTTCATCATGACTTTCCCCCAATGGAGGCCGAGACAACTGAGGTGGAGCCTTCTACGACCCTTATCCATAGATGAAGGAGGAGGCCCTGGAGGGATGAGGAGCAAGTACCTCAGGTGGTGGCTGAGGTGGTCGAGACCAGCATCATCCATGTGGATGAGTCGTCTCCAGAAGAGGAGCCCGAGGCTCCCCAGGAAGAGGCTGGAACTGAGGCTAGAGCTTTCACTAGAGAAGAATGG
>NC_033794.1:62745779-62801671 GCF_001876935.1 Asparagus officinalis | reverse complement strand
TGCCTCCTGCAGGGATGGAGTATCCTTTCCCTCACCATGTTTTTAAGATTGGGAAGGAAGAATGGGAAAGGATGAGGCAGTGCCTTATTAAGACTTCGAGGGTCAGCCCTCGATATGGATAGGAGCCTGACCTAGAGCACCGCTACCAGCATGTTCAACTTCTCAATGTTAGGGGGATGGTCCTTGATTCTTGCCTGACTCAGTCAAGGGCAGACAATCAGTTTTGGCACATCTTTTAAGCGTCGACCACCACAAAGGAGGGTACCGGCTCTTCCCAAATGCCTCGCGAAGGAGAGCAAACAAGGATATACATGTAAAATCTAACTTTTGAGTGGAATAAAGTCAAGAGAACTCACCTCCATATGACGAAGCCACAGGATCCTTTCTCTCAGGAGCATGAGAGGCTGATCGACTCCTCGGGATGTGCGCTCTCTTCGAGGACATGATAAAAATAAGATTTTGACTGAAAATCTACAAAAAATTAGGGTTTTAGATAAGATTCAAAACAAAAGTTGAAAAACTTGTAGGCAAACACCCTCAGGTTTGGTTCTTACAAAGAATCGACAAATATAAAGGCGTGGTGAAGTGAAGTAAAGGCTCGAGCTCGAGAGCAATGGCCAAAATCCTACGAAAAAAGGTTAAGGTTTTGAGGAGCAATTCAAAATAAAACCCATGAAACAAACCCTCAATTCAAAGCTTTGGGTGCGGTTTTACCTGGTATCAAAGAAAGAAGAGGTCTTGGTTAAGAAGAACCGACACAAATAGCTAAATTCTCAAGAAGAACATCGAAACCCTAGCACTCGGAAGATCATCCGAGGGCTAGTTGAAGTAAAAGGAAGCAAGGAAAACACAAAAAATGACAACTCAAAGAAACTATAGTTTCCGAGACAATGTCAACTGTCTCAAAAATGCGAGACACTATTGGTGTCTCGGAAATGGCAACACTGTTGGTGTATCGGAAATAGGGAGGCAGTGTAATGTCCCTTTTGATATTTTTCTTGGACTTTGTACGACCCACATGGCTTCATAATTGCTTAGGATCATCCATAAACATGGGAAGGCCGTTACAAACTGAAGAGACATTGAAAATTCCCAGAAATTACGGCATTTAAGATTGAATGTCAGTTACAAAACTGCCTGGAATGACTCCCTCTTTCGAGACAGTGGACACTGTCTCAGAAATAAGAGTTGATGGATAAGATTTGTTTTGACTTCTTATCTTCAGAAACAGTTCCCAGAGGCTATAAATACTTCCCCTACACCTTTGTGCACGAGGGGGAGGAAATTAACAGCTAAGAATTAGCATTTTTGGCAAACTTTAGAGAGGGTCTTACACCATTTTCATGGAATCCTCAAAGCCTTTAGTGTTTCCTCAAGATCTAAGCTTTGACTTAATCTTAAGAAGAGTGTTTATCTTACCTCGCTAAGATACTCACTTTCCACGTCGAGACATTAACTTTAAGCCTTCTTCATGATCAACTTAGATCGTTGAATCGGCCATCCACGGATCAAAGCGTCCCCAGTACAGGGAAAGATGCAACGCAAGCAGTGACTGATAAATAGTCTCTGATAGGAGATCTCATTTGTTTGTTTTCATTTGTATAAAGAAGTCTTATAAAAACGCTCACTTTTTTAAATCTATAATTCGATAAACGAGTTGTAATAGATTCTACATTGAAAAAGATTTATGATGCAAACAGAGTGGGCCTCGACATAGGAGCAATCGAGATTTGTCTATGCCCATCTGGCTGAAGGCGTCGACATTAGTCGTTACAATAAACTCGAATGAAATAAAAAGTTGATCTTTTTATAAGATCTCCTTACACAATGAAAATAAAAAAAGTTTACAACTTTATCAAACAAACACAGAGATCGTTCATCAGTCTTCTGCTTGCGTGGGATCTTTGCCTGTGCCGGGGTTTATCCGTGGACCACCGTCGATCAGATCTGATTGCTGAAAAATTGGGCAGATATTTGTCTATCCGCGAAGGGATCGACAAATCGTAGCTCTTATCTCGGCGAAGCGAGATAATCACTCTTCTTAAGATTACCACAACGGGATAATCTTAAGGAACGGATCCGAGAAACTGTAGATCTGACGAATCTCTCTCTCTTGCATTGAAGAACTAGATCCGATCTCTCCTCCTCCTCTCTAAAATCCGTGCACCTTCAGTCTTCAATCCGGCAGGGCTTCGCCTAATCTCCAAAATTCCAGATCTCCAAAAAATGAGGCCTAAGGCTTGTATTTATAGGCTTTAGGGGGCGCGGAGCGGTTAAAACGGACTACAGGGCCCAAATCCGCGTTGGGACACCCCTGGGGTGTCTCGAAAAACCCAAGACACCCTTGGGGTGTCTCGGAAAATCCGAGACACCCCTGGGGTGTCTCGGAAATTCCGAGGCCTTGGCCGAGACCCCCTAGGGTGTCTCGGCCTTAGCCGAGACACCCAAGGGTGTCTCGTTGGTCCAAGACACTCTATATGGTGTATTTATCTGTTTCCGCCGTAATTCCTTCGTCCGAACTCGGATTTGAGTGATTCGAAGTGAGTTGGAAAGCTGACAAGGATTTCTATCAGCTTCGATTGTTGGGTTATCTGTAGAATGAATGAGACACGAAGGGCATTGTTCCTTTTGTAAATACTGCGGGGCTCCCGATTAGCCCGTACCTTCGTTAGTTCACGTAGTTCGTCAATTTACTTCAAGTGTTCATCGCCATCAATCGAACTCCTGTGAATCGGATAGTGACGTTCATCGTCGTTCCTTAACACTGATCCGTTCGTGGAGACCTATAGGCAATTTTCGATGCCTACAGATACCCCCTCCAAAGCGTTCCAGACTCGTTTCTTTTATAGAAGAGGCTGGAATACTTTGGATGTGATTCGTCCAGCCTTCAGTCGGTGTAAAGGACCTATAGTTAGCTTCAACTCTTTCTCCTTCGATTTTTGGTCTATTCAATGCTTTGACGAATAGCTGAAATCCTTCCGGCACCGCGTTTATCGTCTGGCCGTCGTCGAAGTCTCAAATCTAAAACTGATGAGTTGAGTTTGGCTCGTGTCATAGAGTTGACTTTGAACTGACTATCTCCGTCGCATCGACTCTTTGATCGCAACGCATTGACTGGCGTTGACCTAGGGTTAGGCGTTGACCGACGTTGACCCTAGGGTTTAGGACGCCGTACGTTGACTTTTTGATTGCAACACGTTGACTGGCGTTGACCTAGGATTTGGGACGTCGTACGTTGACTTTTTGATCGCAACATGTTGACTGGCGTTAACCTAGGGTTACGCGTTGACCGGCGTTGACCCCAGGGTTTTGAACGTCGTGCGCTGACTTTTTGATCGCAACGTGTTGACTGGCGTTGACCTAGGGTTACGCGTTGACCGGCGTTGACCTAGGGTTTCGGATCGCCATTAACACAGTTTATACTCGTGCATTTGCTGGAGCATACACAGTTTAAGCTCTTAAGGTATTGGAGCACAGCGGTCCCAAGTGTCGGGGTTGCAGGACCAACTGTTAAAGCTGATTCATCTGCATGTATAGATCTTATCCTGAAGTTGTTGGATGCTCAAGTCACGAGACCAACTAATGGAGCTGGTGCGTCAATGACTCGCATTTATAGAATTTTTTGGCAAATTCTTAGCCATCAACGGGTTTGATGAGCCTTTACCGACTACCGTTTGAGTCAGGCTAGCATGCAGATTGTTTATCAACGGGTTTGATGAGCCTTTACCGACTACCGTTTGAGTCGGGCTAGCATGCGGATTGTTTAAGTCCGTTCCACATGTGACGTTAAGCTAAAAGAGTTAACCCTTTTAGTGCTACGATATTGAATACGTAGACTTCGTCTTTCTCACGGGAATAGACTACCCGGCAACGCGTGTTAGGCGCTGACTTATCCTTACTTAGGATTCAGGATAAAAATCCCCAGACTCGGATTCTGGTGTCTTCTTCAATCGGTAAAAGACTAAACCGGTAACGCGTGTTAGGCGTTGGCTTATCCCTGCTTAGGCTTCGGGATAAAATTCCCCGTGCGTGTGAGGCACGGATTATAGTGTTATTAATAACAACCTGCCACAATGTTGAATATACGGTCTTTTGTCCTTTTTACGGTCAAAGACTAACCGGCAATGCGTGTTAGACATAGACTTTGGGATTTTCAAAGACTAACCGGCAATGCGTGTTAGACATAGACTTTGGGATTTTTGGCAAACCCCCAGCCATCAACGTGTTTGATGTGCCTTTACCGATTACCATTTGAATCGGGCTAGCATGTGAATTATTAAAACTCGTTTCACATGTAACGTTGTGCTAAGAGAATTGCTTCTCTTAGACTTAATGCTATGATTTTGAATACATAGACTTCGCCATTTCTTACGAGAATATGGCATCCGGCAACGCGTATTAGGCGTTGACTCATCCCTACTTAGGATTCGGGATGAAAGTCCCCAGAATTGTACTCTGGTGTCTTTTTCAATCGGTGAAAGACTAAACCGGCAACGCGTATTAGGCGTTGACTCATCCCTACTTAGGATTCGGGATGAAAGTCCCCAGAATTATACTCTGGTATCTTTTTTAATCGGTGAAAGACTAAACCGGCAACGCGTGTTAGGCGTTGGCTTATACCTGCTTAGGCTTCAGGATAAAATTCCCCAAACTGGATTCTGGTGTCTTTTTCAATCGGTGAAAGACTAAACCGGCAATACGTGTTAGGCGTAGGCTTATCTCTATTTAGGAGTTGAGATAAAATTCCCCGTGCACAAAGTGCACGGATTGGAAGTTGGGAATTGTGTCTTTTCTCAGGGTAAAGACGGACTGGAAAATGGAAGAGGAAGAATTTTATATTCTATCTCCCGGTACTGAAGAGGAAGAATTTTATATTCTATCTCCAGTTGGAAAGGAAACTCGAGGTGGGATCTCCACCCCCAGAATCCGAAATGATGAAACTAAGAGTGGGATCTCCACTTCAAGAATCGGAAAGATTCAAACGACCCTAACTTTTATAGGATTGGTCATTCGATCCAAAAAGAGTCCCTCATTTATTGAGGAGAAAGCCCAATTTCGACCCTAACTTTTATAGGTTTGGTGGAAAAAAAAAGATGGAAGTCTTTCGTTTATCGAAAAGGATAACTCAATCTTAGTCCTAACTATCTACAGGTTTGACTAAGTAAAGTTGGAGACAATCCTAACTTTTATAGGTTTGATTGCTCAATTGAAAGTGGACCTCTCGTTCATGAAAGGAATCGAGAGGAGAATCTGGTTGTGGCCCTAACTTTTATAGGTTTGACCAAGGAAGCAGTGGAAGTGGGAGGTTTGAGATGATCTTACCTTTTACAAGCTTGATCGTTCAATTTGAAAGTGGACCTCTCGTTCATGGAAGGAATCGAGAGGGGACTTTGGTTGTGGTCCTAACTATAGGAAGGTTTGACCAGGTAGATAGTGAGAGTGGGAGTACAAATCATAGTGGGGGTTTAGTGTTTATCACTTTGTTCGTAATTATCGGGTTATCACTAAGAAAATTACATATAGCGTTCTTCTGGGAACTTCCCATTACATGAATCATCCACCCCCTGAGAATCAGTTTATACTCGTATACTCTTCGGAGTGTTGAGAAGCAGTTTATACTCGTATACTCTTCGGAGTGTTGAGAAGCAGTTTATACTCGTATACTCTTCGGAGTATTAAGAAGCAGTTTATACTCGTATACTCTTCGGAGTGTTGAGAAGCAGTTTATACTCGTATACTCTTTGGAGTATTGAGAAGCAGTTTATACTCGTATACTCTTCGGAGTATTACCGTTCTTATTTGTCTTATCCTAGCGTTATGACGCCGGTTTCAACCAAGGTTTGGATGCTATTCTTTAAAGTAAAGCAAGCCTTGGTGGGATGAAGGATCCTCCTGTGGTACGCTCAGTACTTCGGATTCGCAGTATTGTCAGCTTCCTCCTGATTCGTGATGGGCGGCAGCTTGATCTTGTTGCTTTCAAGAAGGGTCTCGAAGATAGCTAGAACGTCTTCGTCCTTGAATGAGTACTCTTTTTGGAGCCTCGGATCCGAACTATTCTGCTATCTTCGGGACTGCTGTTGCGACGTCTGATTAACGTCAACAACTGTTGTTGGTGTCTTTCCCTCATTATGGGAAACGAGACCCGGATTCAGAGGATTAGTCATCGGTTGGCATCTTTCAACCTTCCTCCTCCTAAGGAATTGTTCGGCCTGCTCTCCGCGCGCCTTCAACTCTCTTCAGGTATTGAGTGGCTCTACTCCCATAACGTCCAAGATGTTAATGGACAAGTTGTTATGACAGGTTTGCAAGACGAATTCCTCCGTGACGGGATCCTTGCAGTTCATTGCCTGATTGCGAAAGCGTTTGATGAAGGTATCCACCGATTCTCCGTCTTTTTGTTTCTCATCGAAGAGTGTCCTGATCGACACTTCGGCGTCATCATCGAAGAAATAAGCGAGGAACATGCTTTCCAGGTCCTCCTAGCTGTTGATGCTCCCGGGCTTAAGGCGGCGGTACCAATCGAAGGCGGGCCCGCGAAGGGTGCCAACAAATGACCGGACCATCAGAGGCTCGTTGCCAAAGATCATGCCCAAATAAGACTTGAAATAGATCAGGTGCTGAGTGGGGGAACCCTTCCCGTCGAACGGCGTGAAGTTGATCAGGTTGAACTTCACCGGATACAGGATCGAATCCCACTCTTTCGGGTAAGGACACGGAATGCCGGTCTTCTTCACCTCTCGAGCAGACATCAGAGCGTCGATTTTGCTCTCGAGATCCTTCATCTTTTCGTCCTCATCTATATCCTGTTTTGGACAATTTTCGAGAGGAATAATGCGGCCACCCCCAGTGTTATCATCATTGGTGGGTCCACCCCCAGCGTCGTTATTTTTAGTGGGGCCACCCCCAGCATTTTTTTGGGAGGTGCATCGGCCATGATGATTTCGTCCACTTCTGGATCGCTGTCAACTGCGGTGTTCTGGGTACGACGGCTGGATTCAACTAGCTGATTCGACAAAGCTCGGATTTGTTGGTCGTGCATTTGTCTCATCTCCTGCATAGCCATTTCCATTTCGATTTTGAACATTTCTTTCTGCTTGGCTAAAGCGTCCTCAATGATTTTAGTTATTTGCTCGGTGTTGGTCATGAACACTTCCCGAGTTTCGCCTATGCTAGACATTGTATCGTCAGAGGCGATTGCGGAATAAGAATCCAAAAGTTCGTCATCAGAATGTATTCCTTCATGGACACCCTGGTAATCATTATGTCCAACGGTTTCTAGCTGAAGCTGAGATATTTGTTGGGTTATTTCCGAACTGACTCTTTTTCCTGGAGAGAAATTAGGGTTGGAACCACTTGAAACAATCGGAAATTTTCCTTTATTGACCATGTTGATGGTAACTTCTGGGAATTCATCATCTCGAGCAACCGATCCTCTTTGGTGGAAACGCCTTGATTTGGGCTTCGTCGTTCCATCGGAGATTCTCTTGAATATCGAGACCCTCTTCAGAGCGGTCTTGGGGCAGCTACACGTTGATAATACTGCCCTAATAATTTTGATACACGGACAGTGAGAGTTCGCTTCCCGGGTACTTCTCTTTTGAGATTTATTTGTACCCCCAGCCTGATAGTACAATTCATCGACGTTGCGGTCGGAGTAACCTATCGGTTGCTTACATGGATTCTCAGGTATAACAGTAAACATCGCCTTGTTGGCGTCTACAGGAGTCACACGCTTGGAATCACACCTTCGTGAGGGTGAAACTTTAACGGGCTCCTGGTTTTCTGCACGTACCTCCAAGCGGGCTGTTGTAAAAATTAATTTGTTAGGAGGTCGCGTACGACCCCCAGTCCGGATGTTTGCTCGAAGCTCCTTCAACGGTCTCAAGCTTTCCTTAAAAGGCGCTTTTCCTTGATCCTCAGGCAGAGAACTGATGCGATTCTTCAATGGGACTTTAGCTTTGGGAAGACCCACGTTGTCATAGAGCTTCACCGGAAGTGCGGGAGCAGGGTCTGGAGTTGACGAAGGCCGGAGAGCATCGTCGTCTGCTTTTGCCTTAGGCGTTGATTTGGCCTTTGGCATCCAGACTTGCTTAGATCTTGGTGGTTTTTTGGCTACCTTTTCCTTCTGCAATTCCTGTGCCTTCCGTACATGAATCCTCGTCTGCGCTAACAGTGCGCGGCATTTATGAATGCGCTCCTTAAGAGTTGAACGGGTTCATTTGACATGAACCCATTCATTAGTAGGTGGTTGGGAGGAGGTTCCCAAAGCTTGTTGCTGGAACACTTTGCGCCTTCTGCGTTTCAGATCCGTATCATAACAGATCCCGTCAACAAACTCCAAAGCCTTGGCAAATTGACGCGTGAGATGTTGATGGCGCCTTTGACGAGCCCTCTTCATCAACACCGGTGCACTTTCAATGGGCAACTCCTTGACTTTCGAGGAGTTGTCACGAACGTTGGATCTGGTTTCTTTGGAAGCCGGTGGATCGTTGCGAGGTGTAACTATAGCAGGGACGGCGGAGAGATCGTCTTCTTGGGTCTTCAGATCTGAAGACCAGCGGATCTTCCTGGAGGAGGAGGCCTTCCTGCACCTGCAAAGAGAGGCAGATCTGGAGGAGGAGGAGGAGACATACTCCTCGAACTTCTGCTGGTCGAACTCGTATTCGACCTCTTCGAGCACCGGGATCTTGATCATCAGCTGCGGCACGACAGCTTCGGCAGCGAAGCGGTTGGCTCCCACTGTGGTCGCCAGTTTGTTTGCGGTGAAAGTTGCTATTTCCATTGTTATCGAATCTATTGCAACTTTAGTCGTTACAATAAACTCGAATGAAATAAAAAGTTGATCTTTTTATAAGATCTCCTTATACAATGAAAATAAAAAAAGTTTACAACTTTATCAAACAAATGTAGAGATCGTTCATCGGTCTTCTGCTTGCGTGGGATCTTTGCCTGTGCCGGGGTTTATCCGTGGACCACCGTCGATCAGATCTGATTGCTGAAAAATTGGGCAGAGCTTTGTCTATCCGCGAAGGGATCGACAAATCGTAGCTCTTATCTCGGCGAAGCGAGATAATCACTCTTCTTAAGATTACCACAACGGGATAATCTTAAGGAACGGATCCGAGAAACTGTAGATCTGACGAATCTCTCTCTCTTGCGTTGAAGAACTGGATCCGATCTCTCATCCTCCTCTCTAAAATCCATGCACCTTCAGTCTTCAATCTGGCAGGGCTTCGCCTAATCTCCAAAATTCCAGATCTCCAAAAAATGAGGCCTAAGGCTTGTATTTATAGGCTTTAGGGGATAACGGAGTGGTTAAAAACACTTAAAGGCCCAAATCTGCCTTGGAGACACCCCAGGGTGTCTCCATTTGATCGGAGACACCCTAGGGTGTCTTCCATTGATCCGAGACACCCTAGGGTGTCTCGGTTTGGGCCGAGACACCCAAGGGTGTCTCGGTCTTAGCCGAGACACCAAAGGGTGTCTCGTTGGTCCAAGACACTCCATATGGTGTATTTATCTGTTTCCGCCGTAATTCCTTTGTCCGAACTCGGATTTGAGTGATTTGAAGTGAGTTGGAAAGCCGACAAGGAGTTCTATCAGCTTCGATGGTTGGGTCATCTGTAGAATGAATGATACACGAAGGGCATTGTTCCTTTTGTAAACACTGTGGGGCTCCTGATTAGCCCGTACCTTCGTTAGTTCACGTAGTTTGTCGATTTACTTCAAGCGTTCATCGCCATCAATCGAACTCCTGTGAACCGGATAGTGACGTTCATCGTCGTTCCTTAACACTGAGCCGTTCTTGGAGACCTATAGGCAATTTTCGATGCCTACACTCAAGATCTAAGCTTTGACTTAATCTTAAGAAGAGTGTTTATCTTACCACGCTAAGATACTCACTTTCCACATTGAGACATTAACTTTAAGCCTTCTTCATGATCAACTTAGATCGTTGAATCGGCCATCCACGGATCAAAGCGTCCCCAGTACAGGGAAAGATGCAACACAAGCAGTGACTGATAAATAGTCTCTGCATAGGAGATCTCATTTGTTTGTTTTCATTTGTATAAAGAAGTCTTATAAAAACACTCACTTTTTTAAATCTATAATTCGATAAACAAGTTGTAATAGATTCCACATTAAAAAAGATTTATGATGCAAACAGAGTGGGCCTCTACATAGGAGCAATCGAGATTTGTCTATGCCCATCTGGCTGAAGGCGTCGACATACGAGCTCCCTATGTCAATTATGATCCTCTTCACTTGGAAGCCGTCAATCCCTACTGTGATGACAATGGGGTCATCATGAGGCGTCTCGACGCCTCTCAGGTCAGCATCCCCAAAAGAGATGGGCTTCTGCTCTCTCGACATCTTGTCACATTGGTCAATTCGCAATGCCCTCTTGGCAAACCTCTTCCGAGCATTGTTGGATGACCCTCCAGTGGTGGGACCATCACTGATCAAGTTGATGACCCCCTTATGTTTAGGCTTTGGGGGTCGGCTACCCTGTGGTGGTCAAGGACAAGGCGACCGCGAACGGGATCTCCTATTCGCCTTGACTGGGGGAGCTTCCCTTCGGTCTCTCTGAGAGATAAGCTTCTTCATGTACCCTCTCTCGATTAGATCCTCAATGCCCCTCTTTAATATATGGTAATCATTGGTGAGGTGGCCGTGGTCTCTACGATAGCGACAATAATGTCAGGTATCTTAGTTCTGTGGATTCGACCTCATTTGAGGAGCGGGCTCGTTGAGGTGTCCCTCCCTTTGGACCGTAGTGAAAGCTTTAGCAAGGGAGGTGTTGAAGATAGTGAGAGCGGGCCGCGGTGCTAGGTCCTTCTGTCGGTCTATCCTGTTAGACTTATTAGATCAGGACCCTCGGGGGGTCTCTTCGCCACTCCTGCCTTGTAGGGGGGCCTCTAGCTGATTTGGGTGTCTACGCCGCCATCTGTGCTGTTGTAGGTGTCGGTGGTGCGAGCGGTGCTAGTGCTGGTGCGACTGCTACTGCTAAAGTCGTGGATGTAGAGGCCTATGTGGCCCTAGCTACTATCTTATAAGCTCGGGCATACTCCATGTCCATGTACCCATGAGCTTTGGCCATCAGCTGCTCATAATTGGTGATTGGCTTCTTAGCAAGCAAGTCAGCTAACTCGTTGCTCTACAAGTCAGTCACAAGAGCGAACATAGCAACTGCACTCTCTATGGGTCATTAACCTCCAACCTCTTTGCCTGGAACCTCTTGAAGTGGGCTCGAAGGCTCTCTCTAGGCCCTTGCCTCATCTGGATCAACACATGAGGGGGCAGCTTCTGCTTTGTGTTAGCCAAGAAGTGGTAGATGAACTTTTGCCTGAGTTGTTGGAAGTTGCTGATAGACTTATTCTCAAGGGCATTCCACCAGAGCTTAGCGCTCCCTGAGAGAGTGATGGGGAAGCATCGACAGATAACTACTTCCAATGCTTGGAGCATGATCATCACATCATAATAATTCTGGACATGCTCGGAGGGGTCTCCCTCACCCTTGTACTTCTCCGCATGAGGCATATTGAACTTCTCACATGGGGTGTTCATGAGATTATCAGAAAGGGGGATGTTCCCCCTAATGGCTTCTGCAATCGATTTGTAAACCTCATTATATCTAGAGGACCCTATGATAGCAGAGGGGGCTGGAGAGGCACGATGGTGCAGGAGAGTTTTAGAGATTGCTCCCCTAGTGCGGTGCCTAGGGTGACCATGGCCGAGACTCTCGCCGGTGACTTCAAGATGAGGGAGGAGACATTAGCGAGGTTCCTCGGGGCGAGTCACCCAATGTGGCAGAAGGGTTGCATACTAAAGCTGATCCCTTAACTGTTTGGTAGTAGCATGGGGAGTCTGAAGTGGGATTACTTGCTGTGCTCTAGAAGGAGGGTGAGTCTCCGATCGCTAATCTCCAAAAGGCGGGGGGATAGTAGAAGTAGCTTTCTACGGCTGTAGAGGCCGGCTGAGGAGCTCGCTAGTGAAGGTAACGAGTTGCAGCTAGAGAGATTGAGAAATCTTCTAAACCATTTCTTCAAGCTGAGCTTGAGTAATATAGCTCTGGTGTGGTCCTTTAATGTAAGACTGATCAGCCCTATGC
Source organism: Asparagus officinalis (assembly GCF_001876935.1). Classification (NCBI taxonomy): domain Eukaryota; kingdom Viridiplantae; phylum Streptophyta; class Magnoliopsida; order Asparagales; family Asparagaceae; genus Asparagus; species Asparagus officinalis. The sequence continues at coordinate 62,789,559 of NC_033794.1, read as the reverse complement.
TCAGAACCAGACATAATTGCTTTAAAAAGAAAGAAGGCCCCATGGTGGGCCCCAAACTGTTTATGTTAAATAATCAAACAGTCAAATATATTAGGGGTAAGGTTGACTAAGGGTGGCTCACTTCTCTGAATATCTAGTTTGGAGTTGAGTAGCTTTCAGCTTGTATAAATAGCAACTCATGAGAGGACATGGCTTTGTTCCCCCGTTGTACCTCCTACGATCAAGTCAGTTGATAAACTTGAGTGGAGAAAATAAAAAACTATGTGAGTTCTTTAGTGTAGTGTAGTATAATTATCAAATATTGCTTAGAAAAATAGCCTCTATAATTTGCTTAGCAGGAAAGGTCCATTTGTCAAAAAAGTCCAAGTGAAAGAGGCTAACTGTTATAGTGTTTTCAATCGCCAAAGTATAACACTTTGCCAGCAACGGACATGTGTCCTTCTACATGCATCACTCAAATCAGATTGACGATCAAGATCAAGAATCCCTACTTAGCTGACTCTCTGAGTCGACATCCCTTTATGTCGACTCGAAGGGCAATACTTGTCAATCCTGTTGTAGAAGATGACTCGCTACGAGCCCACTCGACCAGTTATTTAAAGCCTCGCGAGGTTGACTCGAAAGGCGTTACTTCTTAGCCAAGCTAAAGGAGGACTTCAACCTTGAGCCTCTCCCGCTAACATCACGTCAGTGTTATATTTAATGCTTGGCAGATGCCATCATACCTCTAGCCCCGATAGTCTTCATAACTCATCAGACTATGTGAGCATCGCCATGCCTCCAATCACTTCATATTAAATGCTGAGATGATCTCTTCTCCACTTGTCGGCCGACACCTCTAAAGTAGGTGCTAACACAGCAGCCACACCATACTTATTTATCACCATCCTATGCTCGGTCGAAGTGACTACTCAACCCTTTTAGTGCTACTATAAATAGAGGTACTATTCTAAAATAAACGAGGACTTTTTTGGACTTTTTTGACAAAAGGACCTTTCCTGCTAAGCAACTAATAGAGGCTATTTTTCCAAGCAATATCTGATAATTATACTACACTACACTAAAGAACTCACACAGTTCTTCATTTTCCGCACTCAAGTTTATTAACTGACTTGATCATCGGAGTTACAACTGGGGAACCAAGCTCAACCTCTCACGAGTTTTTATTTGTGCAGGCTGAAAGATACTCAACACAAAACAAGATATTCAGAGAAGTGATTAAAGCTTCTATTTGATTGTTTGATTATTTAACATCAACAGTCTCAATGTTCTAGAAAAGGGTTTGGAGACTATGATTAAAGCTTCTACACAGACCACCAACTTATTGACTCAAACATCCAACACTTTGAATTCCTTCAAGCAATCAACTAGACAAATTCTCTATTCTAACACCCAAGCCATGGCTCGGTTAGAAATCCAACTTGGTCAATTAGCTAGTGTTATGAGTAAGAGAGAGAAAGAAAAATTTTTGAGTCAACCCGTGCCAAATCTTAAGGACACTGAATCAAGTTTAACCCACCAAGCTTAAGTGAATGCAATCCATCCACTATGGTGACGAAAGCAGGTCAATAATTATGTTAGCATACCTCCAAGTGAAACTCTTGAACCTAAACAAAATCTCTCCTTCTGATAACTCTATTTAGCAATCACCCTCTTCTGATGACCAAGAGCCTGAACTCGAAACCGAGCCTAATTTTGATAGGTATAAACCAGTTGCTCCTTTTCCAGACAGACTCGGACCTAGGAAATGCTCCACTTAGGAGGAGAAGATCCTAGAAACTTTCAAGTAGGTCAAGGTCAACATTCCTCTCCTAGATGTAATTAAACAATGTAAAATTTAGGTGTGGGGTGGAGACTAGTCATATTTTCTCTTTACCTTAATTTTTTTCTTCCTTTTTGCTATGTTATTTTTTTCTTCCTTTAAAAAAACATAAAATATTATAACTTGCCAAACTAATAGAGTTAATTAATAATTGATCTATTTGATTAATTTTAAATTTTCTAATTCTTAGTTAATTTTATACTCAAGTTCACTTTTAATGATAACTCTAAGTAAATTTTTTAAGAAATAATTTTTAGAATAGAATACCTTACTTAAGTCTTGACTTAAACTTTTAATTAAAGGATTGAAATTTTTGCATGCTTAACTTAGAGAAGAAAATAAAATTTCAAGATGTCTTCATCTAAATATGTTTTAAAGATATATATATATTAAACAACTAACTTTGCAAAAGAAGAGTGCGAAAAATGGGCACCAATCAAAACTCTCTTGAAACTCAAGGTGGTTCTATCTTATAAAGCTTTGACCTAGTAATTAAGCCTAATTAGTATTTCCATGCTTAATGACATAACCCTAACTAGGTTGGGATTTATTGGCCCAAAACTCGTTAAATGGTCACTTAGAAAGCCCCAAGAAGTAGAACAAAAATCAACAAGGGATAAAGTGTGAAAAAATATACTAACAATGTTTTTATATATATATAGTTATATGTGTATATATGTTCTTGAAAAATAATTTTGATTAAGAGACTTTAAAATTGTTTAAAACAAAGATTTAGCATGTTCTTTTTAAAACTTTTAAATTAAATTTGTAAGTTAGACTTAATTTTTTATAACTATAATGAAAAGATTATCTAAGAGATTTAACTTAAAGTTATACATTAAAACATTTTCTTGAGTAAAAACTAGCTTTAATTAGAATTTTTAAATATATTAATTAAATTAATTATTCACTTACTTCTTTAAATTGGCAAGTTAATTAAATTTGATGGGTATATTCACTGCAAACCCTCACGAGACTACAACTCGTCCTCTTGGGTAATCTAGAGGTTTAAAGGCTTGTTGTATGCACTAAATATAACTGCGATTCCTACGAAAGTGAATTAGGATTTTTTCCTTCTTTTAATTTCTCTTAGTGCTAGAGGATTAGCAAAAGTTTAGGTGTGGGGGTACTTAATAATTATATTTTATTATATTTTTACCCTCATTATCTATTTTGTTTAAATAAAAATATCATTAATAAACATGTTTTATTTTAATTTGTAGGTTAATGAAGAATTAATGAAGAAAAGCTTAAATAGAACTTAAATTTCCTTATTTTTTAACCTTTTGTTGAAGCCCGGGATCAAGTTAAGCAATCTATAGAAGTTTAAGAAACAATGATCAAATATGAAAAGAAATCAAGTGAAAATCATTTTTAAGATTTAGCCATAAAGAAACGACGATATCTCTCAATCCAGAAGGTGAAATTTAACATATAATATATGAAAATTTCCTATCTCGATGAGTCGGAGCTAATTGTATTTTTAGAATTTTTGAATTCTATTTGGTTGGCTAACAGATTGTCCAATCTGTCGGCCAACCGATTGGTTAACCGATTGGCCAACCAATTGATCCGTAACAAACTCATTTTATGGCAAAGACTTGATCCTTGGAGCCCAAGTAAAACCCAATGGTTCTCATTCATTGCTGTAGGCTATAAATAGGGGTAAAGAATGAGGGGTTTGAATGTGAAAATTTTTATAAAAATTTCATTTGGAGTAGAGGGTTATGAAATTACCCTAGAGGAAAAGGATTTATGCTAATCTAATACGATATTAATGCCAAATTAAAACTATTTAACAATTTTCCTAGCAAGTATGGAATACAACAAGTTATATGAGCTAGGATATGAGATAGTAGGTGATATAAACAATGAGTATCAGATATGAGCAATACGAGCAAAATAAAAGAGTGCGCCAAAAATTAAACGTAAACACACAATATGATCACGGAGTTTGGTCACCATCGACCTACATCTCCATTCCTCACTCTTGAGGAGAATCTCCACTATCTTCTCAAATGGCTACACAATCGGGTTTTAACGCTCACTGATAAATGTTTACAACATATATATTTGTAATCACACAATACACCCTCTAAGTATTGGCCTAGCTCGTGTTGCCTTCCTCAAGTGCTCGGATTTAAAACCTCTCTCTAGGCTTTACTACCAACACCACTCCTCTTGGAGTTGACCCTGTCTCTCACCACACACTCCTCTCGGTGTACTTGTGTATTACAAAGTGAACTCCCAACAATTAAGTACAAATATAATGCTTTGTTCTCTAATACAATTTGAGAATGAAATTAAGCTCACCCAATCACACTCACAACCCAAATATATTATATGAAATAAATACTGAAGCTCAAATATGGGTGTGTTTGAAAATAATATGAACAATAATGACAACTAAACTTAATATAAAATCTAGCTTAAATAAAATTGATAATCAACAATAAATATGTAAAACTAGAATTGAGTTTAGAGAAAACTTCTCTGAAGTAACAAGAGTGAGAGAGAGATGGAATTGAAGCTCAAACACGAAAGAATCAATCTTCTCCTCTTGTGAAAGTTTCTTCACAAAACAAACTTGAAACCGCTTGAAAATTCTTAAACGAGCTTAAACACCCTTAAACTTTGTTTTAAAATATTTTTAGTTGTTGGAAAAAGTTATGGCAAAGGGGTATATATAGAGTAGAAGAAACCAGCCCAAGAAATCAACTAAAACCAACAAAAAACACAAAACTATACAAAGTCTACCTATAGGCAATTTTTGACGCCTACAAGAGGCTCTACCTAAAATATACATAGTCTACCTAATTTATTTACCCTGTACTAAATGGGGTTAATATTTAGAAATCAACAACATGAGACTAGTACGTCGAGTAAAATAATCCAAACAAGAAAACCCTCATATATATACCATGTATCTCAAATTGTGAATCGCTAAATATCAACTCTAGACGAAGAATATATAATAAAGAAATACATTACAAAAATACCAACCCAAATAGCGTCATAAATGTCAAAACAAATACCTCGTGCTTCCCTTGGGTAGATGATACGAATACGAGTACATAATCTGGTATAACCCACAATACAATATACCACATTACCATATAACTCAACGGTGAACCATGTCCATAACTAACTCCCGCCTAAGCTTCAAGCTGTCAAAAGTTTCACAGTACTATCCCTTGCATAATTCTATAGCTCATCGCATCATTTTGCGGAACGGACTACCTGTTTAGGCACCCTAAAAAAAATAGGGCTCACTAGTCTCATCGTATCACCATGCGGAATGGACTACTTGTTCAGGTATTCAACAAATACGACTCACTAACCTCATCGCATCACAATGCGGAACAGACTATCTATTTAGGTATCTTGCAAATGCGGCTCACTAACCTCCTTCAACGGTATACCGATGCACTACCCAAAGCAGTACAGAGCTGTGCTCATCAACGGTATCTATACATACACATATACTATTCTAACTATTCGTCTCCTAGTCATGGTCAAAACAATACATGAAATTATCCTCTCCCGAATATCTGTGTGTGCTAAAACTCCATACGTGTACATCTATGGTTGCTCTTGTGTACGTAAGGCTTGAACCTCATGTTCACAACAAGACAAGCATAGAAAAGAAGAAAAAGCTTCATCAGCAATTTAACATGTTGGTCGACTGCCCTTGAGCATCGGTCGACTAATGACAAACGTGCACAATGTGTACAACACTACAATCTACTATCGGTCGACCAACGACAGGAGTCAATCGACTGAACAAAAAGAAAGATTCAAACATGACAGTCTATCAGACGCATAAGTGTTTCTTGAGCATAGAAACATGAAAGACATCGTGCACTCTGTACATCAACGCTGGAAGGTCTAGTCAGTACGAAACAGCTCTAACACGATCAATATTTATAAATGGTCCAATATATCTCGAGGCATGCTTTCCCCGTCTGCCAAACCGCCTGACGCCCTTCATCATGATGCTTTCAATAAAACATAGTCCCCAACCTAGAACTCTAACAGTTGTCACCTCTGATGCGCGTAGATTTTTTGTCGACTTTGTGCTACAAGAATACGCTCCTGGATCAACGCTATTTTCTTTGAAGTTTGTCTAACCAAATATGGTCCAAGTAGTAAGTTGTCCTCTAGCTCTTCCTAACAAATCGGAGATCTACAAGGCCTCCCATACAATGTCTCGTAAGGAGCCATACATATAGTCGATTGGTAATTGTTGTTGTAGGCAAACTCAATTATGGTATGTGATCCTCCCAACTTCCTTAGAAATCTAACATACATGCCCGCAACATATCCTCCAAAATCTGATTAACTCTCTCCGTTTGACTATTTGTCTGTTGGTGAAAAACGATGCTATAAGCTAGTTGGCTACTAAAAGAATCTTGGAAGCTCTTCCAGAAGTATGACATGAAAACTGAGCCACGATCTGATAAAATCGTCTCTAGAACTCCATGCAAATGTACTATCTCTCGAATAAAAATCCTTGCACAAGTGTCTGCCATATGAGTTGTCTTAACTTGTAGGAAGTGTGATGACTTCGTCAATCGATCAATAATCACCCAAATAGAATCATTCCCTTTGTTAGACCTTAGCAATCCTATAATGAAATCCATAGAAATATCTACCCACTTCCACTCTGGAATGGGTAAAGGTTGTAGGATACCAACTGGTCTCTGATGCTCTGTCTTCACTTGTTGACAGTTAAAGCATTTAGCTACATACTCCTCAACATCCCTACGTATACCGCTCCACCAAAAATATCTTTTCAAATCCTTATACATCTTGGTTTTGACTGGGTGTACAGTGTATCTGGTACAATGTGACTCATTAAGTAGATCCTTCTTCAACTACGGATTATCTAGCACTACTACCGGCCTTTCATTCGAAGGCCCCCATCTGATCCGATGGTCCAATCTATCTTGGGCTCTTTGGAAATTTCTCTCTTTCGGGTTTGAATACAAGACTCCTCAGGTTGAACGCTGACCACTCTATCCGTCCAGGATGGTTGTAAGGCTAACGCTCCTAAAGAGGTCCTGCATCTGCCAATCTCTGACCTAAACACAAATTGACTATGGGTACGAAGATCTCGATATAATGAACACCTCAAGGCTGCAACTTTGTGATGATGTTTCCTTCTCAAAGCTTCAACTACTATATTCGCCTTTCACGGATGATACTGAATGCCGAACTCATAATCCTTGATGAACTCGACCCATCGTCACTACCTCTGGTTGAGTTCCTTCTGAGAGAAGAGATACTTCAGACTCTGATGGCCTGTATCAGTTCAAACTGAACTCCATAAAGATAATGTCTCCATGTCTTCCGAGTGAAGACTACCGTTGCCAACTCTAAGTCATGTGTGGGATAATTCTGTTCATGAGTCCCTAGCTGCCGTGAGATGTATGTAACTACTCTCTGAGTCTGCATCAAAATACCTCCTAGTCCCAACAACGATGCATCCATGTAGACAATAAAAGTCTTATCAATGCTCGGGATGATCAACGCTAGTGTTGTAGTCAACTTCGCCTTCAAGATCTCAAAAGCTTTTTGGCACTCTGGTCTTCAAAGAAACTGTACACCCTTCTTCGTAAGTTGTGTCAATGGGGTAGCAATCTTAGAGAAATCCTAGATGAGCTTCCTGTAATAGCTGGCGAGCCCAAGCTGTGAATCTTTGTAACAGTCTTCAATAGTTCCCAATCAAGAATTGACTTGACTTTAGCTAGATCAACTGCAACGCCCTCCTTGCTAATAACGTAGCCTAAAAATCTAACCTCTGAAAGCCAAAACTCGTATTTGCTAAATTTAGCATATAACTGGTGATCCCGCAAAGTCTGTAATGCTAATCAAAGGTGCTTCTCATGCTCAGCCTCTAACTTTGAGTAGATGAGGATGTTGTCATTGAAAACAATAACGAACTATTCTAGATATGGATGTAAAACCTGATTCATCAAATCCATGAATATTGCGGGCGCATTATAGAACAAATGGCATGACAAGGAATTCAAAAGACCCATATCGAGTCAAAAATGCGGTCTTAGGAATATCCATCTCCCAAATCCGTAACTGATGATAGCCAGAACGAAGATCAATCTTTAAGAAATACTATACTCTCTGCAACTGGTTGAATAAGTCATCAATCCTCGGTAGTAGATACCTATTCCGAATGGTGACCTTATTCAACTCACGATAATCGATACACAATCGAAAGCTATCGTCCATCTTCTTCACGAAAAGTACCGTTGCTCCCCACGGAGAATGACTCTGACGAATGAAATCCTAAGAAATAAGCTTCTCTAACTAAATATGTAGCTCCCTCATCACAACAAGTGTCATACGATAGGTGCACATGATATCAGTGCTGTGCCCGGCTACAAATCGATTCAAAACTCAACCTGTCTCACTGTAAGCAATCCAGGTATGTTCTAAAAGACATCCTAATACTTTGAGAGTACTCTGGTATCACTCAAATCAGCATCCCGATCCCACAACATCACCCCCTTGATGTATGCCAGAAATGACTCCGCTAACTAGTTGCCCTATGAGGTCGCTACATCCAACTCAGTCCCATCGAACACTCGCAAGCTGACTATTTTTGCAAAATAGTCGATACTGACGTGGTAGGATGATAGCCAATCTATACTAAGAATAACATCAAACTCATACATGCGCAAGACGACCAAATCGACTATGAACTAGGACTCGTCTAGACTGATAATACATCTCCTACAAATACTCTATAATAGGGACACATCACCTAGAGGAGTAGAAACTGACAAAGGGATGTCTAATAGTTGTGCGTGTAGCAAAAGTCTATCCATGAAAACATAGGATTCAAAGGAATGCGAAGCTCTTGAATCAATAAAAATCTGGGTTGGGAAGGAGTTCACAAAAAATGTACCTTCCACTATAGCCCCGCTCGCACCAAGGTCACGTGGCACTACTGCATAAACCCTGCCAGTAGCTGTAGACTGTTGTACGGTAGACTTTAGGACGTATCACGTGGCACTACTGCATAAACCCTGCCAGTAGCTGTAGACTGTTGTACGGTAGACTTTAGGACGTATAGGACTATCTATCCCTAAGGTATCTCTTGAATAGCATGCACTGGCCCTCGATCCTTGGAGTAGATGGTAGTACGTCAATCCTTTGTTGCTGGCCATACCTGCGGCCCTACAGTTGATGACCCTGCCCTAGACTCTACTGTTGCTTACCATGTCCATGACCCTGCTGCTGACCCTGGCCTCGGCTTTGCTAACCTCCTGCTGGTGCACTGTGACACTCTGCTACTCTTTTGCCAAACTTATAGTAGTGAAAACAAGTGCCCTAAAATCTGCACTGTTGTGGTGCCCTCTGATCTAGTTGCGATCCCTCTCTTATAAGGCCTTGCCTTATCGTGTGCTGTGAACCCCTTATCGCCTACTACTTGGCTTCCGTCCGGCGTCCTGGAAAAAAAATCTATTCCCTTGCCCCTTATCCCCGAGCTGTCCTGCCTTAGAGTTACCTTCCTTATTCATCTAAAAAATGGTGGTCTCTGTCTCCTATGAAATGGTGGTGTCGGCTACCTCTCGCACTGAGCGGAATTGTCTAGAAACAAGATAGTTGTGAAGGCTTGGGCGATGTCCCATCAAAAACATCTATGTTTGACGCTCTCCTATCTACCACATACCCGTAAATCAAAGTAAGCTCATAAATTTACTCTCATAATCAACATAGACATGTCTCCCTGCTCCTATTTGGATAGCTTAACGTCTTCCCTATCTTTGCCGTGGAAAGATACATACTGATCATTGAAGAAAGAAAATCCTCCCAAGTAAGTGTCATGCACTGCTCCGGTGTGAATTGAAGCCTGTACCATCCTCTGGTGTCTCCCTCAAGGCTAAAAGCTACTAGCTTTTCTACTAATGGGAGACAAACCTCTAGTGCTCTCAGCTTCTGATATCTCTCTACCAACCGGAGACAAACCGCTTGGCGTTGATGATCGTCGAGCACCAGATCTGGATGTGCAAGTCCTTGAAGTCCCAAAGCTTGAATCTTGTTAAGTTCTGAGTCTTGAGTTCAGCAGGGCTTCGCCTCTATGAATCTATTCAACAATCACTCCCCTCAGATGACCAAGAACCTGAACCCGAACCTGAGCCTGCTTTTGATAGATTTAGACCGGTTGCTCCCTTTCCAGATAGACTCAGGTCTAGGAAACACTCTCCTCAGGAGGAGAAAATCCTAGAGACATTCAAGCAGGTTAAGGTCAACATTCCTCTCTTAGATGTAATTGAACAAATTCCATCTTATGCTAAATTTTTAAAAGAATTGTGCACTAAGAAGAGGAGAATAAATGTTCCAAAGAAAGTCTTTTTAGCCGCCAATATCAGTGAAATGCTGTCAAATCCCATACCTTTGAAACGTAAAGATCCAGGTTCCCCCATCATTTCATGTATCATTGGTAATACTCACATTGATAAGGCGCTTTTAGACTTAGGGGCCAGTGTCAATTTGCTTCCATATTCAGTCTATCAGCAATTGGGTCTAGGTGTACTGAACCCAACCAAATGCACCTTACAGTTGGCTGATAGATCTGTCAAGGTCCCTATGGGTGAGTTAGAGGATGTTCTGATTAAGGTTGGAGATTTTATTTTTCCAGTAGATTTTGTAGTCTTGGAAACACAGCCTGTTTCCAATCCCAAAGGACAGACACCTGTCATCTTAGGACGACCGTTCTTAGCCACTTCTAATGCTCTCATCAACTGTAGAACTGGTCAAATGAAGCTGTCCTTTGGGAATTTGACTGCTGATCTCAACATTTTTAATCCAGGGGACCAACCAAATAATCAGCCTCTAGAAATAAACTACATTCAGGAAAGATCAGAAGAAGAAGAAGAAGAGTCTGATTTGAGTTTTGAGGAAATTTTTGATGAAGAGTTAGAGTTTTTAGAAGAAGCAGATCAGGTCCTTGAGAATAATAAAACTGTGTTAAACATTTGCTGCTTTGAATTAAATTTTGAAGAACTCTTCCTTGATGAACTTAGATTCTTGAAGAATAATCAACAACCAAATTTTCAGGACTTCACAGAAGAATTGGTTGTTAGAAAACAAAACTTCACAGTACAAGAGTCTAAGTTCATTAAAATGCATGACACCAATAATACCTTCCTTACCTTGTTGCAAGAATTACTGAACACCCCGAAATGCTTGAAAATTCACATTATTGATTATATCATTCTGAATTTGTTTAAAATCCGTGGGATTTCAACAGTAAGGTAGGAGTCAATGTAGAACAGGAACTCTTCATGTTGAATATTTTATTCTACATTGTTTATTTTGTTTATTTCAGAATAATAAAAAGAATTTATTCTTCTCTCATGTGAGAGTTTCTTGTTCAGTTTTCAAAAAAAAAGGAAAAAAAAGAAAAAAAAAGAAGAAGAAAAAAAAAGAGAAAAAAAAGAAATTTTTTTTGTTTTCATCCTCCTCAGACCAAAGATAATTGCAGATTTTTATCAGCCGACCAAATGTAAGTTCTTCACTTCTTATCTGCTTTACTTTATGCATCATAGAGTTTGCATTGAGGACAATACAAAATTTAGGTGTGGGGGTGGGAATTAGTTATTTTTTTTCTCTTTATTTTACATTTTTAGTTACATTCTTCCCTTTTTCCTTAAAAAAAATTTATAAAAATATCATCACTTGCCAAATTGATAGAGTTATGTAATAATTGATTTATTTGATAAATTTAAAATTTTCTAATCCCTAGTTGGTTATTTACTTAAGTTCATCTTTTATGATAACTCTAAATAAATTTCTTAAGAAATGATTTTCAAAGTAGTATACTTTACTTAAGCCTTAACTTGGACTTTTATTTAAAATAATGAAATTTTTGCATGCTTAACTTAGAATTAAAAATAATTTTTCAAAGTGTCTTGATTTACATATTTTCAAAATATATATACAAAAAAAAAAGAAAAAAAAAAGAAAAAGAAGAGTGCGAAAAAAAAAAACTCTTTAATTCAAGGTGATTCTATCTTATTAAGCCTAAGCTGACCGAGTAATTAAGCCCAATGAGTATTTTCATACTTAATGACCTAAGCCCATTTGGGTTGGGATCCATTGGCCCAAAACTCGTTAAATGGTCACTTAGAAAGCCCGTTAAAGTAGAAAAAAATCACCAAGGATGAAAGAGTTTAAAAAAAAATAAAATAAAATAAAAAAATAAAAAATAAAAAAATTTAATAAATGTTTTATAGTTGTATATATGATCTTGGAAAATATTTTAAATCAAGCAACTTGAAAATTATTTAAAACGAAGAGTTAGCATGTTCTTTTCAAAACTTTTAAATTAAATTTCTAAGTTTGGCTTGGTTTTGTATTGCTACAATGAGAAGATTTTCTTAAAAATATACCTTAGAGTTATATATAAAAATGTTTTCTTGAGTGATAACTGGCTCCAATTAGATTATCTAAAAGTTATCAAGTGAATTTAGTTATTTACTGACTTCTTTAATTTGGCAAGTTGACCGAATTTTGTGGGTATATTCACTGCAAACCCTCACGAGACTACAACTCGTCCACTAGGGTAACCTAGGGGTTTAAAGGCTTGTTGTATGTGCTAAATACAACCGCGATTCCTGCGAAAGTGAGTTAGGATTTTCTTTTTATTTTATTTGCCAGAGGACTAGCAAAAGTTTAGGTATGGGGGTATTTGATAATCACATTTTTATTACAATTTTATACCCTCTTATCTATTTTATATGAATAAATACTGTGGTTTTGGGAACTTCCCGTTACATAAATCGTCCACCCCCAGTTTCCTCTACGGAACTGGTTCGGAAATTATTATCAGTTACCTAACCGGGTTATCCTTAAGAATATTAGCTTAATATTTTCTAGGAACTTCCCGTCGAAAGTGGGGAAACAGTTTAGACTCATATACCTATTGGAGTATCAGGGAGCAGTTTAACCTCTTATACCGGTCGGAGGATTGAGAAACAGTTTATACTCGTATACTCTTTGGAGTTTTAAGAAGCAGTTTATACTCGTATACTTTTCCGAGTTTGCAGGGAGCAGTTTAAACTCTTATACCGGTCGGAGTGTTGCCGTTCTCAATTGGCTTACCTTAGCGATATGACGTCGGCTTCAACCAAGGTTTGAATGCTATTCTTGAGAGCAAAGCAATCCTTGGTGGGATGAACGACCCTCCTGTGGTATGCACAGTACTTTGGGTCCGTAGTGTTGTCAGCTTCCTCCTGATTTGTGATAGGTGGTAACTTGATCTTGTTACCTTCCAGGAGGGATTCGAAGATGGCTGGAACATCTTCGTCCTTGAAGGAATACTCTCTTTGGAGTCTCGGACCCGAAGTCTTTTGCTGCCTTCAAGATTGCTGTTGTGACGCTTGATTAACACCACCAGCAGCTGCAGGTGCCTTGCCCTTACCACGAGAGGCGAAGTTTGAGTCCATCGGATTAACCGTCGGTTGGTTTCTCTCGGCCTTCTTCCTTCTAAGGAATTGCTCAGCCTGCTCCCCTCGGACCTTCAAATCCTTCCAAGTGTCAGACGGTGCCGTCCCCATTGCTTCCAATACGTTTAAGGACAAATTATTATGGCAGGTTTGGAGAATGAATTCCACGGTGATCGGGTCCCGGCAATTCATCGCTTTGTTCCGGAACCTTTTGACGAAGGTGTCGACTAACTCCCCGTCCTTCTGCTTCTCATCGAGCAATGATCCGATAGATATCTCGGTGTCGTCGTCGAAGAAGTTGGCAAGGAATTTTGTCTCCATGTCGTCCCAGCTATTTACGCTGCCTGGCTTGAGGCGGCGATACTAATCGAAAGCCGCTCCACGAAGAGTGCCGACGAATGACCGCACCATCAGAGGCTCATTGCCGGAAATAATACCCAGGTGCGATTTGAAATAAATCAAATGCTGAGTGGGGGAACCCTTCCCATCGAACGGCGTGAAGTTGATTAGATTGAACTTCGCCGGATATGGGATCGATTCCCACTCTCTTGGGTATGGACAGGGAATGCCTGTTTTCTTCGTCTCTTGAGCGGAGATCAATGTGTTGATTTTGCTCTCGAGATCTTTGATCTTCAAGTCTTCACTTGTATCTTCGTTGGCATCCTCGTTACCACCCCCTGCATTGACGGGAGGGTTATTGGCATTGTGAGCTTCATCCCTATCCGTGTGCTCCTCTTCCTGAACAACCTGGTTACGGTGACTTGGTTCACCTTGTTGGTTCCTGAATGCCTGGATTTGTTGCTCATGCATCTCTCTCATAGTCTGCATGGCCATCTGCATCTCGAACCTAAAGCTTTCCTGTTGTTTGGCTATGGCATACTATAACTTGACACGGTTGTGCACTTGCAACCTTTTTGGTACATGTTTATGCCGCATCACTCATATACCTATTAAAGTATTATAGAGAAGCATTTTAACCTCTTATACTCATTGGAGGATTGAGAAGCAGTTTATACTCGTATAATCTTTGGAGTCATAGGAGAAGCAGTTTATACTCTTATACTCATCGGAGTCATGGGAGAAGCAGTTTATACTCTTATACATATCGAAGTCATGGGAGAAACAATTTATACTCTTATACTTATTGGAGTCATGGGAGAAGCAGTTTATACTCTTATACTTGTTGGAGTCCACCGTTCTCATTCGTCTTATTTCGGCGTTATGAGGTCGACGTAAACCAAGGCTTGAATATTGTTCTTGAGAGTGAAGCAAGCCTTGATTGGATGAAGGATCATCCTATGGTACGCACAGTACTTTAGATCCGAAGTGTTGTTGTTTGTGGAAAATTTGTAATAAAAAGAAAATGAAGGAAAATTGATTTGTATTCCTTTAATCTCAGTTACAATTGGATTTCGTGATTACAAAAGAGAGGAGAATGATCTGGATTCTCCCCTTTGTTTAAATCTGGGTTCTTCACGGTGGCGATGAGATGCCTCCCTCGAATGCTCGCGTCGAGTTTGCTTCTCGTTGACGATCTGATGTCTTGTTTCACTGGAACGTGGTCTTCTCCTCACGATTTGACGTTGTGGAGAACTCTGAACGAGTTTAAAACTCTATGAAAGAGTTGATTTAACCGAAAGTCGGTTGTAAGCCAAGGATGAAGAAGATCTTGTTGCCGATCTCCAAAGCTCCAACCGAAGGATGAAGGATCCTCTTTTCGCTGTCAAGAAGTTCCAACCGACCGAACCAAAGATCCAGCCTCGAACTAAGTTGATTTCTTAGTTATTTATAGGGGATTAAGGGGTGTAACCACCTCCTTAATTCGCTCCTAAGTGGGGCTAATGGGATGTAACCGCCCCTTAAATCACTCCTGAGTGGAGTTGTGATCCCCTCAGATCGTGGGAAACGGTTTTGGAACCGTTCAGCTCGTGTTTGAACGAGTCAAACGCAGGCCCGCGTTCTGACGTGAATTCTGGATTCAAACGCAGTGTCTGGAGGCTTGAACGCATCGTCTGGAAGCTCGGACGCAGCAATTAGAAGCTGCGTTTGCAGCGTTGGAATCTACGTCTGAGCTGCGTTTGCAGCGATTTGGAAGCTGCGTCTGGCGGTGATTTGAGCTGCGTTTGGCGGCGATTTGAGCTGCGTCTGGCAGCGATTTGAGCTGCGTCTGGCAGGCGTTTGCAGCGATTTGGAAGCTGCGTTTGAGCTGCGTAACATTCTGAAAGTCGTCATATTGTACCTTCCATCATCGGTGTTTGATGGGGATCAGCTATCTATTGTGATTTTTAGACAGCCTACAGAACCCCCTCCAAAGTTTTCGAAAGTTCGCGGTTGACTGGAACGAATTTTCGGAATACTTTGGATCTCAACTCTGATCTTGGAGCTGTTGATTCCTTGTGGTAAAGGATTTGTTCTCTGCACTCGCTTCGAAGGCATCTTGGTTGAAGGGATTTGCCACGTAGGACCTGTATGAAGGTATGCGCCATAATCCTGCTTCTGGACTGTGGGGGTGGACCCTGCATTTTGAACTTGAGATGCGGGTGTGACCTCGGCGTTCGGTTTTTGCATCGCGGGTCTGACCTCAGTGTCTGACCTCAGCGTTTGATTTTTGCATCGCGGGTCTGACCTCGGCGTTTCGATGCGGAGGTGACTTTCATGCATTTTTGACTAAGTCTTTGAGACTTGTCTTCAGCTTATTCGTTTCAAGTCTCGGCTCACATCCATTAAGCTAATGGATTTACAAACATGCATAGGATTTTTGGCAAACCCTCAGCCATCAACGGATTTGATAAGCCTTTACCGACTACCGTTTGAGTCGGGCTAGCATGTGGATTGTCTAAGTCCGTTCCACATGTAACGTTGTGCTAAGAGAATGAACCCTCCTAGACTTGATGCTATGATTTTGAATACATAGACTTTGTCATTTTGACGGGAAAAGACTAACCGGCAACGCGTGTTAGGCGTAGGCTTATCTCTAATTAGGGATCGAGATAAAGTCCCCCATGCGTGTAAAACATGGATTTTGGCGTTATTAATAACAACCTGCTACGATATTGAATACGTAGGCTTTGCCATTATGACGAGAATGAGCTACCTGGCAGCATGTGTTAGATGCAGACTTATCTCTAATTAGGGGTCGAGATAGATTCCCCCCAGGCATGAATCCTGGTGTCCTTTTCACGGCGAAAGATTAACCGGCAACGCGTGTTAGGCGTAGACTTATCTCTAATTAGAGATCGAGATAAAGTCCCCCATACGTGAAGGCATGGATTTTTGGTGTCGTTTCTTCCTATGTGGCTTGAAACACCGAAAGAAAGTTGGAAGCGCCAGAGGTGTAATATTAACTTGGCATGAATTTTCACTTAGAGTAAAATTCAGAAATTTTCTTTATTATCACTAGGATAATTCCAGAAAATAATTAATCCGTTGGGGATTTTATAATGATAACTTGCTATTCTTGTTGAAAAGGATTAACAAGTTCATTGGGGGGTTTGACTGTTAGAGGTGTTATGTTAACCTAACAGTATTTTATGGACCTATCACTCTATTGAAGAGAGTCGATAAGTTGATTTGGTCGTTAGAGGTGTAGGATTAACGTGACAAAAAAATGTTGCGATCGGGGCAACTTTGTGGACTTATCATCCTATTGATAAGGATTGATAAGTGGGTTATCAGAGGTATGGTGTTAACATGACGGAAATTTGTTACGATCGGAGTAACTTTATGGACTTATCATCCTATTGAAGAAGATCGATAAGTGAATTTTGTCAGATGTGTGATATTAACGTGACAGGAAGATGTTACGATCAGGGCAACTTTGAGGACCTATCGTTCTATTGAAGAGAGTCGATAAGTTGATTGTGTCGTCAGAGGTGTGATATTAACGTGACAGGAAGATGTTGCGATCAGGGCAACTTTGAGGACCTATCGCTCTATTGAGGAGAGTCGATAAGTTGGAAGTGTTGCGATCAGAGCAACTTTGAGGACTTATCATCCTATTGAAGAGGATTGATAAGTGGATTGTCAGAGGTGTGATATTAACGTGACAGGATTTGTGTTGCGATTGGAGCAACTTTGTGGACTTATCATCCTATTGAAGAGGATTGATAAGTTGATTTTGCCAGAGGTTTAGTGTTAACGTGACGAGAATTTGTTACGATCGGAGTAACTTTATGGACTTATCATCCTATTGAAGAGGATTGATAAGTGGGTTGTCAGAGGTGTGATATTAACGTGACGAGAATTTGTTACGATCGGAGCAACTTTGTGGACTTATCATCCTATTGACGAGGATTGATAAGTGGATTTTGTTAGAGGTTTAGTGTTAACGTGACAGGATTTGTGTTGCGATTGGAGCAACTTTGTGGACTTATCATCCTATTGAAGAGGATTGATAAGTGGGTTGTCAGAGGTGTGATATTAACGTGACAGGATTTGTGTTGCGATTGGAGCAACTTTGTGGACTTATCATCCTATTGACGAGGATTGATAAGTTGGTTTTGTCAGAGGTTTAGTGTTAACGTGACAGGATTTTTGTACTTGTGATTTGAACAAGATTTTGGGGACTAGCGTCTCGCTGGGGAGAATTGCTAAGTGAGTTTATCATCAGAAGCGATGAATTTTGATACTAAGATTTTAAAGACTTAGTGTCTTGCTGGGGAAGATTGCGATTTGAGCAATTTTGAGGACCTATCATCTTATTGAAGAGGAGTGATAGGTTGATTGTCAGAGGTGTATTGTTAACGTGACAAATTGGGAGTGATGCAAGCTGCATTCATACTCTGTGGGTGATGATCGTCAGAAGTGTAATGTTAACTTGACGATGTGAAAGATTTGTTACTCTTAATCCTGTGGATTCCAAGTAACCAACCCCCAGTCTTGATTAAGACTTAGCAGGGGAATAAAAAGAGGTAGACAAGGCACATCACCTAGTGGGGCACTATCCATGAAGTCGGAATAGAGGCACATCACCTGGTAGGCCATTATCTGATGAGTTTGACTATCAGAGGTAACTGTTAACGTGATAGTTTTGTGGACCCGCCATCCTACTTGAAGAGGATTGGTGGAGGAATATGGAGGAAAATGACTATCAGAGATGACGATTAACGTGATAGTTTTGGTGGACCCACCATCCTTCTTGAAGAGGATTGGTGGGGGAATTTGGAGGAAAAAGACTATCAGAGGTGACGGTTAACGTGATAGTTTTGGTGGACCCGCCATCCTACTTGAGAGGACTGGCAGGAGAATTTGGAGGAAAATGACTATCAGAGGTGACGGTTAACGTGATAGTTTTGGTGGACCCGCCATCCTACTTGAAGAGGATTAGTGGGAGAATTTGGAGGCAAAGGACTATCAGAGGTGACGGTTAATGTGATAGTTTTGGTGGACCCGCCATCCTACTTGAAGAGGATTGGTGGGGGAATTTGGAGGAAAAAGACTATCAGAGGTGATCATTAACGTGATAGTTGTTGGAACGCACTCCTGAAAGTTGCGTTCAGTTAATGGAACGCACTCCTGAAGACTGCGTTTTGACTGTACAATGCACCACTGAGGGCTGCGTTCAGTCTTATTCACACAGAGCCTATGTTTGGGCTCATAGACGCAAGGCTTGCGTTCTGAAGCAGAAACGCAAAGCACATGGTCGCGTTTAGGATGTGCTCGTCGTAGGGATCTCATCCTTCGTCGAGCGACGTTCTTCTTAGCCTGCTTTAAGGCTTTGGTAGCAACACCTTCAACTCGGTGGACGAGTTTGGCCGAAGCTGAGCCCACTCCATCGGGGGAGGGGCTGTCTGAGCAGTCTTCCTTAGGCGGTTCGACTGCAATTGGAGCAATTGGAGCTTTAGTCTCTTTGGAGACTTTGTGGATCTTGCGCATAGCCTTGGGGCTAAGGGATCCAGAGGAGAGGGCCTCCTCAAACTTGGCTTGATCGAACTCTATGACGAGAGTTTCAACCGTGGCTCCAGTGAGATGAACATCGGATTGCGCCACCACTTCTTCGTCAGAGAAGCTTTTCCCCAGCGGAGTCACCATCTTTTGTTTGTGAAAAATTTGTAATAAAAAGACAATGAAGGGAAATTAATTTGTATTCCTTTAATCTCAGTTACAATTAGATTTCCTAATTACAAAAGAGAGGAGAATGATCTGGATTCTCCCCTTTGTTTAAATCTGGGTTCTTTACGGTGGCGATGAGATGCCTCCCTCGAATGCTCGCGTCGAGTTTGCTTCTCGTTGACGATCTGATGTCTTGTTTCACTGGAACGTGGTCTTCTCCTCACGATTTGACGTTGTGGAGAACTCTGAACGAGTTTAAAACTCTATGAAAGAGTTGATTTAACCGAAAGTCGGTTATAAGCCAAGGATGAAGAAGATCTTATTGTCGATCTCCAAAGCTCCAACCAAAGGATGAAGGATCCTCTTTTAAGGTCTTCTCCACGAAAATCCACCCCTTGATCTGATTATCAAAAATCCGATCTTTAACTCTGTTGAGTTTGTTGTTATTTATAGGGGATTAAGGGGTGTAACCACCTCCTTAATTCGCTCCTAAGTGGGGCTAATGGGATGTAACCGCCCCTTAAATCACTCCTGAGTGGAGTTGTGATCCCCTCAGATCGTGGGAAACGGTTTTGGAACCGTTCAGCTCGTGTTTGAACGAGTCAAACGCAGGCCCGCGTTCTGACGTGAATTCTGGATTCAAACACAGTGTCTGGAGGCTTGAACGCATCGTCTGGAAGCTCGGACGTAGCAATTAGAAGCTGCGTTTGCAGCGTTGGAATCTACGTCTGAGCTGCGTTTGCAGCGATTTGGAAGCTGCGTCTGGCGGTGATTTGAGCTGCGTTTGGCGGCGATTTGAGCTGCGTCTGGCAGCGATTTGAGCTGCGTCTGGCAGCGATTTGAGCTGCGTCTGGGTTGCGTTTGTAACTTTTGGAGCTGCATTTAAGCTGCGTTCGTGGCTATGAACGCGGGGCATCTTGATGCTGGTGTGCGGGGAGGACTTCCGCAGCTTGATTTGAAGAGACCGTCGATTTGTAGTCTCTTTCTGTCGAAGCGTTGCAAAGATCATCATTTTATAATCTTTGCTTTAGCTCTCTGATATATGAGAGTCGTCAGATTGTAACTCCCGATGTTGATTATGAAGGCTGTTTGATTAGAGCTTCCATCAGTTGTCGTGAAGGTCGTCAGATTGTAACCTTCAGCGATCTACGTGAAAGTCTTCAAATTGTAGCATTCTGGAAGTCGTCAGATTGTAACTTCCATCATCGGTGTTTGATGGGGATCAGCTATCTATTGTGATTTTTAGACAGCCTACAGTTGTTAGCTTCCTCCTAATTCGTAATAAGTGGGAGCTTGATCTTGTTGTTTTCAAGGAGGGATTTAAAAATGATAGGAACGTCTTCATCCTTAAAGGAGTACTCTTCTTGGAGTCTCAGGTCCGAAGTCTTTCGCTGTCTCTGGGATTACTGTTGTGATGTCTGATTAACATCAACAGTTGCTGCAAGTACCTTCCTTTTACCACGGGAAGAGAAGTTCAAGTTCGGAGGGTTAGCGGTCGGTTGGCTTCTCTCGACTTTCTTCCTTCTGAGGAAGCGTTCGGCCTGCTCTCCGTGCACCTTCAACTCTTTCTAAGTCTTAGATGATGCTACTCCCATAACTTCCAAGATATCAATAGACAGGTTGTTATGACAAGTTTGGAGGATGAAGTCCTCTGTGATCTGATCTTGGCAATTCGTCGCCTTATTTTGAAAGCGCTTGATGAAATCATCGATCATCTCTTCGTCTTCCTATTTCTCCTCAAAGAGCGTCTTGATTGATACCTCGGTATTATCATCAAAGAAATTGCCAAGGAATAAGCTTTTCATATCATCCCAGCTGTTGACGCTTCTAGGTTTGAGACATCGGTACCAATCGAAGGTAGGC
Source organism: Asparagus officinalis (assembly GCF_001876935.1). Taxonomy (NCBI): domain Eukaryota; kingdom Viridiplantae; phylum Streptophyta; class Magnoliopsida; order Asparagales; family Asparagaceae; genus Asparagus; species Asparagus officinalis. The sequence goes on along the minus strand of NC_033794.1, from coordinate 62,768,349 downwards.
CCGCGAAGGGTGCCAACGAATGACCGGACCATCAAAGGCTCATTGACAGAGATCACTCCTAAGTAAGACTTGAAATAAATCAAGTGATGAGTGAGGGAACCATTCCCGTCGAATGGCGTGAAGTTGATCAGGTTAAACTTCGTCGGATACGGGATTGACTCCCACTCTCTTAGATAGGGACATGGAATACCGGTCTTCTTCACCTTCTAAATGGACATCAAGGCATTAATTTTGCCCTCGAGGTCCTTCATCTTCTCATCCTCGCTCATATCCTTCCTTGGCCAATTTCAAGGAGGAACATTATGGCTACCCCAAGCAGTCATCATCGGTGGGAACACCCCTAGCGTCGTTATCTTTAGTAGGTCCACCCCCAGCATTTTGGTCAATGGGAGGGTTATCTACATCGAGGTGTTCATCCATGTCTGCATCGTCACCTACCTGGTAGGCATTATTGTGATGACTAGATTCGCCAATATGATTAAACAAAGTCTGTATCTGTTAGTAATGCATTTCTCTCATCTGCTACATAGTCATTTTCATTTCAATTTTGAATGCTTCTTTCTGCTTAGCTAGAGCATCCTCGAGAATTTTGGTCATTTGCTCGATGTTGATCATAAATGCCTCGTAGGATTGTCCTAGGCTGGATACCGTATTGTCAGAAGCGACTTCAGAGTTGGTATCTAATGCTTCATCATCCAAGGATAATCCTCTATTCATCCTTTGATAGTCCCTACGTCTAGTAGTCTCTGTGTGTAGATGAGTTAGACGATACGATATGAGGGGGTCAGAACTAGAAGGTCGAGTCGACTTTCCCTTATCAGCCACGTTAATTGTGACTTCTGGAAGTTTGTCATCTTGAACGACTAATCGTTTCTTGTAAAAACGCCTTGGCTTGGTTTTTGACGCTTCAAAGGAAAGCCTTTGGAATATCAAGACCCTCTATAGAGTGTCCTTGGGGTAGCTACACGCTGATAATACCGCCCTGATAAATGTTTGATACACGGACAGTGAGAGTCCGCTTCCCGGTATTTCTCTTTCGAGATTTATTCGTACCCCCAGCCCGATAGTACAACTCATCGGTATGATTGCCGGAACAACCTATCGTGTGCTAGCATAACTTCCTAGGTATAACATTATCATCGCCAGACGAACACGTTTCCCTCTAAGGATACAACGCCTTATTGGCGCTCTCAAGAGTCGTACGTTTGGAACCACGCTTTCGTGAATGCAGGAGCGCAATGGGCTCTTGGATTTCGACTCACCATCTGAGACTGCCTGTTATAAGAGTTTTCCCATCATAGGAAGGCTTTGACTTGTTGTGAGGGCGTGTGCGACCCCCAGCTCGATGAGTTACTCGGGGTTTAGTCACCGAACCTAAGCGTTTTTTAACCAGAACTTTACCTCGATCCACATGTAAAGGATCAAGGTGATCTGCCATCGTTTTCTTGCCTTTGGACAAGTCCACACTACCGTGGGGCTTCACTGGATGTGCGAGATCAATTGGAATAGGGGCAAAATTCATCGAAGTCGAAAAAACAGGTGTGTGACACCTCCTAGCTCGGCCCTAGCGTAGGTCACCTTGGGGTGACCCGCCACCGGCCAAGTCAGCTCTAGGTAACCCGGGCGGCTAGGTCACCTTTGTGTGGCCCGCGTTCTGCTGTCTTTTTGGCCATTATTTTGGACTTTAGCCTCCATATTTGACGCAATCTTCGTGATTTATTGTCCACTTCTTCCTTCTGCATCTTTTGTTCCCTTTACACAAGAATTCACGCGTGCGCAAGTAGTACGCAGCGTTTGTGGATATGCTCCTCAAGAGTTGAATGGGTCCTTTTGACTTGGATCTATTCATTTGTTGCTAGTTTGGAGGAGGGGTCGTTTGCTTGCTGTTGGGGCACTTGGCGCCTTCTGAGTTTCAGATCCGCCTCATAACAGATCTCATCAACAGGCTCCAAAGCCTTGGCAAATTGGCGCATGAGATGTTAACGCTGCCTTTGACAAGCTCTCTTTGATAAAGTGGGTGCGCTTCCAATGGTTATCTCCTTGATTGAGGAGGAGTCCAGGTTTGCAAATTAGGCCTCGTTGGAGGCCTATGGGGCGTTGCAAGGCGAGATTGTAGCAGCAATGGGGGCCTTGATCTTTCTGTGCTTGCAAGGGGTAGAGGATCTGGAGGAGGAGAACGACAAATATTCCTCGAATTTTTATTGGTCAAACCCATACTTGGGATTCGAATCCGATGTTACGACACGACAGCCTCTGAAGAGAAGTTGTTGGCTCCCACTATGGTCGCTAGTGTGTTTGGGTCAAAAGTTGTCCTTTCTATTTCTAAACTCATTACAACTTCAGTCGTTATAATAAGTTCAAAAAAAATAAAAGTTGATCTTTTTATAAGATCTTCTTACGCGATAAAAAATAAAAGGTTACAACTTTGTTAAACAATACACAGATCCTATTTATTAGTCTCTATTTGCATGAGATCTTTGCCTGTGCCAAGGACGTCAATATCCGTAGACCATCACGGATCAAATCCGGTTGACAGATTGATTATCAGAGCTTTCACTTCATAAAGGAAGTAATCGCTGAAGTAAATGATTTCGACCAAGCGAGATTACTACTCTTCTCGAGATTAAGTCCAAGCCTGATCTTAAGGAATACTGGAACGGGGCATCAGATCTTTCGAATAGCTTCCTCTTTAAGTTGAAGTTTGCCAAAAAATTGCTAGCCCCTCTGGAATTTCGTGCTTCCTCCTCTGCAATTCGGCAGCACCTCGTCCTCTTTTATTAAATTCGCCCCCCTGAAAGAAGGCCCTAGGCTTGTATTTATAAGGCTTAGGATGCAGGGTATTTGGATAAAAATAAATGATTTGGCCATATCTTCAATTGACAATGGCCTAACCACGTATCAAAGTAGTTGGGACACTTTGGAATGAAGAAATCCTAAAGAAACCATCCGAAAACGCGTTTTGGGAAGTCGGCGTGCGCGGTAGACCCTGGTGACCCGCGCCTGTGCGGGTCACCTCGCTGTGATCAGCATGAGAGCGGGTCACCACTTATGTGTGTGGGTCACTGTATGCAATAAAAATTGCCTTTAATTCTTATCAGAGAGGTTCAGAATAAAACTGCTAAAACCTCGCCTGAAATAGCAAAAAAGGGGGGAAAACACTGACAAAAAGGGGGAAAACGCAGATATCTCCCAAACCGTAAGGAATTTGGCGAAACGGAGGAAGCGAACTGAAGCCTTCCGCTAGGTTTAGATGGCTCTGTCTCGTCGACATAAGCGATTTTCATATATAATTTGTCCAATTCCGACTTATGGTTTGAAAGTTACGGCCTATTCTTCGATCCATGCTCAGGAGCTCGCCGCAGCTCGAATTTCGCCTACACGGTCAAGCTCGCCTACAAACCCAAGTCTGCCTGCACACCCGAGCTCGCTTACAAACCCAGCTCTCCTGCAAGCTCGCATGCAGACCCAGCTCGCTTGCCTTGAGATTTCCCTGTTGCGGTAATCTCGAGAAGAGTGATTATCTTGCTGTTGTCGAGATAATTACTTCGGTTTCTTGATTCCTTAGCAAATCAACAAAGCTCTGGATCTGATTTGATTGTTTGGTAGTCCACAGATATCAACATCCCCGTCACAGGCCAAGATCCTATGCAAGCAGCGGAGGATAAACGTCTGTTGCGTTTGTTTTGACAAGAGTTGTATTTTTTTCGTTTTCATTATGTAAGAGTCTTATAAAAAGACTATTTTTTTTGTTTTTATTGTAACGACTGAAGTTATAATGAATACATCAATGAAGATATCAACTTTCTTCCCAAACAAGCTGGCGACCACAGTGGGAGCCAACAACTTCGCTATCGAAGCTGTCGTGCCCCAACTAGCGATCAAGATCCTGGTGAACAAGAGGTCGAATATGAATTCGACCAGCAGAAGTTCGAGGAATACTTTTCCTCCTCCAGATTCGCCTCTCCTTGCAGATCTAGAAAAGTCCGTTGGTCTTCTGACACAAAGACCCAAGAAGATGATCTCCGTGTCGCTGCCGCAATAGTTGTAAATCGCGACGTATCGCCGATATCCGGCAAAGTTAGATCAACGGATTTGAACTCCTCCTTGACCAAAGAGTCGGTTGCTAAAGGTGCGCCAACATTGTCAAAGAGGACATGCCAAAGATGACATCAACGTCTTGCGCGTCAACTTGCTAAGGCTTTGGAGCTAATGGATGGGATCCGCTATGATGTGGATCTGAAATCTAGGCAGCGCCAAGAACAATAGCAGCAATCGAGCAACCCCTCCTCCAAAGCAGAAAAGAATGAATGGGTCTGCGTCAAAAGGACACGCTCTACCCTTAAGGAGCAAATCCATAAGTGTCACGCATTGCTTACGCACGCCCGAGCCCTTGTGTGAAAAGCACAAGAAATGCAGAAGGAAGAGGCGGTCAGAAAATCGCCCAAACAGAAACGGGTTTGGATGCCAAAGGTCAAATCAATGCCTAAAGCAAAAATAGACAAAGTTACCATTCAACCTTCATCAACTCCGGATCTTACTCCCCTTGGTAGTGTGGACCTCACCAAATTTAGAGTTTCTCTGAAAGACCGCATTGGTCCTCTCCCCGAAGATCGAGGTAAAGCACATGTTAAGGAGTGATTGGGACCGTTGAAAGGCTCCCAAACAACCATTCAGGCTGGGGGTCATACTAACCCCCCCAATAATAAAGGGAAAGCTCTTATGACCAACCGCATCGGATTACGAGTCGAAGTCCAAGAGCCCGTTGAGGTCACGTGCTCACAAAGGCGTAACTCCAAACGTATGACTCTTGAAAATGCTAACAAAGCGTTATATCCCCAGAAGGAAACGTATTCGTCTGACGATGATAACGTTATACCTAGGAAGTTATGCCAGTGCACAATAGGCTGCTTCGGTAATCATGCCGATGAGTTGTACTGTCGGGCTGGGGGGTATAAACAAATCTAGAAAGAGAAGTACCCGGGAAGCGGACTCTCACTGTCCGTGTACCAAAATTATCAGGGCAGTATTATCAGCGTATAGCTACCCTAAGACCACTCCACAGAGGGTCTCGGTATTCTAAAGGCTTTCCTCTGAAGCATCGAATACTAAACCAAGATGTTTCCGTAAGAAACGATCAGCCGTTCAAGATAACGAACTTCCAAAAGTCATAATTAACATGACTGATAAAGGAAAGTCAACTTGACCTTCTAGTTCTGACCCGCTCATATCGCATCGTCTAACCCGATTGCGATCGGGAACCATTAGGCAAAGGGATTATCAGAGAATGCAGAGGGGATTATCCTCGGATGATGAAGCTTCAGATGCTAACTCTACAATCGCTTCTGACAATACGGTATCCAACCTAAGATAATCCCGCGACGCACTTATGATCAATACCGAGCAAATCGCCAATATTCTCGAGGATGCTCTAGCCAAGCAGAAAGAAGCATTTAAAATTAAAATGGAAATGGCTATACAACAGATGCAGGAAGAGCATGACCAACAGATTTGGGCTCTGTCCAATCAACTTGGTGAATCCAGCTATCGCAACATTACTAATCAAGCAGGTAGCGATTCAGATGTGGATGAATATATCAATACTGATAACCCTCCCGTTGACCAGAATACTAGGGGTGGCCCTACTGAAGATAACAACGCTAGTGGTGGTCCCACCGAAGATGATAATGCCGGGGGTAGCCGCGTTGTTCCTCTTAGAAATCGTCCAAATCATGATACAGACGAGGACGAGAAGATGAAAGACCTCAAGAACAAAATCAATGCTCTGATGTCTGCTCGAGAGGTGAAGAAGACCGGTATTCCGTGTCCTTACCCGAGAGAGTGGGAGTCGATCCCGTATCCGGCGAAATTCAATCTGATCAACTTCACGCCGTTCGACGGGAAGGGCTCCCCCACTCAACACTTGAATTATTTCAAGTCCCACTTGGGCATAATCTTCGACGATGAAGCATTGATGGTTCGGTCATTCGTTGGCACCCTTCGTGGGCTCACCTTCAATTGGTACCGCCATCTCAAGCCTAGAAGCATCAACAGCTGGGACGACCTGGTACCAATCACGATGGTCGACCTGGAGAACCTATTCCTCGTTCACTTCTTTCATGATGACCGTCGTCTCAAGCCTTTGAGATGGTCGACGACTTCGTCAAACGCTTTCGGAATAAGACGATGAACTGCCGAGATCCGATCACAGAGGACTTCATCATCCAAACATGCCACAATAACCTATTTTTGGACGTGTTGAAAGTTATAGGAGTAGCACCATCCAATACCTAAAAAGAGTTAAAAGTGCACGGAGAGCTGGCCGAGCACTTCCTCAGAAGGAAGAAAGTTGAGAGAAGCAAACCGACGGCTAACCCTACAAATTCAAGCTTCGTCTTCCATGGTAAAGAGAATGCCTCTGCAGCTGCTGTTGATGCTAATCAAACATCACAACAGCAATCCCGGAGACAGCAAAAGACTTCGGATCCAAGACTCCAAAAAGAATACTCCTTCAAGGACGAAGACGTTCCAGTCATTTTCGAATCCCTCCTCAAGAACAACAAGATCAAACTATTACCTATCGTAGATCAGGAGGAAGATGACAATACTTCGGATCCAAAGTATTGTGCGTACCATAGGAGGATCATTCATCCTACTAAGGCTTGCTTCGCTCTCAAGAACAGCATCCAAACATTGGTTGAAGCCAGCATCATAACGCTGGGATAAGCCGAATGAGAACGGCAGCACTCCAACGAGTATACGAGTATAAACTGCTTCTCAATACTCTAACAGGTATATGAGTCTAAACTATTTCCTAATTTTAACGGGAAGTTCCTAGAAGAATATCGTATGTGATATTCTTAAGGATAACACGATCATTCAGCTGAGTACAATGTTAGACCCAGTTTCACAAAGAAAGCTGGAGGTGGATGTAACGGGAAGTTCCCGAAAGAATGCTATATGTTGTGTTCTTTGGGATAACCTGGTCGCTACAAAAATGGGATGAATAAGAAACTCCCACTTGGACTTTGAATGCTGGGAGCAATTCCACCAGTTTTGAGCACTCTTTTGCTGAGATAAGAGTTGATCACATCGTTGGATCAATCTTCCCTCATAAAAAAACTCCTACTGGTGTTGACGATTCATAGTTCTCCACCACAAAGTCCCTCACTGATCAAATTAATTAACAGTGGGTCCACTAAAATTCTTTCTGGTTTAATCTATTCAAACTTACACTGTATCTGTGTACTCAACACTCCAATTGTCAGAGTCTTGACATAATGCTTGGAATTTTAATCTGCCAATCCTCGATAATTATCAAACCCCTTCGTGTTAAGTCTTTATCACTCAACACCAAGAACACCCACTGAGTGATCGGTACAAGTCAACGCTCCCAATATGATTTGTACTATCACTCCCACTGTATACCTAGTCAAACCTTCTTACAGTTAGGACCACAACAAAAATCTCCTCTCGATTCCTTCCATGAATGAGAGATCCATGAATCGAACGATCAAACCTTTAAACTGTTAGGATCGCTCATACCCCCTCATTTGGTCAAACCTTCCTACAGTTAGGGTCAAAACCAAAATTTCCTCTAGATTCCTTCTATGAACGAGAGGTCTACTTTCAAATCGAATGATCAAACCTTCCTACAGTTAGGATCACCTCAAACTCCTGTTTGGTCAAACATTCCTACAGTTAGGGCCAAAACCACAATTCACTCTCGATAAATGAGATATTCACCTTTAGTTCAGTAATCAAATCTTCCGACAGTTAGGATTATCCGAATATTTTCGATTCTCAGAGTGGAGATCCCACTCTTAGTTTCACTCTTTAGATTCTCAAAGTGGAGATACCACTTTGAGTTTTCTTTGTAACTAGAGATAGAATATAAAATTCTTTCTTTCTAGCATCGGGTTCATCTTTGCCCCAAGAGAAGATACTACTTTTCAACTCCCAAAAAATCTACGTCTAACACGCGTTGTTGGTTTAGTTTTTCACCGTTTGAAAAAGATACTAGAATCCAAGTCTGGAGAAGTTTATCCCGAAGCCTAAGTAAGGAAAAGTCAGCGCCTAACACGCATTGCCGGTTAGTCTTTGACCATAAAAAGGACAAAAGCCCACATATTCAATATTATGACAGATTGTTATTAATAATATCATAATCCGTGCCTTACACGTATGGGGAATTTTATCCCGAATCCTAAGTAGGAATAAGTCAGCGCCTAACACGCGTTGCCGGTTTAGTCTTTCACCAATTGAAAAAGACATCAGAATCTAAGTCTAGGAAAGTTTATCCCGAAGCCTAAGTAGGGATAAGTCAGCGTCTAACACGCATTGCTGATTAGTCTTTGACCGTAAAAAGGACAAAAGGCCACATATTTAACATTATGGCAGGTTGTTATTAATAACATCATAATCTGTGCCTTACACGTACGGGGAATTCCATCCTGAATCCTAAGTAGGGACAAATCAGCGCCTAACATGTGTTACCGGTTTAGTCTTTCACCGATTGAAGAAGACATCAAAATCTAAGTCTGGGAAAGTTTATCCCGAAGCCTAAGTAGGGTTAAGTCAGTGCCTAACACGCGTTGCCGCTTAGTTTTTTACCATAAAAAAGATAAAAGCCCACATATTCAACATTGTGGTAGATTATTATTAATAACACCATAATCTGTGCCTTACACGTGCAGGGACTTTTATCCCGAATCCTAAGTAGGGATAAATCAGTGCCTAACACGTGTTGTCGGTTTAGTCTTTCACCGATTGAAGAAGACACCAGAATCTAAGTCTGGGGACTTTTATCCTGAAGCTTAAATAGGGATAAGTCAACGCCTAACACGCATTGTCGGGTAGTCTATTACCGTGAGAAAGACGAAGTCTATGTATTCAATATCGTAGCACTAGGAGAATTAGCTCTCTTAGTACAACGTCACACGTGAAATAGATTTTAATAATTCACATGCTAACCTAACTCAAATGGTAGTCGGTAAATGTACGTCAAATTCGTTGATGGTTGAGGATTAGCCAAAAATCCTAAGTCTACGTCTAACACACGGCACCGGGTAGTCTATTCTCGTAAGAAAGATGAAATCTACGTATTCAATATCGTAGCATTAAAAGAGTTAACTCTTTTAGCACAACGTTATATGCACAACGGACTTAAATAATCTGCATGCTAGCCCGACTCAAATGGTAGTCGGTAAAGACTCATCAAACCCGTTGATGGCTGAGGGTTTGCTAAAAATCCTATAAATACAAGAGTCATTGATGCACCAGCTCCGTTAGTTGGTCTCGTGACTTAAGAATCCGATAATTTCAAGATAAGATCCATACATGCAGATGAATCAACTTTAACAGTTGGTCCTGCAGCCCCAGCATTTAGGATCGTCATGCTCTAATGCCTTAAGAGCTTAAACTATATATACTCCAGCAAACGTATGAGTATAAACTGTGTCAATGCTGATCGATGCGAAACCCTAAGGTCAACGTCGGTCAACGCGTAGCCCTAGGTCAACACCAGTCAACGCGTTGTGATGAAAGTCAACACTGATCGATGAGAAACCCTAAGGTCAACGCCGGTCAATGCGTAGCCCTAGGTCAACACAAGCCAACGCCGATCGATACGAAACCCTAAGGTCAACATCGGTCAGCGCGTAGCTCTGAGTCAACGCCGGTCAGCGCGTAGCTCTGAGTCAACACCGGTCAACGCGTAGCTCTGAGTCAACGTCGGTCAACGCATTATGACGAAGATAGTCAGTTTAAATTCAACTCAATAACACGAGCCAAAACCAACTCATTAATTTTGATTCGAGACTTTGACGACGGCCAGACGATAAACGCAGCGCCGGAGGAATTTTAGCTATTCGTCAAAATATTGAATAGACCGAAAATCGAAAAAGTTAAGAATCAAAGCCAACTATAGGTTCTTTCTCACCGACTGAAGGTTGGACTGATCATATCCAAAGTATTTCAGGCTCTTCTATAAAAGAAACGAGACTGAAACACTTTGGAGGGGGGTATCTGTAGGCGTCAAAAATTACCCACGGATTCCCGCACGCGGCTTAAGACAGAGAGAAGATGATGGAAGTCATTATCCAGGTCACAAAAACTTAATTAATGTCAATAAATACATGAAGTAAGTCGACAAACCGTGTGAAGCAACGGAACTGCAGAATAACGAAGATACAAACTGATCGGGAGCTACGCTTCGCTTATGAAAGACGAAGTGCCCCTTGTGTCCCATCTACTCCACATGTGATTCAACCATGGGATCTTGTAGATCTTCTCTTCGGCTTTCCTTTGCACTTTGAATCGTGTAATTCCAAGTTTGGATGATAAAGATACGACATAAACGGATGGGACGCACAAAATAATACCCCGGGCCTTAGCGGAGACACGCCAAGTGTCTCGACCTTGGTAGAGACTATCTCTCTTTGAATCTGAAGAAGCTCAAAAGATGAAAGTAGTATATTTCTCCTCTAGCTTTCCAACTCATCTTGGATCAACTCATTATGAGATCAGCTGAGAGAGTTGGAAGCAAAACAGAGGAGAGACACTTGCACTGTATCGGCCAAGGTCAAGACAGTTGGATTATCTCGGGCCTTATAGAGCTATTTTAACCATTATCCACTTCAAATATGAAGAATCTCCAAAGACAAAAGTTGTATATATCCTTGTTAGATTTCTAACGCATCTTGGATCAACTCATTCTGAGATCGTATGAGAGAGATAAAGCCAAAATACCAAAGATAGTACAAACTACCTCAGAATTCCGAGATAGTGTTGGTGTCTTGGAGAATAATGGAGATTTTGGCTATAATTTGATTCAAATATGAAAAAACTCAAAAGATAAAAATTGTAAATCTATTCATCAGCTTTCCAATGCATCTTGAATCATCCCATTCTGAGGTCAAAAGAGAGAGTTAAGACCAAAATACCCGAGATAGTCCAAGCTATCTCGGACATGTGCGAGACAGTCAAAGTGACTCGCGCCCAAGTCAGATCCCGACGTGTTTTCTGATAAGATTGGCTTCTAGAACTCCTTGGGATCATCCATAAATATGTGAGTTTATCTTTAAACATGTGGAACCTGTTACATAACCGAAAACCCACCTAAACGGATATTAACGGTTGTTCTTCGATCCTATCCACAAACACGACATTCCTATCCACAAACACGACATTCATATCCACAAACATGGCATTTAAAACCTATAAATACACCCTAGCACCCTCATAAGATGAGATCTAAAGGGAGCCATGAATTTCAGAGGAGCTAGGGTGAGGTTCTGATGAATTTGAGAGAGGCTAGCAGATTTTGGCGAACCGCGGCATAAAGAATGAGCATTTCGAAAGATCTGAAATTCTCAAGTGGTGGCGAAGCCCTGTTGGATTGAAGACTGAAGGAGTATGAATTTCAAAAGAGAGGAGGAGATCGAATCGAGTTTGTCAGCATAAAGAAGAGGAGCTCGTCAGATCTACACTTCCTGGTTCTTTGCCTTGAGATTGCCCCGTTGCGGTAATCACGAGAAGAGTGATTATCTTGCTGTTGCCGAGATAATTGCTTTAGTTTTTTTATTCCTTAGCGAATCAATGAAGCTCCAGATCTGATCTGATTATTTGGTAGTTCACGGATATCAACATCCCCGTCACATGCTAAGATCTCACGCAAGCAGCGGAGGATAAACGTCTGTTGCGTTTGTTTTGATGAGAGTTGTATTTTTTTCGTTTTCATAGTGTAAGAGTCTTATAAAAAGACTATTTTTTTGTTTTCATTGTAACGACTAAAGTTGTAATGAATACATTAATGAAAACATCAACTTTCTCCCCAAATACTCGTCTTGGTGGCGGATGAAGCTTGATCTTGAATTTGACTTTGAATTACAAATGGTTTCATTCCGATATTCCGCTAACATCCATTGAATGTCATCGTTAAGATGCAATCCATCCAACTTCCAACATCGATGTTTGTCTAGAATACCTAATAAACAAATACAAATACTAGACAAACGATATTAGGGATTATTTATAAATCATCAAAATAAGATTAGATAGTAGGCTCATAAACATGAGACCTAGCAATCCTTTCCTCCCTCACATTCGCCTTTGTGAGAATACAGGAGTTGTAACGAGGCAACTGGATTATTCACAGATTATCAGGAGTCTAATGTACCTAATGAACTGCACAAGGCCATATACTGCTTATGCTGTAAGTAAACTAAGTAGGTACACTAGTAGGGTTTTCACTGTTCTCCCTCGAAGCTTGTCGTTCACTTGTCCCTCGAATCTCGTCGTCCCTCGAATCTCGTGGTTGACTCCTCCCTCGAATCCCTTGAAGCTCATCGTCCCTCGAAGATCGTCATTTACTCCTCCCTCGACTGTCTTCCCTCTCGAGTCATCAAAATGTAAGTTGAAGCTTAAAGTTACCATTATTCTTGATTTTTAATCCTCTCGAGTCATCAAAATGTAAGTTGAAGCTTAAAGTTACCATTATTCTTGATTTTTAATTTATACTAATTGCTAAAGATGTTGAAGCTTAAAGTTACCATTATTCTTGATTTTTAATTTATACTAATTGCTAAAGATTACTTCTTTATACCTTTTACAGATAATTTTGCACAACTTAATACCAAAACCATGAAATATTGTTAATCGAATGTTCGCGAATAGTTACCGAACATGTACACAACTAAACGAAGCGAATTCGAATTTTGAATATTATTCGAGTCAAATTCGAACATGAATACGAATAGTGCTATTTGAGCCAAATTCAAATTCGAATTTGAATAAGACACTATTCGTTCAGATTCAATTTGTTTCCACCCCTAGTCAAAAGGACAAGACACAGGTTGCAAGTTAGCCCTTTATTGAGCTTGTTTTTTTAGCAAAGAAGTAGGCCATAAGCCACAACTTTATAGCTTCTATAGTAGTGATTGAGGAAGCACTTGGTTACAAACAAATTCATGTTCTTTTCTTCACGTGAAGCTACACAATCTAGCACCTACTTTCTGTAGCTTACTTAAGCACTTGTTTGGCCACCGAAAATTAAATGGAAAATAGAAAGTAAAGAAAAGAGAAATTACTTTTAGAATAACTTATTTTCTTTTTAAATTCTATTAGAAATTTTGTTTAACAATCGGAAAGCAAAAATGTAAAAAGTTAATGTGAAAGCTGATGTGATATTATCATTTTTATATAAATAGTTTTCACCTGATATTGACTCTTGATGTCCTCTGCTAATTTAAAGGTTAAGCTAAATGTTATAACTACTATGTTTTGATCCCAACATCTAATTTAAACTCGTCACTTTTTAAATTCTATTCAATGTGGGATTATACTCACATTCTAATCCACTTGGCGGCCTAATTTTGGCTAGAGCGGCCAGCCTAGGTGACCGCTTCACCTAGGCGCCGCCTTGCTTTTAAAACAAAAGGAAAAAAAAACAAAATTTTAAACCCCTACACGGTCTAAACCCGAACCCAAACTCGAACTCATTACCCAAACCTAACCCTATTCTCTCTGTCTCTTTCTCCCACTCCCGCCGCCTCCTTTCTCAAACAGTCAAACTCCTGACTCTCCCCCCACCTCTTCCTACTCCTACTGTCAGCCGCCTCCGCTCCCGCTTCTCTCGCCGCCAACAACTTCCTCTCCCCTTGCGGCCCGCCTCTGCTCCCTCTTCTCTCACCGCCAGCAAACAAACACAGCTTTTTATTCATAACTATAGAAAGATTACACAACTCTCATCAAATTATACATCATAACAAAGAAGACAAACACAAAAAAATCCAAGTACTTTAACAACCCATACAATTTCAGCAATTACTCTCTCGATTTTACATACTTTACCTCTTACAATATCAAGAGAATTTTCAATATTTTTTGGTCTTTATAGCTACAATATCATCACAAACGATGTCAGTGGATGTTGTCATCTTCATCGTCTCTCTAATCGCAACACACTTAAAGAAATTTCATCCTTGAAACTCCTTGGAGATAAACCTTGAGCACCGATGACATTTTCTCCCTTTATCTCTCCTCTTTGGCAAGTGAATACTTAACGTGGGAGCCTACAATGACAAATAGGTTACCATGATCTACTAGTTGATGAAGATGAGAACTCCATGACTAGGTTGATAGTTGGAGGAGATGAAGAGAGTTGAACGTTGTTTAGTTTTGAAGGTGAGAAGAACATTAAGAAAGAGAACAGAGTTAGTGAAGGGTATTTTTTCTTCTTCTTCCGTTTTGATGATTTGAGAGGTAGTTTTACAAATACTATGATTTGAGGGATAATTTTACAAAGGAATAAATATATAAATAACCTTAAAAAGAATAGGCTTGGAAAGGAAGTCAAAAGTTATTTCTTGTGATTTTTGGTTGCTTTGCTGCTCAACAACTATTTAAGATGGGAATAATAAATGAAGGTGTTCAAGGTTATCTCTCTGTACAATCGGGATGACAATCATTTGGGTGTTTACTAACATTAACATGACTACATTCATGTTGACACCCGCTTGCGTCTATCTTTATTTAGAAAATTAAACGATCAATAGATAAAATAGACACTCATCTATCTCGTTGTGATTAAGTGGACGAACATCATTGTTATAGTATATTCTGAATGCTTAACTTCTTATTTAGCATGATGAACTGTATGGTTGTTTGGTATATTGCAACTATAAATGTGGAAATGATGCAATAGAAAATATTCCACGTAGCATCTATTGTAGGAAACCAACCTCATGCTCCTTGTTTGATGAATGTTTTGTTTCTTTTTAATTAGGAAAATTATTTTCATCATGAAAGTTGTTTGGTGTACTATCACTATTAGTATGGAATTGTTGTGGCATAAAGTGTTGCATGTACGATTTGTCGGCAAAAACCAACCATAGATCTATTCTTTGTTTGTTTTTAGAAAACGTATTTCCAAATTCATTGTTTTGATTAATTTCACAAAAGTTGTTGATTTTGCAAACTTCGTTGCATAAAGCGTATATTCATTTCCAATCAAGTATTTGTCTAGCCGCGGTCGAAAATGATCTATGCTTTTTAAGTTGGGGTTTAACCAACTTGTTGGTGGGGCACTAATTAATTTCTATATATTTTTCTATTTTTTTATGATTATGTATGAATCATAATCTTTATAAACAGAGAAATGATAACTACACTACTACTAATACACAACTTTTATGTTATAAGAGAGAATAGTATGGGTGTCCATTCTCTTTAAATTTTTTCCCAAAATTAATAACTCAGCACGGAAGCCCATGCTTCTCTTTCTTGGAATGTCGAAGTAATGAAGTAGAGAGTAATATACTTATTATTATTTTTTGAATAAATTATTATTATTCTTATTTTTATAAATTGAAGTAGAAATGAGAATGTTGCAATGGTCTTGTGGGTATACATTAAAAGATAAGATAAGAAATGAGTGCATTTGTAGTAAATTAGAGGTTGCTCTTATTGGGGATAAAATGAGAGAAAATAGATTATAATGGTTTGGTCATGTACAACGGAGACCCACTAGTGCACTGATTAGAAAAAACAATAATAATTTTGTTGGTATTCGATTAAGTCACTCCATCAATCTCATCATCATCTCTAGAGAGAGCTTCCGCTCGTTGAACATGAAAAAATTATGAAAGCTTGGAAGTGAGGCCCTCATCGATGGCCCCCGTCTAACACGAGATGAAGAGAGAGAGCCGTGAGCTGCTACTTTTTCAAGAGCGGCGACTTGAAATTACATGAGAAACGCGAGGCAAGAGAAAACCCTAAAAGCCTGTTGAGTACTATTTCTATTAGATGGGTCTGGACTACGGAGTTGTTAAAATGGGCCTATGGTAAAACTTATATGTTGGATCCAAACTACTGACTTGTGATAGCCTAGCCTTATTAACTTACTTACATGGATTTAAATGTGTAGAATTTTTTTAAAGAATGAAATTTATAACAAATAATCTTTTTATATAAAATATAAACGAATATTTAATAATTAACTAAATCAAATATAACTTCGGTTAAATTCTATTCGTTGATAAGACATATACTAAAAATTCTTTGTTTAGTATTAAATGAACTATCAAATTGAATATGATCGAAGATTTGGACGAATATTAACAGAATTGTTTAGTAATTATTTGGTTCACTTCACCCCCTACTTTTGAGCTCGTAAAAATTTGATGGGAATAAACATATCAGCCGTTCTTTCAGTCACCACCACCATCGCCCACCCAACTAATGCCCTCCTTGTGTTTTGCAAATGGCGGGTCCGACAATCCTAGGTGAAAAACAAGAGGGGAAAAACAGTTCAATGATAAATTTGGCGATAATTTGTTTTTTTATCATAAAATAAAAAAAATAAAAATTATCGTTTTCTCTACGATCTTTCGTCACTTCTCGTTTCGCTGTTCTGAGTCTCCTTTCACCGCCCAAGCTGTCTCTCCCTCTACCCTCTCGAATCTGAAAACCCTAACCCTAGCTCCTCTGAAACCCTGATCTAAAAAATTCTCCGGTTCTCTTTCAATTTCGTATTAGAAACGTCATCACGGTTCGGATCTCAGCGATCTCTCTCGTTTTCTCGTTCGAATGGCGGAAGAAAAGCGCGATCTGAGCAAGGATCATGGAAGAGGTAACCTCGCGGTCCTGATTTAGGGTTTTCGTTTCGGATAGAAATCCGAGACATTTTTTTTGATTGGAATCATGTGCTTTTGGATGTGAATCTTGAACTTTGTTTGTAATTGAATAATTTAGGGTTTAATTGTGAACATTTCATTCTGGATCTGACTCTTCAAGTTAGCAGGAAAAATAGTGCCTTTACTTCAAGAAATAAGTTTTTTAAATAAAGAATTATTTTTGCTTTCTGAAGTTTGGATGCCGGTAAGATTGAAAGACAATTTCTTTATGTTTATATATGATCTTTCAAGATTACCAGGTTTGTACATGTAGATTTTGACGTCCTTTAGCAGTTTGGGTTTAGAAGAAACGAGCTTGTCGTGATCTTCTTTTCTGACGATTAAAGGAATATTCCCCTTTCATTCTCAGGTGGTACACTAGGAGGAGAAGGAAATGAAGATGAGAAGGTTCCCATGGGGTTTGTTGATGAATCCAAAGGTGATCCCTATTAAAATTGTTCTCAAATCCAGGCCATTTATATATTGTGTTTGTTTGTGTGATTATGTTCTTGTATGCCTCTATAAAGTTAAAGCGATTGCATTAAAGAGAAGCTAAGATGTTATTTACGTGTTCGTTGATGATTTAAAGGAGTTCTGGATCTTGAATAGGCACCTTGTATGACTTATTGTACATCATTGAATTTAGCTTATCTTGGCATTGATTAGTATTCATTCCACTGCCTTGAATAAGAACTTGTAAGGTGATAACACTGGAGGTAGATTTCTTATTAACTTGCATCACGATCAATTATTTTATCTATTATTTATTAGGATGTGGAAGGGTTCATTTTCGGCCTGCCAGCTTTCCAGCTAGGATGTCAAATGGGAGGGGATCCATATCCATATGCCGTAGATTCACACATGAAACAAAACTATTTCGATTAATTTGTCCTTTTCCACCTCGATCTCATATCATGCTGTCTTTGCAGCGGGGCAGCCTGCCTCTTCCAACAGTTTCCCTTATTTCTATCTTCTACATCTCGTTGCACTTGCAGCCCTTGACTCTATCGTCACTTCTTGCCATATTTTCAGCTCCTGCCACCGCCTCATACTGTTAATGCCATTTGCTTTGGGCTTTCTCTCCACTGGAGCTGTCTCCACCTTTCCCATCACTGTATCCCCTCTTGTCCTTCAATCTGCCACGGTTTCCACGGGCAACAAATGATTGATACATCTCCTGTTAGCTGAATGTCAAGTTACTATGCATTTGATCATTTGATGTACTGAATTAATTAGTGAAACCAAACTTGTTAAACAAGGGAAGAGCTTCTTTGTTGGGAAGAAACCGAAGAATGGTTGGATTATCTATTTTCTTTTGTGCAAAGGGAGGGAGGATTCCATATTGCAAGTTCAATGTGTGCGCCCTTGGCTAGTCTTAGAGAAATGTTAATTGGAGCTAGTATGATGTGGTATATTAGTTTTTATATTTATGGTACGTGCCATCTTTGTCTAAATTAGTCTGGCTAGAAAGTTACTTGCTGGTTCATTCCTATGTGGAAAACTGAAGCTTCACAAATTTCGTATACCACCTTCGTAGCTTGCCATTTGTGGAGCACACATTTGCAAGGTATCACTAGTTATTCTTCTGCTTGAACATAATCTTGCAGTCCAGCAGAGCCAGTCATGTTTTTGTGTCACTGTGTGATGGTTGCCTATCTCTTATATGTATTATACATTTATACTCTTTACATGCACCATTGCCTTTGGCAAGCCTAGTATTGCTTGTTTGATGCATAAGGTCTTTTAGCTTTCTAATTTCTGTTCTTATAAACATTAATTTACAGTCTGATGTCAATTGATCTGCATCAAGGACTCACATAAGATACTGGAGAAAAGAACTTATAAAGAGAAAATATATATATATATATATATATATATATATATATATATATATATATATATATATTTTCTCTTTATAAGTTCTTTTCTCCAGTATCTTATGTGAGTCCTTGATGCAGATCAATTGACTTCTGAGAACAGTATACCTTTGTCTCCCCAGTGGCTATATGCTAAACCTACTGAAAGCAAGGTTGGTATTTCCACATTTTCAGGAGAAAGATTTTTTAGTTTGGATGTCCAACTTTTTGTAGTTTTATATCTTTCATTTATTTAACTATGCAGATAATTTTTTTTTCTTTGGTCTGTCTGATCCTTTCCCTCCTATTCCTAGGCTGACATGCAATTACAAAGCTGCGAGCTTTGCCACAAACTGTCTCAGTTCATATTCACAGTAGAGAAAGATTAAGATTTCATATCGTTAATGCATATGCTTTTTGCTACACATTGTAGTTACTGCTAGATTTGACTCTTCAATTTAAAGGTCAGGTAGCGTATCATTTTATGTTTTTCTATGTGCTGGTATTTGTTTATGTTAGCACCATAAGGAACCACAGATATTAAAATAAATAGGTTCAGCAAATCAGTTGTATTAGCTTTTGCCTTATGCAGTGGGAATTGCCTATGCTTTAATGTTTGGTTGCTTTGTGAGAATTGAGCAATAAGGAGTCTGCATAAGACATTAAGACCTCAAAGGCCCACGCCTTGCTGCCCAAGACCTCTGTATTTTACAATATCCATAATAGAGAGCATGCATTTTGTGTTTGAATGACACTTGTCTCTCTTACTATTTATGTTTCTGCTTTAGTTTTTAAACTAGCGTTTTTTTAAAATTGTATTTAATATTTGTAGGACACGAGTGATGAAACCTCTTCAGATAGCATATTTTCTGATTATCAGATGTATTTTCTGGACGTACAACATATTGCGTTGAACACGCCATGGAGCCTCTTCAGCCACACACATCTTTTTAGTTATAATTTTTTAATGTACTGAATGTACTGTGTAGGACATGCGCCATGGAACCTTGTCAGATACAATTCATAAAGATTCTTGGCGACTGGATGGATCTCAGGACAAGAAAGAATGGAGAAGGAATGTTCCTGACATAGAACCTCGTCGCTGGCGTGATGAGGAGAGGGAAACTGGCTTGCTTGGTAGGAGAGAGCGCAGAAAAGAAGGAGATCGAGAGAATGAACACCGTAAGAATGACCGCCGTTCTGACAGTAATTCCACCAGGGAAAGTGCTGATTCTAGGTCTTTGCCTACTTCTGATCGGTGGCATGAAGTCACGGGTCGTAATTCTGCACATGAAGGGCGGCGTGACAACAAATGGTCATCTCGATGGGGTCCAGAAGACAAAGACAAGGACTCTCGAACTGAAAGAAAGGTGGAGGCGGGGAAGGAGGATCAGCATTCTGAAAAGCAATCATTTGCTGGTAACAACCGTTCACTGACCGAGTCTGATTCCCGTGACAAATGGAGGCCACGCCATCGTCAGGAAGCTCATTCAGGCGGGTCATCAGTTTATCGTGCTGCTCCTGGTTTTGGTTTAGACAGAGGTCGAGTGGAGGGTTCAAATGTGGGATTTTCTCCTGGAAGGGGTAGAGCTAACTTTAACGGAGGTCTGCCATTGAGCAGTGAATCAAATGCTAGACCTATTGGTGCAGCACCTGTAAATATGAGGGACATTCTGCATGGGAAGTCTGGCATATCTAAAGGTACATATCACTACCCAAGGGGTAAACTCCTTGATATATATAGAAAACAAAAGGCACTCCCACTTTTTGATCAAACACCTGATGGTCTTGAGGATGTTCCTTCAGTAACTCAATCGAGCTTAATAGGACCGCTAGCTTTCATAGTTCCTGGGCCGGAGGAAGGGGCTGTTCTAGATGATATTTCAAAGGGGAGAATTGCTAGCAGTGAAGTTTCTTATAATACAAATAAAGAGATGATGGCAGGAAATGGTGACTGTGAGGTAGACGCTGGAGGCATGACTCTGGTTGAGAATAAAGAAAAATCACTGAACGATTTAACTGGACACGGCAGTTCTCACAACAAAGGGATAAATGTATTAGATGATCCAGACTCAAACTTTGATGAATCTTATAAGGTAAATTATGTGAGTAGCGGGTCGGATACTGGTGCTGTAACTGAATTTGTTTCAGGGGATGGTGTTCACTATAATAGCAAGGTGACAGATCAGTTCCTTGCCAATACTGAACAGCAGGTTGTTGGGAAGAATACAGTGATTGAAGATAGAAAGCTCGAGGGAACTAACTCAATTTCTTCCTTTGATGTTAGTACAAAGCTACCTGATGACTCGAATTCTCTATTTGATATGCCATTTGTCCAGGACATTCCAAGTGAAGGTGCACAATATCAAAATAACAAGGAAGTGAAGATTTTTAAATCTACTGTTCCTCCTGAAGAAATGAGTTTGTTCTATCAAGACCCTCAAGGAGAGATTCAGGGGCCGTTTTTAGGTGCTGACATAATCTCATGGTTTGAGCAAGGATTTTTTGGTATAGATTTGCCTGTGTGTTTGATAGATGCTCCAGCCGGCATGCCATTTCAGCCACTTGGTGAATTAATGCCACACTTGACATTAAATTCTAACGGCGGCTCTGTCCAGTATCACATCGAAGAATCTGAATCTTTGGATATTTTAAGAGGCAAGCTGGAGGTTGATGCACCTGCTTCTGATGGTACTGGTTCTTTTGCTGGTAGTGAGAAGCGATGGACATCATCGAGAACTGAGGAACCTTTGGATCCTCATATTCAGCCTAGATTGGTTGAACATAATGATTCTGCGGATTCTCACTGTGAGAAGCTGCCAATCTCAAATTCTAAAAATCTCATGGGTGTTCCTTGTTCTGAAAGTCAACAACTTCATGATTTTTCTGGACAAGAAATTGAAGGTTGTTCTTTTTTTTTCCTTTTTTTTAATGTTTGTTTTTACAAGCCTGACTTGATGTTTTTAGTCATTTGCATTGTCTTCTCACTTTTAGGTGTTCTTTCTGAAAGTTTTTTCAATATTCTGCAGAAGTACTGTATACAGGGAGACACACTGGTAGCATGGAGAATCCTTTAGGGAAGCTTGCTAATGACCTCCGTGAGTTGTCACAGAACCCTAATGCTCACTCATTTTTGGCCAATGATATGGGACAGCCCAAGCCATCTGGTCATAACATTCCTACAGAGAATGAGCTTAATCCTCTTGGATTATTGTGGTCTGAACTGGAGGGAGCTCATCCAAAGCGTCCATTATCTTCTAACCTGGCTAACGTCAACAGCCATGGGCGTGTCATGAATCCTGTTGGTGGGATGGATTCCCATTTCAGTTTAATAGGAGATTCCTCAGGCGTTCATGATGGTTTGCACAGTAGTTATAGACGTACTACTAGCTCAGGTGTTCTTCATGATGCTGCAAATGCAAATCACTTAGCACTGATTGAGCAAGAAGCTGGTCGCATTAGTTTGGAAGAGCACCTGTTATTACAACAGCTTCAGAAGCAGCAGCAGCAACAACAGCTTCGTCAGAATTCGTCTGTGCCATTTATTGAACAAATTCAAGGTTCTCTGCAGCATCAGCAGTCAGTTAACCAGTATATGCCAGAGTTGGAGCAATTTTTGAAACTTCAGTTAGAGGAGCAACATCATCTTCAACAGCTGCAGCAGCAACAAGAATTGCATCAGCAACAACAGCAACTTCAGCTCCAAATGCAACTAATGCAACAGAAGCAACAGCAGCAACAGCAGCAACAGCAAGAGTTGCTTTTCGAACATTTGCTGCAGCAGCAGTTGAATGACCCTGTTTTTGCAGCTTCGCATGTTGACCAGGTCTTATTTAAACAGCGTCTCTTGCATGAATTGCAACAACAGGCTCTTCATGCCTCCCAACACCTTGAGCCATCAATTGAGGAGCTTATGCAGGCAAAGTTCAGGCACGACCTTCATCCTGAACATCGTAGTGAACTGTTGAAACAACGACTACATTTAGGTCTTCAACAGGAGAAAATTTCTCGCCCAAGGCATAGGCCTTTGCTTCCCATAGAACA
>NC_033794.1:62724836-62744779 GCF_001876935.1 Asparagus officinalis | reverse complement strand
ACCATAATACGAGTAACTTATTTTTCTATTTAGCTCTTTATTTAAAATGATATATACACATACATTATACAAAGATAAACATCACATAGAAAAATGTTGCAAATATAAATATATAATAATTCGGACTTCGAAGGAGGACCTACATCCACAGAATGTTAATTTTCCTTTAATTTAAATTTAAATTATAAATACAAGAGGAAAAAAGAAAAAAATGTTAACTAAAAACTAAAAACTAATAATTAAAATTTGGGGTTGGGTTGGGCTTGGCCGATGGTGGCCGGCTTAAGGCGAGACGGACCTATTTTGTAGGATCTGAAATAGATACACTAGAACACTAGAAGAGGGGTGAATAATGTTCTTTTAAAATATATGCAAAGTAGATTATAAATTGCAAAGAAAAATGGCAACCTCAGAAATTCACAATCACAAACACAAAGTTTTATACTGGTTCCACCAACCCGGTGTACATCCAGTCCCCAAGCAAATCCCGCTTGAGATTTCCACTATGATTTTGAAACCTTACAAAATCAAAAGCAAACCTGACCAATTTGCAAGACCATGCAAATTGCAACACTAATTGACAAGACCATGCCAATTGCCACCCAATCTCTAAACCAAGAGATCAACCCTCTCAAACCCGAGAGAAATCCTTTTTGAAGCAAGAACACAATTGCTCCTATAAGCCTTGAATGTGTAGTGAAGTACTGCAGTGGCTTAGGATTCTTTTAACTCTCTGAATATTGTCTATATAATCTCTAAGAATGATTGAAACCAAGGCAATATCAGAAACTCTCTTTTTCTAAACACTTAGCATGAAAATCTGGAAAATTAGAGAGTGAATATGCACAAAATGTTTGATCTTGCAAGTGTAAAACTTGGTGCTTGTTTTCTGATGTTTAAACCTATTTATAGCCTCTGAAATGACATAATTTTAAACCCAATTAACGTCCACAAAACGGCTATAAACAGTCACTTATTTTAAACCTAAAATCTGGAAAAACTGCATCTGTAGTCGACTACAAGTCATAGTAGTTGACTACACTGAGTCTAAACAGACTATGTGAAGTCAGAAAATTGCTCAGTAGTCGACTACAAGGCATAGTAGTCGACTACACTGTAAACTCAGATTCTGGAATTTTTTTGTTTAGTATTTTGACTATAAATTTCTCATCCGATATCGGAATGAGGTGATTTAAGATTTGTTGGAAAGCTCTTGAAGAGACCTACAACTTTAGTCTTTTGAGTTTTTCCAGATTCTAATTTCTAAGGGGTGTAAATGAAATGTTTTAAGACTCACTTAATATCTATAAACTCTAATGGCTAACATAGGGGATTTCTATTATTAACCAACACACTAAGCATGTATTAGTGTGTTCTAACACTATGTGTGTGTATGTGTGTGAGTGATCAAGGTTTGTACAAATTTCTAAGCAAAGAAAATATAAAATTACATTTTGACAATAAAGTATATCTTCTTCTTTGCTTTATTTTGCCTTGAACCCATCTATGTCTTGAGTATCTCTTTGAATATAATTATTGATATAGCTCTGATACTGCAAAACAAATGTTAGCACATAATACACACAACATATAATATTTGTTATCATCAAAACAAACTAATCTTGGGGTCAAGATTCCTAACATTCTCCCCCTTTTTGATGATGACAAATATATGTTATTAACATATAAAAATTTTAATCCCCCTGCATGAAATCATTAAATAAAATCTTTTACTCCCCCGGCATCAAAGCATTAGTAAAAAATTTAAAATTAAAATTTTCTATATAACTCCCCCTTTGTCATTAGCAAAAAGAAATAAACATAATTCTAATTAAATTTTTTTTTTCTTGGGTACCTTAATAAAAATATCAAGCACTTTGGTACCCTTGTATATTATATCATTAGGATTAGCCCTTAGGAATCCAAATCCACTTGGAATTTGGTTTCCATTTGTTAACATAAGTGTAATTCTTTGAATTGCAAACTTCATAAATATAAGATGAAATATAATAATTCCTATCATGAATATTCAAATTAATTCTTTGAATTGCAAACTTCATAAATATAAGATGAAATATAATAATTCCTATCATGAATATTCAAATACTTAGGAATCCATATATACTTATTTTGTTTAGCATGAATATTCTTATTATTATTCTTCAAAACATAATCATTCTTTATAAAATACTTAGGAACAAATCCAATGCCAAAATGATTGTTTGAAGATTTTTGAAATGAGAGCAAATTATTCAAATTCTCTTTACTTTTATTCAATTTACTAACATTCAAACATATATCATCTTATTTTAATTTAATAGAAGAAATATCTTTATCTAAAACATTAATGCGGATTTTTAAATCATTACATTCTGATTTTAGATAAACATTCTCATTAGTCAAAATATGATTTTCTTTAAGCAAGGATTTATTTTCCTCTTTCAATTCAATTACTTGAGAATTAGAAATAGTAGAAGAATTAAAATCAGAAATTTCTTCAAGTAATCTTTTATTTTCACCTTTAAGAAAATTATGTGAAGCCTTTAATCTCAAAAATGTTTCATATAATTCATTGAAAGCATCTAATAATTCTTCATTATTGCATACCTCATCTTCTTGTGCCATGAAGCACATGTGAGTGGATTCCTCTTTTTGTTCTTTCATTTTGAATAACTCAAACCTGTGCACAAGAACAGATATTTTAGATTATTTAACTTTATTTGTACCTTCATGAGTTACCTTAAGTGTATGCCAAATATCGTATGCACATGTGGCTGTTGACACCCTATTGAACTCATTCTTGTCAAGTGCACAAAATAATGCATTCATTGCTTTTGAATCCAAATTTGCATTATTTCTTTGAGAAGTAGTCCATTCTGCAAAAGGAGTTGTTGGCTTCTCATATTTTGTTTCCACAACATTCCAAAGTTCGTAGCCAAGAGATTGGAGGTAGATCTTCATCCTACACAATCACAAACACAAAGTTTTATACTGGTTCCACCAACCCGGTGTACATCCAGTCCCCAAGCAAATCCCGCTTGAGATTTCCACTATGATTTTGAAACCTTACAAAATCAAAAGCAAACCTGACCAATTTGCAAGACCATGCAAATTGCAACACCAATTGACAAGACCATGCCAATTGCCACCCAATCTCTAAACCAAGAGATCAACCCTCTCAAACCCGAGAGAAATCCTTTTTGAAGCAAGAACACAATTGATCCTATAAGCCTTGAATGTGTAGTGAAGTGCTGCAGTGGCTTAGGATTCTTTTAACTCTCTGAATATTGTCTATACAATCTCTAAGAATGATTGAAACCAAGGCAATATCAGAAACTCTCTTTTTCTAAACACTTAGCATGAAAATCTGGAAAATTAGAGAGTGAATTTGCACAAAATGTTTGATCTTGCAAGTGTAAAACTTGGTTGTTGTTTTCTGATGTTTAAACCTATTTATAGCCTCTGAAATGACATAATTTTAAACCCACAAAACGGCTATAAACGGTCACTTATTTTAAACCTGAAATCTGGAAAAACTGCATCTGTAGTCGACTACAAGTCATAGTAGTCGACTACACTGAGTCTAAACAGACTATGTGAAGTCAGAAAATTGCTCAGTAGTCGACTACAAGGCATAGTAGTCGACTACACTGTAAACTCAGATTCTGAAATTTTTCTGTTTAGTATTTTGACTATAACTTTCTCATCTGATATCGGAATGAGGTGATTTAAGATTTGTTGGAAAGCTCTTGAAGAGACCTACAACTTTAGTCTTTTGCATTTTTCCAGATTCTAATTTCTAAGGGGTGTAAATGAAATGTTTTAAGACCCACTTAATATCTATAAACTCTAATGGCTAACATAGGGGATTTCTATTATTAACCAACACACTAAGCATGTGTTAGTGTGTTCTAACACTATGTGTGTGCATGTGTGTGAGTGATCAAGGCTTTTACAAATTTCTAAGCAAAGAAAATATAAAATTACATTTTGACAATAAAGTATATCTTCTTCTTTGCTTCATTTTGCCTTGAACCCATCTATGTCTTGAGTATCTCTTTGAATATAATTATTGATATAGCTCTGATACTACAAAACAAATGTTAGCACATAATACACACAATATATAATATTTGTTATCATCAAAACAAACTAATCTTGGGGTCAAGATTCCTAACATATTTCTCTACTCCTAGGTTTAGAGCTAGACCCAGCCCGACCCGTGACCTATGTATATCATGGGTTGGGTCGGGCTCGCCCCTCTACGAGTTGGACCGGGTCATGACCCATGACGAGCTCCATGAATGGAATGACAGGATAAAATATCTGTCCGAGGAGGTCGAGGCTGAGAAGCGAGAGAGGAATGATGTCTTGGACTTGTAAAAATGATGCCAAGGTCTTTTGCCGGAGTCGACCAAGTTGATGACGTGCCTTAGGTTTATCTTGCATAGGCACTAAGGTCTTTTTGTCATAGTCGACCAGATTGATGACGTGTCTTAGGTTTATCCTGAATAGTTAACAAGGTCTTTTTATCGGAGTCGACTAAGTTGATGATGTGCCTTGGGTTTATCCTAAATAGTCACCAAGGTCTTTTATGTGTCTTGGGTTTTGCTCATGAAAATGATACCAAGTTCTGAAACGTGCCTTGAGCTTATTCATAAAAATGACACTAAGGTCTTTTGACAAAGTAGGCCGAGTCGATGAAGATCGATCAATGAAAGCTGCATAGAGATGTATAGCAGAAAAATATCTCATTTACTAATGTCTTTGCTTTGATTAGCTTGGAGAGTTTTCCGAAGTTGTATATATAATGTGACCAACTAGCCATCATAGCCTTAGATGGATATGGAAAGTTCTTATTCCGATGCTTGAATATAGGGGATTGTCTGGCTGAAGTAATGAGAGGCCTCGCGGTAGGCGCTAGTGTTGATGTCCTGGAACTCAGCTGTGAGATTAGTAGATAATCCCGAGTTAGTGATAGGACTTGGGGTTGAAACAGACGATGTGGGTCCCTCATTCCCTTAGGCAACTGATCATTTGTTTTAAGATAAGAAAACTGCAGAATGAACACGTTAGAGAACCGGAGTTAGGGTCTCTGATGATTCCTCTGACGATCAAGTTAGTATAGATCTTGAGTGGGGAACCAATGAACTGAATAAGTTTTGAAATGTTCATATGATGAAATTAGTTAGCTAGAAAGGGCATAGCTATGGCCCCAAGGGGGGGGGGAGGGGTCTGAAGGCCATCCCCTTATCAGTAGGCGATGAGCCTATATATATACCCAACTAAGAGGGGTAGAACCGTAACTCTGGCTGAGTCCAGGCAGACATTTGAATCGGCAGGTAACCAGGTGTTGACTGCCTATGCGATGAGTCACTGATCTGATGTTATGGTGATTGGAGAGGTACGGAGGGTAACAGAGACTCGTGGCCCTAGTAATGATGATGGTGGACAGCTGTTGGCGTGGATTTTAAGAACAAACCGTCTCTTGATCCGGCTCTGCAAGCGGGACAACAAGTACCACAATTTTGTTGGCCTTGTAAGTTGTCAACCTGTTGAGTGAATGAGGACGGTCGACTCGAGTGATGGGGTCGAGTGAGAGCTTGCTACAGCTCCGCCTAACTCGGGAAGGGCCGAATGTCCATGTTATCCGAGTCGCTCCTGGCTAGGGTGAGCTGATCTGATAATGATAATATAGGACATGTGTCGACTCCAAGAGGAGGATTAACACGGTCTAATTATTGACATAACAAAGTCTAATATTTGTGTGGCTTTTTATAATTTATGCATTTTGAGTTGAGAATGGTAGCGATCCTTTTGTGTTAAATTTTTACTCTTATTATATGTTATACCAAACGTAGAAATGTTCCCCCTTGTTGGATAATAATTAGCATGTTAAACCCCCATTGCTTTAACCTCATACCAAAGATGCCCTGTAGATTGATAACTAGTCAAATAGTAACCAGGAAGTTATAGATAGATAAGTACTTTTCACGTATCTTTCCTTTCCTTTCACTGTTGTCTTTATTCTTGCTACCCAGAATGTGAAAAAATAACGAACTTTTGATCTCTCGTCTCTCATTACACCTCTTTACAGCTTAAAAGCACTGAACTCCACTTTTAACCTCGATAATATAAATACATACTGATTAGTACAATTGCAAGAAAGTAGAAATATGTAGATTATTCCTTAGCGTCTCAAATGTTTCATGAAGAGGGGAGCATGCTGCACTTGTAAGCGACATAATAAAAGCATGAAATGATAAAAGTAAGCTGTGTACAGCAAAGGAAAAAGAGAGAGAAAAGCTAGTGAGCTGCTGTGCTGCTGATGTTGTATATATGTTTGTATGGTGATAGTATTGAGATGCCACTCCCATTTCATTTAGAAAGAAATTCCAAAAGTAAATAGCGGACTTCTTGCTTAATCCTCTTCAATACATCAAAACTTTGGAATTTTGGTAAGAATTAAAAGTAACGGTTTCATATTATAAATATTTCTAAAAATTAATTGGAAGTTCTTTTCATGAATCAAATTAAGCTGTATTGTGATATTACTACCTTTTTCTTAATTCATTTTAAAATACTTTGTAATGCATCAAGATTCTGATGGATGTTCGGTAGGTATTGCTAATTAATTGAACGGACCATACTGCTTTATTTGTATCATTAGAATTGGTGACATGGGAAACGTACGTATTTATCCTAATACTATCCATCTCAAGATAAAGTAGAAAGAGGTCACATTTTTCATCGTTCACTTGAAGACAGAAGTAGTACAAAAGAGATGGAAGTTTTTTTTTTTTTTTTTTAATTCTCTGTTCATAGTTTCTTTGTGTCGCCAAAACTAGCTAGAATAACGAGTGGCCGCAAGTGGCCGGCATGGATGGTGTGCGTTATCAATTGGGAAGCCAAAACTAACGCCGCGCTTTTCTCGCTCATTTTCTTGCTTTAACCACAAGCGGGCCCCACTGTTTCTGTTCCTTAATCAGCGCTGGGTCCGAATTCTTTTCCTCTTCTCCATAACGAATCCAGTGACCAGTAGCCGGCGAGCGGGTGGGGGTGTGACGTGACTCGAGGCGTGAAGGGAGTGGGACCCACGCGCGTGACCGGCGTGTCACAAGCGTGAGAGGTAACGTGATTGTTTCTTGCCGCGCGCCCGCGTGTTCACAAATTCCACGGAGCCATTAGTGGCCGGAACTTGAGTGGGGTTTGAACGTACCACAGCATTTTGTGGCAGTGATTCTCGAAGGTCACTTTGGCCGAGTACTTGTCCGCAACTAGCCTATAGTTATGGACTGGGGTGCGCACTCCGGCTTGATTAAACTCGTTAAGCGCGATGGTTTAGTTAATTATTTGCCAAACCATTGCTCTATTTAAACTAATTACCTCAATTCAAGAGAGCCTAAATTCATTTGATAAGCTGCCTATGGGTAGAGCTCTAAAATCTCGGTATGCCTCTCTTAGAGAGTACTTTAGGAATCTAATTTTCTTGAATACCTGAGGTCGTGCGTTGGGGATGTCTGATATGAGCATAATAAACATGCACAAAAGTTGCAAGAGAATAACTTATCAAGTATAGTATAGAAAGATATCGAACTCACAAGGAATGTGTGTGTGTTTAGAAATTCCTAAAATTGGTTCTAGAAATGTGTGGACAAAAAGGTGTGAAATAAAATATGTAGAGATGTTGAGAGAGTGATACACACAAAAAAAAAAAAAAAGATAAGAAGAAGGAAGGAGGAAACAAATAAAAGACACAAAAAGAAATATAAAAAGACAAATAGGAATAAGAAAAGAGAAAGAAAGATAGAAAGATAGAGAAAATTCAACAAAGGAAAATCAACAAAAAGAGATCAAGAAAAAGGAAAATCAAAAGGAGAGAAATTAAGAGATGGAGGATAATCAAAAGGAGAGAAATAGAGAGATTGAGGGAAGAAAAACAAGTAGAGAACTTAGGGATCTAAAATTGAATTCACTAGTTAATTTCAATTACGATTTATGAACTCTCTTTTCATCAATTTTACTTTAAATTTACTAAGCATATATTATCAAACCCCTTAAAGAAAGCATAATCTATCAAAGTATCATCTTAGCAAAATTTTCATTCATGAAAGAACAATTAACTAAATAGTAATTCTAGAATTCATAAGCACAACCTATCAAATCACTCAAGATAATCATAGATTATCAAATTTTCTTCTACCAATTAGTTCTCTTATTGATTATCTTAAGCATTATCATTTTAAGTATAAGAAGAGCAATCCACAAACCATAAAAGAAATTAAATTAGTTTTGTAATCTTAGATCTTCTAAAGAATTTAGTTTCACATATTATAGACAAAAAGAAAATTAAGCATAAAAGAAAAACAAGAAAATAAAAATTACACTACAACGCAAGAAAAATAACAAGAAAATAAAAAGAGCAAGGAAATGTAAATCTCTCTACAAAGTATGAAAGAAATCTAAAACTACAAGCATGAAATAAATCTAATCTACTAAATATAAAAATAAGAAAATAAAAACCCTAAAATATGTAATATCTAGGAAAATAAAAAGAGGAAAAATAAAAACTCACATTGAAAGGGGTTGACCCCTTGAAGGCAAATCTTCATCTTCACTTCATCAACAAAGAAGAAAGAGAATGAAAATTTAAAAGGAGAAAAAAATTATTTATGCAAACTTAAAAAGTTTACAATTTGGAAAACCTAGTTAAAGATCTTCCTCTCTAAAAAATAGTTTACAAAATTTTTCACACCCCAAACCCCTTACTCTCTACCCCTATTTATAGCCTACTTCAATTAATAAGAGCTATTGAATTAGCCTTAAGCACTAAGAAATAAATCTCAGGCGCCATACGCTATTTCTGTTACAAACCAATCAGTTGGCTAATTTGTTAGCCAATCGGTTGGCCAACCGATTAGCTGATTGGTTTGTTAACCGATTGGTTCCTAATAGATTTGATTCTTTGTTGACTTATTGACCCAATTTTTTCTTAGTCTCTTGGACTTTTGCGGGCCTCCTCTTCTCTTGATCTTAGGCTTTAATAGATAGTAGGAAAATGAGAGAATTTGGTTCTTTTGGGCTCTTATTCATTAATTATTTATTTCATGCAAATTCAAATTAAGATAAAAACTTGTTATCAATCAATATATTTATTCAAATAAAATAGATAATAAGGGTATAAAAGTGTAATAAAATATGATGATTAGCGCCCCTTAACCACGTCTAGGGGTTTGACACTCATGCTTTGAAGGGTCATGGAGAGGTTTCCTCGTCAAACATGAAAAAATAACTAATTATCTCAAGTTGCCAAAGAAATTAGGGGTGTCTAAACGGCTTAGTCCGTAACACCGGGCCTGGAGGTATCGAGACGTGCAGAATCCCTTGCCTCGATCCAAGTCCAAGTATATCTTGGCTGAGCACTAGGCTAGCTTGAATATTTTTTCTTTTTCTTTTTCTTCTTCTTCTTTTTTTTACTAAAAGATGTAACGTTTTGCCAAAAAATCAATTAGAATTGTTACAAAAAAGATGTAACTTTAGAAAATTTAAAAATATGTAAAACATTTTCCAAAAAAAGATCAATCTTATTATTAATCATATAGAGTTGTACATCTTGCAAATTTCAAAGAAATTAAAAAAAAAGAAATAAATTCTATTTTATAATTATTCACAAAATATTATAATATTTTTTTGGAAATTGTTGCATCACAATAGTATAATACATCATAACTAGATTGGCATCTACGTACCCATGTATATCTGAAGAATTATAGGAAACAGCAAAGAAATCATCCAGAAAGTCTGGCGGTCGACCGCCAACGTGCACGAAGCCTACTGGGATTCAGAGTTTCTGAATTTTGACCCGTTTTGTTTCTGAGTTATATATAACTCAAAACCTGATTGTTTAGGGTAACTCAAGGACAAATTTGAGCAGCCTTTGTGAGAGAATTGTTGCATCCAATTGTGGGAGAGTTGTAAGAGATCAAGAGCTTTGTTTTAGGGTTTGATCTGAGAGATTTGTAACTCTACTTGTATTCTCTGATTTCTAATAGTAAGAATTCCCCTCCTCCTTGCCCCGTGGACGTAGGCAACTTGCCGAACCACGCAAATCTCTTGTGTTAGTTGGTGAGTATGCTTGTTTATTTGGTTGTGAACTCTCTTGTTTGAATTATGTGATTCGACCGCTTCCGTGCCGCGCACAACAATTGGTATCAGAGCTTCGGGTTCAACTTGAGGCTTGTTTGAAGGATTCACTGAAGGATTCCTATTTGAAGAGTTAGATCGACAACATGGGTGAAGTAAGCACATCGGGATCGTCTCTTACGAAGACGATGCATAGTTTGAGCATCAATAACATGAAGATCGATGTTCCGAAGTTTGATGGTAAGATCAATTTCGGTTTGTGGATGTACCAGGTGATGGATGCGTTGGATGCTCAGAATTTGGAGGAGACTCTTGAGTTACAAGAGAAACCTGCAGAGATGGAAGCTAAGGTTTAGAAGAAGATGAATAGTAGGGCGTGTGGAGTTATTCGGTCATGCTTGACACCGGATCTTATTTGTGATGTGATGAACGAGACGTCGGCGAAGAAGATGCGTGAAACACTCAATGAAAAGTATCTTACTAAGAGCATTGAGAATCGGCTTCACTTGAAGAAGAGGTTTTACCAGTTCAAGATAAAAAGAGGAGTTTCCATTAGGGAGAATATTAACAACTTCACAAAGCTACTTTCAGACATGGCTAATGTGGATATCATAGTTAAGGATGAAGACAAGGCGATGCTACTTTTGTGTTCGTTGCCCGATGATGATTATGGTACTTTTGTCCTAACTATGATTAATGGAAGAACTACTGTTAATTACAAGGAGGTGACCTCAGCATTGGTGAATTATGAGTTGAGGAAGAGTGTTGATGAGTCCTCCGAGAAGGCATCGGGAGATGCATTAGTAGTTCATGGCCATGGTTCAAACCGAAACAGGAGGTCACAGTCTAGAGGTTCACATCGTGGGATTCGTAGGAATCAGTGTGCCTTTTGTAAAGAGGATGGACATTGGAAAGCCGAATGCCCAAAGTTAGATCGAGCCGAGAAGAATAAGGGGAAAGCTGTACAAGCTTCAGAGGTGAATATTGTCAAGACTAGTGGTAACAATTCAGATTCGGATTCTTCGGGCTATTCATTGTCTGCACTTCTGTCAGTTTGTGTTGCCAACTCTACAGAGTGGATGTTGGATTCGGGTGCTTCATACCACGTTTGCCCTAGGAGGGATTGGTTCTCCAGCTTTCAGAAGTTGGAAAGATATGATGTTGTGCTCATGGGTAATGGACGTGCATGCTCTATTGGTGGTATTGGTACCGTTCGTATTCGAATTTATGACGGAGTGATTCAGGAGTTGGAAGGAGTGAGGTTCGTTATGCAGTTGTCGAAGAACATCATTTTACTAGGAGCTTTGGTGGCATCTAGCTATAAATTGACCTTGGTGGATGCACGTTTGAAGGTCACATTAGGGTCCATGATTGTGATGAAGGGCGTCAGAAGGAGCAATTTGTATTATTTGCTCGGAAGCACGGCGATTGATAGGGATATGACGATTTCATCAGATTCGGCTAGACTGTGGCGTTGTTTGATGCTGGGTTATTTGATTGGAAATATCATGCATAGGTTATTGAGGAGTGCTTTGACCTGCAGTTTGAAGTCCTGTGAACCCATTGGTATGAGCGAGAAGACCGAGGTGAAGTTTGGCACTTCTATCCATCATTCGAGGGGTTTTCTGAGGGGTGTTCATTCAGGCATTCGGGAGCCTTCCAAGAGAGCATCATTGGGAGGTAATAGATATGTGGTTTCCACAGTTGGGGACTACTCTAGGCATTGGTGGGTTGCAACCAAGTCCTGTTGGTGTGAAGTCCTAGAAGCCCGCAACAGATGGAGGAAGTGTGTTGGTAGAAAGGTAACCCGACGTTCTGATTATGGTAGGGGTTCTTTCTTGCATTTGTGCCGAGATCACGGCAATAGGAGATACTTCATTGGTGTGGAAACTTTGTGTCAATAAGGCGAGATGGCAGATTTGGGCAGCTGTTCCTTTCTGGAGGAGGATCGGCGTTTGATGTCGAGCATTGGCATTGGTGTGCAGGCTACGACATGTTTGGGCCGTCTCATGTATAGGTTGCCAACTGATGCATGTATAGATATGGGATCTGGTGGAGCTACTTTAGATTTTGGGTTGCGTCGGATATTTGGCTACCCAGCACTCAGTCACATCGTGGATGTGAGATTTGATCCGATAGCACATTTGGGATTCAGAGGTGTGTTTGATTATCAGGTATTGGCTTCTGACTTTGTTCTGAGCAGGTATGTCACGTTTGACTCTCAACAGGTGGAGAGTGGTGATCAAATCTTTAGGACATCGCAGCGGGTGAAGAGTGATGTTACTCCACGTTGGGTGGAAACTCCAGATCATACTGCATCATTTGTGATTCCAGCTGATGTGACACAGATTGGGAATCGTGTTGATTTGGATGCAGATGATAGGTTGATTGATTTGAGTACAGCTGATAGATGTAGTCTTGATATGGCCATTGGTTCATCTCAGGTCGAGATGTTTGGATTAGTTCAGTTTGAGGCCATTGGAGGTGCTATCAGCCGCAGACTTGATCGTGATGTTGGAGAAGGGTTACGAACTCTTCTAGTGAATTGAGGCCTTTGGAGGCCATTTGGGTGAACTACGTTCGTCTTGATTCCTTAGGCAAGAGGATACGTAGGCAGTCTTTCAGATGCAGCCGGTTTGATCAGTTGATTCAGGTGGGGGGGAGAGATCGCGTTTCAGCTCTAGATTGGTTCCCTGACTTGTTGAGGGACTATTGGATGATTTGGTGTCGGCTCAGTTTTGGTAGAAACATTCGCCGAGGCGGAGAATTGAAGAATTACAGGAAACACGTCGCGATCGACCGCGAACGTGCACGAAGGCCAGTAGGATTCGGAGTTGGTGGCGGTCGACCGTCGCGGTCGACCGTGGATGACTGTAAGTGATTTTAGCCTCGGGTTTGTGTTTCGGTCGACCGTCACGGTCGAGCGCTGTAGGCATATAAAATTGCTTATAGGTCCCTTTTGCTCAGCTCGGCACAAACCGACGAACCAACGAGGCGACGAGATCGACGAATCGCATCAAGCGACGGAATGCATCCATACGCGTGTCAAAGAATCAACGAGTCATCCAACCAAGGGCATACTCGGACAAATGACGATCGAATCAAGATCGGTTTCGGACTCAAACTCAGAAGTGGATTTACTGCCAAATCAGGAATCCGACTTACTGCCAAATCAGATCAACCAATCAGAGTCTCAATCAACCGAATCACGGTCAAAACTGGACAAACGAACACAACGGCGCCACACCCGGACGAATCGGCCAAAGCCAAAACCACCCGAGTGGCTCGGCTAAAGCCGAGCCACCAAGGGGTGGCTCGGCCATGGCCGAGCCACCCCATGGTGGCTCGGCCAAAGCCGAGCCACCCCATGGGGTGGCCGAGCCACCCCATGGTGGCTCGGCGGCCACCGAGCCACCCTAGGGTGGCTCGGAGGCCGAGCCACCCGGAGGTGGCTCGGCCATGGCCGAGCCACCCCATGGTGGCTCGGCCATGGCTGAGCCACCCCACATGACTACAGCTGATCCATCCACCATGGAAGACGACGATCAAATGCCAACATGGGAAGACCCGTGGGTTCACCATCTGAATATGCAGTATGGCGATAGGTTCGAGCAAAGAGAACCACCCACTGAAGATAAAATAGTCCAGATTAACATGGGTGATGAAGCTAACCCAAAGCCTATATTCATCAGCGACAGTCTTCCCCCAGATGAGAAGGAGGAATTGATTGCTCTCATCAGGGAATATATCGACGTCTTCGCATGGAATTATGAAGACATGCCAGGGCTCGACCCCAATGTCGCAATGCACCGCCTCGATATCAAGCCGGATGCCAAACCTGTCAAGCAACAGCAAAGACGGTTTCGTCCGCAGATTATGGAAGCCATTGAGGCAGAGGTTAAGAAGTTGATCGAATCAGGATTTATCCGAGAGGAACAACATCCAGACTGGTTAGCCAACATCGTTCCCGTCATGAAGAAGAATGGCAAAATCAGGATTTGCATCGACTTCAGGAACCTGAATGAAGCATGTCCGAAAGACGATTTCCCTCTCCCGATCACGGATGTCATTATCGACAATACATGTGGATTTGAGAGGATGTCCTTCATGGATGGATTTTCGGGATATAACCAGATCAAGATGCATCCAGAGGATGAGAAGCATACGGCGTTTAGAACACCCCTCGGCGTTTTCTGCTATACGGTGATGCCTTTCGGCCTGAAGAATGCCGGTGCCACATACCAGCGAGCGATGACTAAGATTTTCCAAGAACATCTCAGGAAAACAGTCGAATGTTACGTTGATGATTTGGTTGTGAAAAGCCGCAACAAGGAAGATCACATCAAGGATTTGAAGACAATGTTCGATCTCATGAGGAGTCATCAGTTGAAGATGAACCCCACTAAATCATTTCTTGGAATGTCCAGCGGAAAATTTCTTGGGTTCGTCGTCACCACTAAGGGTATACATATCGATCCTGATAAGGTGAAGGCGATACATGAATTGCAGCCCCCGAGGAATCTGAGAGAACTCAGAGGATTGCAAGGGCGTTTAGCTTATATCCGGCGTTTCATCTCAAATCTTTCTGGGAAGTGCCAACCGTTCTCTAAGCTGAACAAGAAAGGAGTATCATTCATCTGGGATGATGCCTGCCAAAAAGCGTTCGAAGATATCAAAACATATCTGGCGAACCCTCCTGTTCTCGTTGCACCGAAATCTGGTAAACCGTTCTTGATTTATCTCAAGGCGATGAACCACTCGATAAGTGCCTTACTAGCGCAAGACGATGATAACGGTCACGAACAGGCAGTTTATTACCTCAGTCGGACCTTGGTAGGCGCTGAGTCTCGATATCCGATGATTGAGAAAGAATGCCTTGCATTGGTATTTGCGATGCAAAAGATGCGGCATTACCTAGTGGGACAGACGATCTACGTTATCTCCAACGTTAATCCAGTACGGGTGTTTATGACGCAACCGGCCTCTATGAATTGGCGTCTAGCGAAGTGGGCCCTTCTCTTGTCCCAATACGATTTGCACTTCAAGCAGCAGAAGTCGATAAAAGGACAGGCGATTTGTGACCTTTTGGCGGCAAACCCGACCACAGATACGGCAGAAGTATATGATGACTTGCCGGATGAAACCCACGAGGTTAACACCACATCACACCAACAAGTATGGCAATTATACTTCGATGGTGCCTCAAGGGCAGTTAATAGAGTAATAACCCCGGGATGTCCTACAGTTTCCTCTGGAGTTGGAGTCGTCTTAATCTCCCCTGGAAAGCACGTGATGCCTCGGGCTTATTCGTTGACTAGTCCGTGCTCCAATAATGTTGCCGAATACAACGCGCTTCTCATTGGACTCAGTTTCGCCAAAGAGCTGGGGGTCGAATATCTCGAAGCTTTTGGAGATTCGCAATTGATAGTCAACCAAGTTCGCGGTGAGTATGAAGTCAGGAATCAAGACCTGATCCCGTACCACCAGGAAGCCATCAAAATGGCAGAATCTTTCGAAGAATTCTTTATTGAATACATCCCTCGTCTCCAGAACGCTTATGCAGACGCACTGGCGGCACTAGCAGTATCACTGGCACAGCCTCCCGAAGCTGAGCTGTTAGTCACAGTACGGACGCATCAACTCTGCGTACCCATATACAGTACGGAGATTGAAGAAGAAGAGGATAGAAACGTGAACGCCAAAGAGGTGAATTCAACTCAAATTGGGTCTGAGTCCCGAGATTGGCGTTTTCCTATCATCGACTACGTCCAATATGGTATCTTGCCAGAGGATGTAAAAGAAAAGGAATCAATCCGCCGAAGAGCTCCAAGATTCTTCTATAATACTGAAACCCATACATTATACCGTAGAGGGTACGACGGTCTTTTACTCCGATGCCTTTCGAACAGAGAAGCAAAGGAAGTTCTTAAGGAAGCACACGAAGGAGAATGTGGTGCGCATCAGCCCGGTCCTAAACTGTATGATCGCATCAGGAGGATGGGATATTTCTGGCCAACGATGGTTCGTGACGCAATCGAATACGCACGAGAATGCCACGCTTGCCAGATACATGCGAATTATATGCATCAACCGCCAGAGCAGTTGCACACGTCAACCACGTCTTGGCCGTTCGAGACTTGGGGCATGGACATAGTCGGTCCTATTTTTCCCCCTTCAGTCAAAGGTGATCGGTTCATCCTCGCGATCACAGATTATTTCTCAAAGTGGGCTGAAGCGATTCCGCTTAGAGAAGTGAAGACGAACAACGTCATCAATTTCATCAAGCATCATGTCATTTACCGACACGGCGTGCCAAGAAGGATCATTCATGACAACGGTCCACAGTTCATAAGCAATGCCTTCGTCAGATTCTGCGACAAGTTCAAAATCGAAGATGTTTCGTCGACAGCTTACTATCCCGCTGCGAACGGATTAGCTGAAGCGTTTAACAAGACGATCATTAAGATCCTGTCCAAGCTCGTGAAGACCAATAAACGAGACTGGGACGATAAACTCGGTGAAGCACTCTGGGCTTATCGCACCACCATACGCACGCCTACGGGAGCTACCCCGTATTCGCTGGTATACGGATGTGAAGCTGTGCTACCGCTGGAAATTCAGATTCCGTCCCTTCGGATCGCCCTCGCAACGGAGATGACGACGGAGGAACAACATCAGAAGCGTCTCGAAGAGCTCGAGAGGCTGGATGAAAAGCGTTTGGAGGCTCAACAACACATCGAGTTTTACCAAGCCAGGATGTCAAGGGCTTTTAACAAAAGAGTCCGACAGAGAAGCTTCAAGGAAGGAGATCTGGTCCTCGCTGCTCGCCGACCAATAATTCTCACCTCCAAGAAGAAAGGTAAATTCGAACCCAAATGGGAAGGACCGTTTGTAATAGACACAGTCTATTCAAACGGCGCATATCGCCTGATTACTCAAGAGGGCGCCAGGCAATTAATGCCAATAAATGGGAAGTTCCTGAAAAAGTACTATCCCTAGTACATTCAGGATAACTCGTTTACCGGGAAGTTCCTTGAAGAATATTACACTTAATATTCTAGAGGATAACCCAAAATCATTGTTTACCACCAAAATCCCTCACTGATCAGTTTCAATTGACAGTGAGTCCACCAAAAGTATCCATCTGGCCCTCTTGACTCTTTCCATAGACAAGAGGTCCATTTTCATTTCGGAGTCCCCTTTCGATAAACGAAAGAACTCCCTTCTCTTTCTCTTTGGTCAAGCCTTCCCATGGTTATAGCCAAAGTTGAAATTCCACTTCGATAAACGAAGAACCCATTTTCAGTTTAGATAACTCATCCTATAAAAGGCAAGTTTATCTAAATTTTCCAGATTCTCGGAGTGGACACCCCACTTCTAGTTTCTTCTTCGCTGGAAATAGAATATAAAATTCTTCCTTTCCAGAATCAGGGAATAGAATATAAAATTCTTCCTTCCTTGTCTGTTGGGTTCGCCTTCACCCTAAAAGAAGACCGGGAAATAGAATATAAAATTCTTCCTTTCCCGCATCGATCTTTTCCGAAATTTATCAATTTAGGATTCATCCTAGGAAGTTTATCCCGAATCCTAAGCAGGGATAAGTCTGCGCCTAACACGCGCTGCCGGTTTAGTCTTTTTCCGCACAAAAAGACACCAGAGTTCGATTCTGGGGTATTCTATCCTGAAACCTAAGTAAGGATAAGCCTGCGCATAACCTGCGCTGCCGGTTAGTTCTTAACCGTTAAAAAGAACACCCGTCTACATATTCAACATTGTGGCAGGTTGTTATTAATAACACCAAAATCCATGCCTTACACGCATGGGGAATGTCATCCTGAATCCTAAGAAAGGATATGTCGACACCTAACACGTGTCGCCGGTTTAGTCTTTTACCGATTGAAAAAGACACCAGAATACCAGTCTGGGGTATTTTTATCCCGAAGCCTAAGTAGGGATAAGTCAACGTCTAATACACGTTGCCGGGTAGCCTATTCCCGTAACAATGGCGAAGCCTATGTATTCAACATCATAGCACAAAGTCTAAGAGAATTCACTCTCTTAGCACAACGTTACATGCGGAACGGATTTAGACAATCCGCATGCTAGCCCGACTCAAACGGTAGTCGGTAAAGGCTAATCAAATCCGTTGAAGGCTGGGGGTTAGCCAAAAACCCCAAAGTCAGCGCCTAACACGCGTCGCCGGTTTAGTCTTTTACCAATTGAAAAAGACACCAGAGTTCGATTCTGGGGTATTTTATCCCGAAGCCTAAGTAGGGATAAGTCAGCGTCTAATACACGTTGCCGGGTAGTCGGTAAGAGCACGTCAAATCCGTTGAAGGCTGAGGATTTGCCAAAAATCCTAAGTCAACGTCTGATACACGTTGCTGTTTAGTCTTTTCACAGGAGAAAGACGAAGTCTACGTATTCAATATCGTAGCACTAAAAGGGTTAACTCTTTTAGCTTAACGTCACATGCGGAACGGACTTGAACAATCCGCATGCTAGCCCGACTCAAACGGTAGTCGGTAAAGGCTCATCAAACCCGTTGATGGCTGAGGGTTTGCCAAAAATCCTATAAATACGAGAGTCACTGACGCATCAGCTTCTTTAGTTGTTGCGATCAGAAAGTCAACGTACGACGTTCAAAACCCTAAGGTCTACGCCGGACAACGCGTAACCTTAGGTCAACGCCAGTCAACGCGTTGCGATCAAAAAGTCAACGTACGACGGTCAAAACTCCAGGGTCAACGCCGGACAACGCGTAACCTTAGGTCAACGCCAGTCAACGCGTTGCGAGCCAAAAAATTCAACGTACGACGTTCAAAACCCTAGGGTCA
The DNA here is from genome assembly GCF_001876935.1 of Asparagus officinalis. Taxonomy (NCBI): domain Eukaryota; kingdom Viridiplantae; phylum Streptophyta; class Magnoliopsida; order Asparagales; family Asparagaceae; genus Asparagus; species Asparagus officinalis. The sequence continues at coordinate 62,725,799 of NC_033794.1, read as the reverse complement.
ACGCCGGTCAACGCGTAACCATAGGTCAACGCCGATCAATGCGTTGCAATGAAAGGATCAATACTCCGAAAAGTATACGAGTATAAACTGCTTCTTAATACTCCGAAAAGTATACGAGTATAAACTGCTTCTTAATACTCCGAAAAGTATACGAGTAATAAACTATTCCCTAAATTTTGTTGAGAAGTTCCTGGAGAATGTTTTTATAAATATTCTTAAGGATAACTCAACAACACAACGCCGGACAACGCGTTGCAGATAAAGACTCGACGCCAACAATCGATGGTGAGCTAAAGATCAAAAATCAGGAATCGACTTCAAAGTTCAAAATTCCGACAAACGGTCAGACAATAAATGCAGCACCGGAACCCTTACAGACATTCGACAAAGCACCGAATAGCCTGAAGGATTAAAGGAATCAAGAACAGAAGCCATTCCGAGGTCCCGTTACACCGACTGAAGGTGGGGACAATCATATCCAAAGTATTCCAGACTCTTCTATAAAAGAACGAGGCTAAAATACTTTGGAGGGGGTATCTGTAGGCATATAAAATTGCTTATAGGTCCCTTTTGCTCAGCTCGGCACAAACCGACGAACCAACGAGGCGACGAGATCGACGAATCGCATCAAGCGACGGAATGCATCCATACACGTGCGGGATCAAGCCAAGGGTTCGAAGAGTCAACGAGTCATCCAACCAAAGGCATACTCGGACGAATGACGATCGAATCAAGATCGGTTTCGGACTCCAACTCAGAAGCGGATTTACTGCCAAATCAGGAATCCAATTTACTGCCAAATCAGATCATCAAATCAGAGACTAAGTTAATCAAATCACGGACAGAACCAAAGGCGGAAAACACCAAAAACCACCACCTAGAGGGGCTCGGCCGAAGCCGAGCCAACTTCAGGTGGCTCGGCCCAAGCCGAGCCACCTCAAGGTGGCTCGGCCAAGGCCGAGC
>NC_033794.1:62696752-62723836 GCF_001876935.1 Asparagus officinalis | reverse complement strand
TAGATCTACGCTATAGCGATCCCATCCATTGGCTCCGAAAGTCCAGGCAGTTGTCGGCAAGACGTTTCGACCGTTGTCTTTGATTCGTGACTCTCTTTTGATAATCCGGCCGGCAGCGTCTTCAGAGTCATCTCCTGCGCGGAAAGAGGAGTCCGGATCTGCGATCTCGCACCAGTTTGACGCGTAGGGACGTCGCGTGGTGCAAGTGCAGCAGGCCGGCAACGGGTCTTGCGATTTTATGAAGCCGAAAGGACGCCTGCAATCTATTTAATGAAAGAGGTGACTTTCTGTACCCGTTTTGGAGAGACGGATCTGGCAGCAGAGGAGGAAGAGAGGCCTTCTTTGAATTGTTTGCGATCGAGCTTCGGATCACTTCATTGCACCTCGATCTTGAAGTGCCGCTGCCGTCACGACGGCGTCGGTTGCGATGCCGTTGCCTGCCACCTGTGGTCCCAGCTTGTTTGCGGAAAAAGTTGCTGTATTCATTGCTGCATTCATTACAACTTCAATCGTACAATGAAATAAAACATAGCTTTTATAAGACCGGTTTACACAATGAAAACAAAATAGATACAGACTCTTTTCAAACAAACGGCAAGATCTGTATTGTCTCTCTTGGCTGTGCGTGGGCTTTTGCTGTGACGGGGATGTCGATATCGTTGACCGCCGACTCTTCAAGATCCTTCGGGAAAATCCGGCAGAGCTTCGTCTATCCGCGTGGGATATAGAAGCAGATGAACTTCGTCGATCCGCTGAGATCTAGAAGTGTAAAGGTATATCTCGGTTAAACGAGATAGTAGCTCTTCTCGGTATCGCCTGCGAAGCGGAAATACCGAAGGACAGAAGGGGGTGAACGAGCGTTGTTGATGAAGACTCTCACTCACTCCTCGATCCGGCAGGGCTTCGCGCGCCTGCCAGACTCTGACTCCTCACTCCGGCAGGGCTTCGCCCACTCTTGCAGAACGATCCTTGGCATAAGATAATTCAGCCTTGAATCGACTGCAAAATCAGGAGCCCTTCACAAAGGAGGCCTAAGAGGGCCTATTTATAGGAAACAAGAGAGGGGGGGGGCTGGTTTTTGAGACACCCCCTAGGGGGGTGTCTCGGCTTAGGCCAGGCCGAGACACCCCTTGGGTGTCTCGGCCAAGCCGAGACACCCTAGGGTGTCTCGGCCTGGCCGAGACACCCCCGAGACACCCTTGGGGTGTCTCGGGCCAGGCCGAGACACCCCTTGGGTGTCTCGGCCAAGCCGAGACACCCTAGGGTGTCTCGGCCTGGCCGAGACACCTTGGGGGTGTCTCGGCCTGGCCGAGACACCCCTGGGGTGTCTTGGCTTTGCCAAGACACCCCTCGGGTGTTTCGTGCCTGCCGAGACCCATTTGGGTGTCCCAACGCAGTCCGAGGCTGTGCCGTTGTTCTGCCGTTGACTCGCCGTTGACTTTTCGTCCGAACTCGGATTTGAGTGATTTCGGATGCGTTGGAATCGTGACGGCGAGCTCTGTAGGCCCCGATGGTTGGCTTATCAGTGGGGTGATCGGGACATGGCGGGTGTTGGTTCAATTGCGGTGATCGCGGGGTTTTCGGTCAACCCGTATCCCCGTAATTCTGACATTCTGTCGGCTCACGTAGTCCGTCGGTTCGCTTCAGGTGCTCACCGGCGTCATTTGAGCTCTTGTGAACTGGGTAGCGTCGTTCGATCGTCGATCGTTAACACCGAGCTGTGAGTGGGGACCTATCGGCAATTTTCGATGCCTACACATAGTAGAGAACAAACATTTATTATATTAAGCCTAATTATGAGGATACACTTTGTAATACACTTGTACACCGAGATGAGTGTGTGGTGAGAGTCGGGGATTGTCCCAAGAGGAGTGGCGTCGGTTGACGAACCTAGGGAGAGGTTGTAACCGAGCACTTGAGGAAGACACGGCTAGGTCTAACACTTGTGAGGGTGTAGAGTGTGATTGCATAGTGTTTGTTGTGTGAGAGTTTTTGGTAAGCTTGTAAACCGAGTGTGTAGAAGTTCCGGCTTCCAAACCGGATTATGATAGTGGATTTCTTGCCGGGAGTGGGGAGCGGAGACGTAGGACGGAAGGTCCGAACTCCGTGATCATTTGATTGTGTTTGAGTGTGCTTTGGCGTTCAATTATATTTATGTTCATATCTTATATCGCCATTGTGCATTGCTCATTATTTATATGATCCACTATCTAGTTCATATTGTTTACTCATTGTGTTAGTTTCATATCCTTGCATATATCATATATTGCTTATATCTCTTTGCTATGATATTTCTTGTTGTTCATATTGCTTATCCTAGCTCATATAACTTGTTGTATTTCTTACTTGCTAGAATAACTTATTAATTAATTTTAATTGGCATTTAAATCGGATTAGATTAGCATAAGACCCTAATCACCCCTCCTCTAGGGTCTAACATAAGAGAGGGATTGTATTTGGGGAATCCGGTGGAGATTTCTCAGTTGCGATGCTTCAGAGGAGAGGATATCCTTTCTATTTATAGGCGTTCCATCACCCTCTCCGTCCCCAAATAACCGCCTAATATCTCTCAATATCCCACATTCTTCTCCCCATTTTTGTAACGCCCGATCTTCAACAGAGAATATCCCACACAACGTGAGATATTCCCAACCGGGTTGGATTCTTAACAGGTCAGGTTATAATTTGGCTCATGAGGCCAAAAACCACTTACATCTCCCACTTGGCCGAAATGGCCAAATGTTTTCCAAGCACACACTCCCACTATCCGTGAGATGTGACTCAAGATGTAATTTCATATTCGCACTATCCGTAAGATATATGCACTTTTCACTCTACGTGAAAAAACCGAGTACAACCATTATTCATGATTGTCTCCTTTCATTATTCATGAAAGTTTCCTTGACTTAGACATTTATATGTCTCATCAAACCAACATGTTTGATGAATGTACCTGCTGGGATACCCTTCGTCAAGGGATCAGCAATCATGTCACTAGTAGGAACATAAGTCACACTGACTTCTTCTTTCTCCACAATATCACGAATATAATGATATTGTATCTCAATATGTTTTCCTTTAGAACTGTTTGCACCACTGTTGATCAAGCTAATGGCTGCTTGATTATCACAGTATATCTCAATTGGTCCATCCACCAAATTGAGATCCAAGTCCTTTAGGAATCGTCTTATCCAGACTGCATGCGTAGCGGCCATACTACAGGCTATGTACTCAGCTTCTTGTGTGTATCTTGTCACACATCCCTATTTCTTACTACCCCAAGAAACAGCTGCACCACCAAAAATAAACAAATGTCCCGAAGTAGACTTCCCGTCATCTTTGTCTCCTCTGAAATCAGCATCGAAGTAACCAAGAACCTCAAGCGAGTCTGCTTGATAAACTAACTTATGGTGTATAGTACCTTTCAGGTACTTTAAAATCCTCTTAACAGCCTCCCAATATGCTGGACCAAGATTACTTTGATATATACTAACCAAACTCACCAGATATGCCAGATCTAGTCTAGTACACAACATTGCATACATCAAGCTTCCAACAGCTTGTGCATACGGGACACCAAGCGATTTCTGCCCTTCTTAAGTACATTGTTCTTTACACAACAGCTTTCCTATAACCAAAGGTGTTGGCACAGGATTACAATTCTGCATTACAAACCTTCTAAGTATTGTATGCAAATATCTTTCTTGGTTTAAACTTAACATTCTAGAGTTTCTATCCCTAAGGATTTGTATACCAAGAACATAGGATGTATCTCTCAGGTCCTTCATCTCAAATTCACTACTAAGTGCTGACTTGATTCTGTTCAGCGCTTCTATGTTATTTTCAGCCAGCAAAATATCATTCACATACAAGGATAATATTGTAAAACTGATGCCACTCTTCAAGACATATACACAGTTATCCAATTTGTTTGCAACAAAACCAAGTTGGATAACAGTATTGTGAAATTTGAGATACCACTGTTTAGATGTTTGTTTTAAACCGTATAAAGATTTCTTTAGTTTATATACCTTGTTTTCATGCCCTTCAATCTGAAATCCCTCAGGTTAATTCATTTATATTACTTCCTTCAACTCTTCGTTGAGAAATGTAGTCTTGACATCTATTTGGAAAAGTTCCAAGTCAATATGTGTAACAATTGCTAAGATAATTCTAATAGAAGCAAACTTATCCACCGGAGAATATGTCTCCTGATAATCTATACATGCCTTCTGAGTAAAGCCTTTAGCAACTAATCGGGCTGATGCGGCATAAACATATACCAAAAATTACAAGTGCACAATTAATCAAGTTATAGTATAAAAAGTTATCGATCCCACGAGGAAGGTGTCTGTAGGAAATTATTAGAATCAGTTCATATGTTGTGTATGTGATAATTAAAAGTGATGATAGATGTGATTGTGGAGAGATGGAGAGAATGAGAATGATTGTATGTAAAAAAATAATATTGAGAGTGATAGATAAAGAATAAATGAAATCACAATGAAAGAAAGGAAAAATGAAGGAAATAAAAATTAAGAAAATAAAAGAAAAGAAAAAATAAAGAAAGAAAAGAATGAATGTTCAATTAAAGATATGAGGAATCTAGAATTGAACCCACCTCAAAAGAAAAGGCAATTCCCTAGAGGGTTCTAACCTCAAGGTGAATCAAAAAATATGAAAATAAAGAAAAATAAAAACTAATCCCAAGAGGGTTCTAGCCTTAAGGTGAATAGTGCAAGAAAATAAAATCTAACTACAAAATAAATTGTAAAAACTAAACTACAAAATAAATTATAAGAATTAAATACAAGAAAATAAATCTACTCTATAAGTATGAAATAAATCTACTCTATAAGCATAAAATAAATCTAAGGTAAGAGGGTTCTAGCCTCTTGGCTATTTAAGCAAGAAAATAAAAAGATAAAAATAATAACAAAGATGAAATTTACCACCCAAGAGGGTTCTCTAGCCTCAAGATGAAAGCAAACCTCACTCTTGATCTTCATATTCATCCCATCTTCATCTTCATCATCAAACAAAGAGAAGAAAAGAAAAATATGAAGAGGTGAAAAAAATTCTTTTATTGATTGTAACAAAAAGTTACAAAATTGGAAGGTCTTCTCAATTAAGAGTAACCCTCCTCTCCAAATAGAGTTATAAAATTTTTCACACCCTCAACCCCTCACTCTCTACCCCTATTTATAGTAAACATCAATGAATGTGAGCGCTTGGATTGAATCTTATCCAAAACCATCAAAAATCAGCCCTTAATCTGTAACAGAACTGTCAGTATCGATGCCAGCATCGATGCTGGCATCGATGCTAGCATTGATGTCCTATCAAAATTCTGCCTTCACGGATGCCTTTGTCTTGTTGAGATAAGTGATTTTTATATATTATATATTAAATTTCGCCTTCTGGATTGAGAGATATTATCGTATCTTTGGGGCCAACCATCTTGAATATATGTTTTTTCATATTTGATTTTGTTATTTTCTCCGGCTTCTACAGGCTACTCGGCTTGATTATGGGCTTGGGTTTTTTGGCTCTTGCTTGTGTTCTTCATTTAATTCATGGGTTTTTGTTGAGAGAAGAGATATTGAGTTTTTTTTATTAACCTGCAATTAAAGATAAAAAATAATTATTAGTTGTATATTTATTCATGTAAAATAGATAATGAGGGTATAAAATTGTAATAAAAATATGATTATCACGGGCTTTAAATGTATCAATAGACCCATCAACCCGATATTTCTTCTTTAACACCCATTTACTTCCTATGGACTTCTTATCTTCTGGTAAGTCACATAGCTCTCATACATTGTTTCTCTCTATTGAGTCAAGCTCCCTTTTCATGGCTTCTAGCCATTGTTCCGATTCATGTGTGTTCATAACATCCATATAATTCAAGGGATCAGCTTGCTCATCTATGTCAATATCTACCGAGAAACAGGATGGTTCACATGAATACATATAATAATCATCCATCCATGCAGGTGTTGTTCTGGGTCTTTTATTACCACTAAGGCTGACAGGTTGGATAGGTTCAGCTGGTTGATTTTCCATAGGTATATTCTCATTTAAGAGCTCATCTTCCATTATTGGATGATTTATTTCATCCACTATGTCCAGGTCATTGTTGGAAACATCATCTAAGTCTAGCAGAGGTGGTATTGCCTCTTGAACATGTTCCCTTTCCTCTAGATTTTCTAGAAAAGTAGCATCTCTACTTTCAATGACCCCTTTATCTTCATGGAAGAATCTATATCATTTAGATTTTTTTTAGAATATCCTATAAATCTACACTTTAAGGTTTTGAGATCCAGCTTATCTCTAAACTGATATGGAATGAGAACATGTGCAAGACAACCCCATTTTCTTAAGTGACTCAAATCGGGTTTGTGTCAATTCTAAATCTCATACGGTGTTGACTCGACTGATTTTGTGAGAATCCTATTCAAAACATAATTCGTAGTCAAAACTGCTTCTCCCCAAAAATCCTTGGAGAGACCAGAGGTGTGACAGCATACATCTTATTGCATTCATTAATATTCTATTTTTTCTTTCAGCCACAGCATTCTGTTGTGGCGTGTAAGGCATAGTGGTATGTCTTTTAATGCCATAATGAATGCAATAGTTTTTAAATTCCTTTGAATTGAATTCTCCACCTCTATCAGTTCGTAACACCTTAATATATCTTCCAAGTTTTCTTTCTACTTCTGTCTTGTATCTTTTAAAACATTCAAATGCTTCTAATTTTCTGTTTAAAAGATACACAAAAGTATACTTAGAATAATCATCTATGAAGGTTATAAAATAGTCTTTATTACCTCGAGTCTTTACGCTTAACGGTCCACAAATGTCAGAATGAACTAACTCTAAAAGTTCACTTACCCTCTAACCTTCAGGAAATGACTTTCTAGTCATTTTCCCTGTTAAGCAGTGTTCACAGGGTAATGTCCTTACACCTATTAGATTTGCTAACAAATCCATTTTAATTGTCTAATCTATCTTTCTATTACCAGGATGTCCTAGTCTCATATGCCATAGATCAAAATCAGATAAAAGACACGAGGAATAAAGCAAATCAGACTTCTTATTATAAATTTTAGGCTTTATAACGGAAATACAGAACAAATCATGTTCGGGTACAAACTTGCCCATAGCAAACACTTTCTTGTCTTTCCCAATAGAGACTCTATTATTGTAAAACCTAACTTCAAGGCCTTTCTTCAGGAGGGCTGAGATGGAGATTAGATTATGTCTTATGCCAGGTGCATAAAACACTTTCTTGAGAACCACGATGTTGTCCCAAGTTCCAATCTGTACGAACCAATACCTTTAACATCTAGGTAGGTATTGTTCCCCATGTAAATCCTTTGATCTTCTTTCTTCAATTCCTTAAAGTCGCATATCCCTTCCTTCGTCTTTGCAATATGTCGGGTTGCTCCCGAGTCAATCCACCAACCATCAGCGTTAGTAGTTACAGCATTACACTTAATGACGCCGATGAACTCTAGCTTACCGGATCCTCCTTGTTCTGGGAGTTTGGGACCGTCCTTGTTCTTTGCCTGTGGACAGTTGGCTTTAAAGTGGCCGAACTTCCTACAGATGTAGCATGATCCAGGAGGTCCTTTCATACTACGAGCGCATTGCTGGCCAGGTCCTTTGAAGGAAGGCTTGACAGGTCCAAACTGATGATTTCCTTGTGCTTTACGGTAGTGAGCTGCATTTGCTTCTTCTTGTTGCACAATGTTCACATCCGAACCTCTCCGCCTAGCTAGTAAATCATGTTCCATTGCTAGCTGGGCTGACAAGTCAGTAACACGTTTAATGGTTCCATTAAGTCTAAGTGTTGTGGCGGCCATATCTAGTGATGGTGGTAGGCTATTCAAAATAGTTACCACCTGTAATTTCTCAAGAATTTCAGATCCTGCTAAAGCTAGGTCCTTAGCCATAACAATCATCTTGTTCACATGATCGGTAACATTGTTACCTTCTTGCATACGACATGAATTGAATCTATACATTAAGAGCTGTATGTTCACCTCAGAAGTAGTGTCATACTTCTCCTTAATTGCAAGCAACATTTCCCTAGCTGTATTATAATTTTCAAAAACTTTGATTAAACTATCTTCCATGAACATTAACATCAAGCTTTTAGCCTTTTTGTCTTTAAGTTGCCACTGATCAAGCTCTCTTTTCTGAGCGTCAGTGGGATCGTCACCAAGAGTTGGTGCAGAAACATCTAGGACACTATCTAGATTATCATAGATAAGTCCATACTTTATTTTCCTATGCCACATATCATAATTGGAACCATTAAGGTGTTCTATTTTTGTCAGTTCAGAAGCAATTAACTTACTAGCCATGATGATTAAATTCTGTTTGATATTTCAAAGAGATTAAATTTAGGTTGTAAATATAAAACTAATTGATACTTAAACAACTTTATAGAAAAAAAGGGTCAAGAACAGCAGTTCAAAAAAATAATAGTAATTGATGCTAAAATATAAAAACTAACTTACTAAAATATAAAATTAACTTAATTAATTGATACTAAAACAACAAAAAAATTTAAAATTTATACTGTAACTGTAATAATGAAATATAAAGATAAAATATTTAAAAAAATTGATCACAACAAGATTAACTACATATACAAGATTAATAAAGTGTTAATTACAATAAGCAAATAAATGGTAAGTATTATTAAGGTTAAATCAGAGATTAAAAAACGGAATTTTCAACTGTAGCAATTTAATGAAAACTGTAAATTGAGGATCCTTGTATAAATATACTAGCTAATTATAAAATACTACTATAACCAAATTCAACAAAAAAAAACTTATTTCCCTTTTTAACAGACCCCTTTTTCGTTTTCAAGCAGACCCAGATTTAAACAAAAAAATAAAATCCCCACAAGAACACAAAACAATGGGATGAAAAAGAATCGATGCCTCCAACAGAAGTTTGATACTTACAGTAAGGAGAGAAAAAATTGGAGAGTTGAGTCCAGCCGGAGGGCGGCTGCGTACGGGTGGCGGCGCGGGTCAGCGGCGGCGAGTTTGGCATTCGAGTCAGCGGCGAAACGAGTCGGCGGGCGATTGCTGGCGCGGGTCGAGAAGATCAGAGGAAGGGGCGAGTGGATTTCAGAGGTTGGAAGAAGCAGCAGGGTCGGCGGAGTGGCTCCAGCGCGGACGTCCTGGGCGGTAGGAAGGAGGCTAGCGTTTGCTGGATCGCATGTGCGGGGCTTCGCAAGCGAATTGAATCACAGGTAGAGGAGGTGCAGTCGGTTGAGGATCTCAGGTGACGGGAGTCAGGCGCAGGAGGTGCGTGATCTGCGAAGAATTTTAATGGAATCGAAGGGTATAAGGCTCTGATACCAATGAAGGAACAAGAGAGGGATTGTATTTGGGAACTCCAGTGGAGATTTCTCAGTTGTGATGCTTCAGAGGAGAGGATATCCTTTCTATTTATAGGCATTCCATCACCCTCTCCGTCACCAAATAACCGCCTAATATCTCTCAATATCCCACATTCTTCTCCCCGTTTCTGTAACGCCCGATCTCCAACCGAGAATATCCCACACAACGTGAGATATTCCCAACCGGGTTGGATTCTTAACGGGTTAGGTTATAATTTGGCCCATGAGGCAAAAAACCACTTACATAACTTTCGCCGAGGATCGTATCCTAACAGCTCTTGAGACGTTCTCTAACTCGTACCCCAATTTATTAAGGGTTAATTACATATTAGTCCCTTAAATCAACTTCAATTGCCAAATTGGCCCTCAAATCTCATTATTTACTTATTAGTCCTTTATATCTTCAATTTTGCTGCCAATTCTTTCCTATTGTTAGATGGTGTTTTTTATGACGGTTAAAAATAATGAAAATAGGTTGATTTTTCCCATTATACCCTCACATATATCAACTATATTATTTATAAACCCACATACCTTGTTCATAATGGGTTTAAACCCGAAACTCACTAACTCTAAAAACGCAAACTCACTAAGTTTTTATTCTCCAATGGTGCTCTACCTCCCCAGACCCAAATTTTTGCTGACTCCCCCCATGAGAGAGCGGGAAAATTTTGGGAACAAGGGATCTTTTAGTGACTTGAGAAGGAAAGGTATACCCAAGGGCGTTAAGGTAATTTGATATGTTGAGTTAATGCTTACATAACTAGAGCTGGAGGGATTAATAGATTTTCTAAGGGAAGGACTATATGGTAATAAAATTGAAGATTTAACGGACTAGTAAGCGGAAAACAATATATGAGGGACTAGTTTGCAATTAAGGTTGATGTAAGTGATTAATATGCAATTACCCCATGGACAAATTTTCAAAATCAACCTTTTTACCATTTTATATAGCAAAACCCAACCCATTTGAAATTATTCAGCAAAACCAACCATTTTCTTCTGAAAAGGATCGGTTTTGCTGCAAGAAAATTTTTACGAAATACACGAGACTGCTAGTCCCGTGTATTTCGACCCAGCTCTGAATTGCACGGGACTAGCACTCCCGTGCAATACATTGCTTTGCTCTGCTCAAAACATGGGACTGCTAGTCCCGTGCACTTCCTGATAATTGCCTCTGCTTAGGACACGGGACTAGCAGTCCCGTTTTTTGAGCAGAGAGCTCCAACTTTACAAAAAACAAGTGCACGGGACTGATAGTCCCGTGCACTTCCTAGCCACAATGCAATGCACGGGACTAGCAGTCCTGTGCATTTTCTGTGTGCATGTATTTCTGATGCGTTGTTGCAATGCCCTGTACAAACTCGTATTTCAAATGCAAATATGCCTTAGCATATAACTACAAATATATCAAATCCAACAATTAATTCCTCAAATGCAACAATTATAAATTGCACCATTGCATTTCATGTCAATTCCCTGTATAAATGCATATATCAAATCAAAAAAAAAAAAAATCATAAAATACACAACAAACCGGTACAAATCCAACAAATTACGCCACAAACCCACTTACGAATCCATTAAGTCACACCATAGTCTCAGCTACAAATCCAAAAACCATCTATTGTCCCGAAATATGTTTGTAATGTACATATCAAAATAGGATTGTAATTTATATAACAATAATGATTAGATTACATACATCCAAGAACTCTTCTCCTCCTCCTTTGTCTTCGGCCTCCTCCATCCCGACCTTCGAGTTCATGATCCGGTTGTGTTTGTGGTTGTGACGGTTCAGCTTCGTCGTCAACACGTTGGGAAGGCCCAGCTTCATTGTCGTTTCTGCGTCGTCCTCGTCTTTGTCGTTGTTGACGAGTGTATACTAATTGCGCTACCTCTCGTCCATCATGAAGGTCTTCATGAGTTCGATGTAAGGCTTGGTGAAGCCTCTGCATTATCGACTGATATATTGATGCATGTTTCTGTGCTTCGAGATATATACCTGCGAGAGATAATTTAAAAAATCCAAAATGCAAAAATTAATTTAAAATTCAAATTACAATATGTAAATTCCATATTTAATTCTACATTACCTGCTCGAGCCAATTCCAAGCCACGATTTGCAATGGTTTGAACATCATCTATTACTGATACCTGCAAATTTTTCAAAAAACACAATTTAGCAATATTGAAAAATACTAATAAAAATGAACTTAAAATAAATTTGAAATACTTACTAATTCTCTCTTATCTATACCCGAGGCACATATCCTCTTTGCAACTCAACCGGGGATGTGGTCGCATGGAGTATCCATCTTCTGGTTATCCCCCAATACCAAGTAAAATAATCTGATTCCTGGGGAGTTAGCTCAATTTGCTCAACAATACAAAAATGTCTATCATTCCATCTGTGTATATAATTTTGATGCACAGCTGCCCAGTCTATTTGTTAGCCTCCTTTCTTCGCCTTCCTCTCTATTTTTCAACAAATTCCGGAACATGTTGTACAAGACCAAATTGTCGGAGCACGCGGTCCGGTACATGCATTTCTACTATCTCGAAACATATTAGAGGAACTCTGGCTCTCCATATAACTAGGTATTCTGTGCATATCGGGGGTAGATGATTGAGAAATTGGGTGTAGGGCTCCCATTCCATCTACAGAGTATTACATATAATTGTTGCATATCATTAAAACGAAAGTTGATATATAGAAGAAAAAACTTATTTTTATAGAAATGATACCTGAAAAATCTTCATGCGGTCAAGCTCATTTCGGTAGAAATCTAATTGTCTAGCCGGGGTCTCGTCATAACATTTTTGGACATTCCATCTGTGTTATTTTCAAAATTCAGTACCACAAAAATAACTACAATTATATTTACTACGTTAAAAAATATAATACCTACATCCTAGTGGAATTTGTCCGTCTAATTGTAAATTCACGCATAGTCTCGGCTTTAAATGCAGCCTCTCTCATTCCCATACTTGCAGTAAGCTGAGACACCCTTTAAAGTCACTATTTTTCATGAATGCAACTTTGGACATCTCTCTATATAGATACGCCAAAACCACACTACCCCACGATAACGCACCACACGTGTCCAAGTCCCCGATAAGTGGTAACCACCTAGCATTTTCACAATATTTCAAGTTATCAAAATAAGCTAATTCAATAGTCATAATTGTAAATACTGATAAAAATGATACCTGACATGCACTTTATCTTTACTCGAATTTGGAAATAATATTGAACCGATCATGTGCATAATGTATGCATGTGCATGTTGCTCAATCAATATTGGTGGCGCATTAAAAGGCAACGACACCGAGAAGGTCTCTTTTAGCCACTTCAATTTAATATTTCCTCCAGGCATTGGCTCTGGAGCTACACCTAACAACTCCTCACACTTGTCCGGCCAAAAATGTCTATCACTGCCTGTAACGCGATGACCATCTATGCGGAGACCAAGTATCGTAGCTACATCCTGTAGCGTAATAGTAGACTCTCCCATTTGGAAGTGGAAAGTGTTGGTCTCCGGCCTCCACCTATCTATCAAAGCGGTGAGTAGGGGCCAATCGAGCCTCATCCAACGAAGCTTTGAACATGTCAAGAAGCCGGCCCATCCTACATCTGCTATTATGCGCTCATCCTCTAGATGCCAATGGCTATGGCCAAGGCTGTGATCAACCATAACAATATCCAGGCCTCTCTATAAAGCAAATGAATATATAAGAATGCAATATTATAAGAATGCAATATTATAAGAATGCAATATTGAAATTATAAGAAACTTAGTTACCTCTGTAAAGGATATAACATGTGAACGGTGTCGAGGCTGGTCATATAGGACCTCATCACTAACCGGTCCAGGCTGCATGGTGTATATACATGCACATACAATTATAACATATCAATAACCGATCCACGACTAATTACAGTTTCTATATTAAAATAAATCACAATTTGAATATGTCAATTATTACCAATTAATTGCTATCTGTTGGGTCTAGCTGGACAACGAGGTCGTGTATGTCCCGGTTGTTTGCAAAGACTACATTTTTTTATGCTTGACAATTCCTTCTCATCCTTGATCATGGTTCCCCTAATTCACACAGATCGTGGTTGACATGCTTGTCTCTTGTATTGAGGTGGAATTAGTCGTGGTCCAGTATATTCGGGCCAATACCGACTATCATCGGGTGGATAAAAACTCTCACTGTATGTCTTTCGGTAATGAATTGTTGAATACCATGGTGAACAATACCGATTATATGGAATTCTCGCACCACCCGGCTGATTGGAAGAAGCAGCAAGAATATGTGCACAAGGTATTTTTTGGAGTTGTGGTATGTTACATGTGCAAGTTCAATCAACATCAAACAATTTAACGGTGTAGATACCGTCATAATCCTGTACCTGCCATTCATTATCATTGAATACAGTAATTTGACATAATCTTGCCGTCTCAACTCTTCTATGCAAAATAGACTCATTTTTTGGTGTGTAATGCATTGTCCAGTCTACGCCGTCCTCACGCCTTTTTGTTGAAGTATGAGTTTAGCCTATAGAATGTTCTTGCAACCAATGATTGTATTGGCATAGCTCGTGCTCCTTTAAGAACGCCGTTAAAGCTCTCGGAGCAATTAGTTGTCATCATGCAAAACCGTACACCCTCATCCTTACATAATGCCCATCGATGCTCGAATTGAAGCTTCAAGTTATGTTCAATCCAATTATGTGCATCTAATGACAAAGACTTGATTTTCTCTCTACAATGTTCGTTCAATCCAATTATGTGCATCTAATGACAAAGACTTGATTTTCTCTCTACAATGTTCATACACTAATGTATCGGTTGCACAACCAGCTTGCCACAAAAGATTTGCAAATTAATCTCACTGTGTTTTTTCTTGAAATTATCTCTTATATGCCTTAAACGATATCGATGGTGATGTGGTACACCAAAACCCTCATGTAATGCTCTTATAATTCCTTTCATCCTATCCGAGATGAAAGTAATTAATCTGGGCGCACGGACACTAGGAGTCCACTTGTATATAAGTTCAAAGAACCACTTCCGACTAGAAGTATCCTCTACCTCCACAACTGCAAATTCTAGAGGAAATAAACCGCCATTTGCATCTACACCGGTTGCTACAAGAAGCATGCCTTTGTACTTGCCATATAGATGTGTACCGTCAATGCTCAATAACGGACGACAAAAAGTGAAACCCTTAATAGCAGGACCAAATGCCCAAAATACTCGAGTGAACCTCTCCATCCCCGATGCAATCTCTTCAGACAATATTTCATATTCAGTACCCGGATTATTTCGCTTGATAGCTTCAAGATACTGTGGAAGTAATTCATAAGATTTTTCCCAATCTCCAAATATTTTAGACAACGTTTTTCTTCTTGCATCATATGTCTTATATTTAGATATCTTAATTTCCCCGCATATCATACACCCTTTGAAATATCTGATTTGTATTTAGACCAAGTTCAGCTCTAACTCCAGGCATAATTAGCTTACATATATAAGAGGAAGATGCAGAATAATGATCGACATACACCGACGGATTGCAACATGTATGAAGCCCGCAATATCTAGATATTACAAATTGCCCATTTGATGATTTCCTCACAACTGCAATTAGTAACCAAGGACATTTCCTGTTTCTCTCATCTTGCTCATTTGCATTCTCTACTTCATTCTTCTCGTTAAAATAATATTTTACATAGTAGTGGGTTGCATTAGTTTTTACAGGCTTGAATTTAACCCGATTTTTGATAGACCATTCTCGGACCACAAAGATCAATGCTTCCTTGCTCTCGAATATGTCCCTTTTTTTAAAAGTGAAGTCCTCAGGCCGTTGAAAATTTGGACCAACATCAACAAATTCAGCTTGCGACATATTTATCCAATCTTCATTATGAAACTCGTCGGGCAACGGATCTTCAGCTTCCACATAATCATTGTTAACATCTTCATTATGAAACTCGTCGGGCAACGGATCTTCAGCTTCCACATAATCATTGTTAACATTAAATTGTTCCATCCAACGAGAATCATCATCGATTCCAACTGCCACATGCATGCTATCAATTTGCACGCCTTCTTCTTTAATATCTTCTGAGTCATCATTTGCTTCTTCTTCTACAATTGATCCGGCCGGTAGATCACTCGTAACATAGCCCGAAGCGTCGTTAAATATAGTACTTGACGTCCCACCAAGAGAATGTCCACTTAAATGTTGTAGTTGAAACCATAGCTCTTGACTTGGAGATGTCATAAAACCACTCGACTCATTGTCTAAGTCAAGCATCCGAGAAAACTCTCCTTGAGGTCGTGAAACTTGGGAAATTTCTTGAATCGAATACTTCTCAATGAACAACTCAATTGACACTTGCTTCTCCACTAATTGTTTCATGTCATTCAATTCCTCATCGTCGGTAATCACCACAACAATAGTTCTACTCTCATTTATCGGACAATTGAAGAACACTTTAATTGCATACTCTGCTTTACTAATTTTCATAACTCTGTGTATTTCATTCATCATTCCATCAAAATTGAATAACTTAGATAGCATGAACATTTTCCTAGAACCTCCCTCATACATCAGCATACTATTCAATCCGACGCCAAGGCTCCCATTGAAGAAGCAAATAATGGGTATAGTATAGAGTTTGCCATCAAAACTGAAAATCAACAGTCCATCATATGTATATAATCTATTATAAATGGAAATATTAATCTTAATTTAAAGTCAAATTTAAAACCCTAATCTCAACTGCAAAGCAAATAATGGCTAAAAACACTAATCCCAAATCTCAACTAAACCCTAATCCAAAATCTCAACTGAGAAGCAAAAAACCCTAATCACAAATCTCAACTAAAACCCTAATCACAATACTCATGGTTCAACCATAATCTCAAATCCCAACTAAAACCCTAATCACAATACTCATGGTTCAACCATAATCTCAAATCCCAAGCCACAATACTCATGGTTCAACCATAATCCCAAATTTCATGGCTAAACAAAATTAACAAAAAAAAAAACAACATTACCTTGGTCGGAGCTTGCTTGGTCGGCGGCGGGGGTCGGCGGTGTCGAGACAGGGACGAGAGAGGGAGCGGAGGGGTCAAGAGGGGTCAAGAGAGAGGGTATGGGTTGAGGGAGTCACGGGTGAAGCAAATGAGGAAAGGAGGGGGCCACGCGTAAAGAAATGCATTGCACGGGACTGCTAGTCCCGTGCAATTCAAAGCTGGGTCGAAATACATGGGACTAGCAGTCCTGTGTATTTCGTAAAAATCCTCTTGCAGCAAAATCGACCATTTTCAGAAGAAAATGATCGGTTTTGCCGAATAATTTCAAATGGGGTCGGTTTTGCTATATAAAATGGCAAAAAGGTTGATTTTGAAAATTTGTCCTTACCCCATTTATCAAACCCGTCGACGGCACGCGCCTCTCACGTGACATCGGCACGCTCCTGGCGGTTTTTTGTTGCCCTTCGAAGGCCCGCTCCCATCCTCTTCAGTTCTCCCCAGCAATGGCGACGCTGCACACCCTCTCTCCAATCCCCATAAACTTCCCATTCTCTTTCAAAACTCGACCACCTTCTCAATGGAGCTCAAATTTTCAAAAAACCATTCAAAACCGCGCAATTACCTCGGTCCCCGCGGAGCCAAAACTCGACCCAAACAATCAAATCAGGGAGCTTTGCCAAATGGGTAACCTTAAAGAAGCTATAGAATCCATCACCCATCTCGATCCCGTCGGCCCAGAATCTTACCTCTCGGTTCTCCAGCTCTGTGCTGATCTCAAATCCTTAGCCGACGGCAAGAAAGTGCATTCTACGATGTCTTCTAGCAGAGTTGACATCGATACGTCATTGGGTTCAAAACTGGTCTTTATGTACGTAAAATGCGGGGAATTGAGAGAAGGGAGAAGGATTTTCGATGAATTGGCGTGCAAGGATCATACTTACACCTGGAATCTGTTAATGGGTGAGTATGCGAAAGCTGGAGACTTCAAAGAAAGCCTTTGTTTGTTTAAAAGGATGTGGCAATCGGGGATTAGGCCGGATTCACGAACTTTCTCTTGCATTTTGAAGTGTTTTTGGGCACTGGGGAGAGTTAAGGAAGGAGAAGTGGTTCACGGGTATGTGACGAAATTGGGTTTTGATGCTTGCACTGTTGTTAGCAATGCTCTCATTGCGTTTTACTCCAAATGCAATCGTGTTGATTGTGCAGTTCAGATGTTTGATGGAATGCTTGACAAGGATCTTGTATCATGGAATTCAATTATAAGCGGCTGTGTATCAAATGGACTCCCGTTAAACGGGGTAGAGTTGTTTGCAGAGATGTGTTCTTCAGGAGTGAATTTGGATTTGGCAACACTAGTTAGTGTTCTACCGGCGTGTTCAGAAATGAGTTTTATCAAAATGGGTCAAACAATTCATGGGTATTCAGTGAAAGTTTATGGTAACAAGGAGATAACTCTAGTAAACGCTTTGATCGACATGTATTCAAAATGTGGAAATTTGGGTAGCGCAAAGATACTTTTTGAGAGGATGGAAGATAGAAGTATTGTGTCTTGGACTTCGATGATTTCGGGTTATACACGAAATGGATGGTTCGAAGAAGCTATGGGATTATTTGAGATGATGGAGTTAGAAGGCATTAGTCCGGATTTATATGCTATTACTAGTGTTCTTCATGCTTGTGCATGTAACGGATCCTTTGACCAAGGTAAGCGCATGCATGATTTTGTTGCGAGAAATGGGTTAGAATCCAATATCTCTGTTGTGAATTCACTGATGCATGTGTATGCAAAATGTGGGGATATGGAAGCTGCTAGAATGGTATTTGACTGTGCAAATAAGAAGGATATAATATCATGGAATACAATGATAGGAGGGTTTTCAAAGAATTGCCTTCCAAATGAGGCACTTGAACTCTTCATCAAGATGCAATGCCATTCGAGACCTAATCGCGTTACAATGGCTTGTGTCCTTCCTGCTGTCGCTAGTCTTTCATCTCTAGATAAAGGGCGAGAGATGCATGCACAAATTTTAAGAGCCGAGGATTTATCAGATCTTCATGTGTCTAATGCTCTTGTTGACATGTATGCAAAATGTGGTGCTTTATCGTTTGCGCGTAAAATATTTGATCGAATCATTGATAAGGATCTAATCTCATGGACTGTTATGATTGCTGGATACGGAATGCACGGGCATGGAAGAGAGGCAATTAATGCTTTCAAGGAAATGAGATGTCAAGGAATAGAACCCGATGGTGCTTGTTTCATCTCTATACTGTATTCATGTAGCCATTCAGGGTTAATTGATGAAGGATGGAGATTTTTCAATATCATGAAGCATGAATACAAAATAGAACCTACAGTACAACACTATGCTTGTATGGTTGATTTACTTAGTCGAGCTGGGAGATTAACCAAAGCATATAACTTCATTACATCGATGCCGATAAAGCCAGATTCAGCTATTTGGGAATCATTGCTCCGTGCTTGTAGAATCCACAGGGATGTAAAGCTTGCTGAGAGAGTTGCTGAGCATGTTTTTGAACTAGAACCTGAGAATACCAGCTACTATGTTCTTCTTGCTAATTTATATGCAGAAGTGGAAAAATGGGAGGCTCTCAAAAAAATCAGGGAGAAGATCAGTAGGCATGGGAAACAAAAACACCGAGGTTGCAGTTGGATAGAACTCAGGAACAAAGTTCATGTTTTTGCTTCTGGCAGCAAATTACATCCTCGATCAGAAAAGATAGGATCATTTCTTGAAGATGTAAGAAAAAGAATGAAAGAGGAGGGTTATTTTGGGCAAAATAAATTTATTTTGAAGGACAGGAATGATTATTTGAAGGAGGATGTTCTCTGTGGACATAGTGAGATGCAAGCAATTGCTTTTGGGATATTGAACTCATCTAAGGGGAAGCCTGTTCGAGTAACTAAGAATTTGACAGTGTGTGGTGATTGTCATGAGGTTATAAAATTCATGTCGAAGATGGTTAGTAGAGAGATTACATTGAGGGACTCTGAACGTTTTCACCAGTTTAGGGAGGGGAGGTGTTCCTGTAGAGGCTCTTGGGGAGCTGAACTAAAGAAGAATCAGGGACTCTATCAAGATGCAGACTCTTTCGGGATTTCACTGTAGGGTGTAATGCTATCATGCAGTTAATTTGTGCATGTTAAAGATTTTTCAATGTCAAGTCTTATTAATCTCGGCAACAATCCTCACCACCGTCCAACATAATGCAGAGGCACACAGGGAAACATGGCAAGGAGAAAGTGAAGTTGAAGAGGGAATACAAAAGAGATGACATTCCTTTCCTCCATTTTATGTATCTCAACCTCATCACAATTCACAAGTAAGTATCTACTAACTTACTTCCTTATGTCAAACTGACCTTGTTCATAAAAAAAGGGTCATAATATAGACAGAAAATGGAAGAAAATGGAAAGAATACTAACATGTTTTGTTTATAAATTCTGTGAAAGTGAAACCAATTGTAACCTACATGCTTGTCTTTACTCTATTGGTGTAATTTACCAAGTTTGGGAGAAAACTTACTGATACTTTTTGTTAGTCATCTCTATTGTTTTCTTATGTATTCCAATACTTGTGATTAATTTATAAGCATAAATCCACTGTTGGAGCCAACACACTTCAAATGTAACTAGGACAGAGATACAAATACATACTCTTGAAGAATATAGCTGAGCTTTTGAATTTTGAAACGAAGTTGGCCTATTGCCCCCGACTAGGACAAAGGCTAAGCGTGGACCCGATGAGCGCACACTGAGGCAAGAGTAGTCAATTGTCGAATTATCCATAGCATTAACATTAGTTAAAACATGTGTCCTGTTTACAAAGGTTTCCTATTTGGAGTAGTCAACTACCTCAAAGAATTACCTCGAGTACTTCATCACAAAAAGCTCTAGCTGTTAAAAATCAACAGAAGCCAGAAGCAATTTGGAGTCGAGAGACAAGACTTGAGATAAGAGTATACTGCATCTTCTCAATTAAAACTTCTCATTTGCAAACCATGCAACCAGCAAGAAATTGTTCCATAAGTACACAGCCTGATAATAATATTTACTGAGCTCATGCATTCAGGAACATATCTATAGACTCGAAGTTAACGTTTAGATGATGACTTACAAATATTCATGGTGCTATTTCTTTACTTGGAAATTTTCATGTAACTGTGAATAATTTAACATCTTGAATCGTCATATAAGCAGAATACAACTATTCCATTTTACATGAGATTAAAGACAAACGATGACCCTCTGAAGCAAAACCAGTAAATGTCACTTTTGAGAGTAGAAGTTCCTGACGAGAAGTTATCTGCATTGAGGCTGAATAAACATGTTGATCCATTTTGCCTTTGTGAAATAATATGCAGATCTTTCCTACTATCAGTAGCTTTGTTTGGACCCTTGAAGCTTATATCGTTTTCCCTCTTCATTATAGACATTCATTCAGTTGGCCCATCTATCATTCTATGGCACCGTATAAACTTTCAATACTTTTGAGGTGTCACATAAAATAAGATTTTCAGAATCAGATGGAGTGGTGCACAGCCAATTGACCTAGGAAAACCAAGTAGAAGCGATTTAGAAAGAAAAATATTTCTCAGCAATCAGAAGAACATAGGATAATCCTTCATATTCGGATTATAGATCAGAAAATGGGATAGAAAGGAATACTTTTCATCATGTAAAATCTTTCTTTCAGAATCAAATATTTAATCAATATTTTATCATTTAATCACAGAATAAATAAAAGATAGAATCAAAGTCGTGCCTCAATCTATATAGTTTATTGACAAAGGTCACATATAAAAGACACAGCAATATGTTCTAAAAGGAAAAAATGCAACCCGAGGTCTAATCTCCAATTATTTGAAGTCCCATGTGCAGCCATTAGCAGCAGAAATCAAGATTCCACAAAGGGGCACTAAAAAATAACTAAAGAAAGGAAACAGACATTGGTGAAATTATTAACAACAAAGATTCGCCATATGTTCAAATTATCTATGACTTTAGAGTGGTTTGTCCATTTTTCATGTCATTGTATCATTCTTTGGTCTAAATTTATACCTCATAATGTGGTTGTCTAGAAGTTTATTAATTTGTCTAGCTTTTAAAATTTTATAGTTAAGTCTTATTTTTCTTAAGTTTTATACTTTGTACGTGTACATATCGCATCAATTTTGACGGCCATTATTGATCTAGAATTTTATGGGATTTAGTCAAACCATCAATTTAGTGTTTGATCACAATTTACATCAAGCATTAATGGTTTAAATGACCTTACAAGTTTTGCTAAAACAATGAAAATCCACCATAAACAATAAACTGACCTTTTTGTTCACGTTCATACTCAAAACTGTTTCATCATTGGAATTGGCTTCTCCACTTTTGAAATGTTTCGACCAGTCCCATAGCTTCACTGAGGCGTCATTTCCACCTGAAATGAGAAACCTCCCTTTCTCACCAAACAGCGAAAAGGAGCTGTTCAAATAAAAGAACTATCAGGCAAAAACTAGCTAACTTCTTGGCAATCATGACTCTAATTACTTACACACAGGATACAGCAGCCGTGTGTCCTCCAAGAGCATAATCAAGTTGTACTCTTTGCCCTAGACTTTGATCCATCTCATTATCATCTTTAATCTTTTTCTTACCATCTTTAGAACGCAACTGAGACTTATTATTATGATGAACAGAAGTTTTTGATGAAGAGACAGGCTCAGATTCTAGTTGAATCACATCAACAACACCATCACCCCTTGCAACTGCGCACACCTTGCTCAATGCAGCCTGTACATCAATTTCGGGAACTGCTATTGAGTGAACAAAAGCAGGGTTGAAACATTGTCCAACGTTACTGGAAGAACAAAAATGAGATCAACAGAAAGATACTACTTTTTCTAAACAAAGTAAGACCTCTAAGAAGTTCTCAGCAGATATACATGCTTATTCACTAATTATTATATAATTATGAATCAAACAAAGAGATACTATGCTCTTTTTTATGAACAATAAAACCAGTTGTTACCTTGTTGTCGAGAATTACAATTTTAACAGCAAAAAATACTTAAGAAAAAACAGTAAATATTTATCACGATCAACATCATATTTAAGTCTTAGCCATGGAGCGTAAGGAGCTATGAAACGTTTGAGGGGGAAAAATTGGATTTCACTCTCTAACTTGGTGTCAAATGACTGGACAACAGATGTATGAAGGAAAGGGGCTTGTAGTAAAATCCTACAAGACAATTTGGAAGGTACAATACACTGTTGGTCATGCAGTTTAAACTTCTGCAACCTAGGGAAAATGGTCCGAACTTATTAAAAAGACTACGATAAAGTCTAGACGATATTAAATAGCATACTGAGTAAATATGACATGAACTTAGATATAATAGTTTATATGATCCTTCTGAGGGCATAGCCAAATTAGAAATAGCGAAATAAGACCAGTATTGTGAATTAACATGTAATCATACAAATACTTAAATATATAGCATATATTACCATAATCCTTAACCTTGTATGCCCTCCCTCTCGAGAAGTCCCACATGGCAAGCTTGGAGTCAAGACCGCCAGTAATAGCTGAAAATCACACCGCAAAGATAATTTAAATGGAAATGGAAAATCCCACATACAAATACATTTTCAATAAACACTGATCACTAATACTTTTCTCTATCTGAATTTTATCTGAAATTTAAAATAAGAAAAACTACAGAAAATCCAGCACATATTTATGTAGAAAGGCGCTCAAAAATATTTTTGGCACTGAGTAACACAGAAGATGGCTTTTCTGCTAATAGATATATCAAACTGACAACGGAGGATATTTTTAGCAATAAAGAGTAAGGAGGACATCCTCATTAATAGATTCATATGAAACAGATGAAAGCAAAGTACAGAAAGCGCCGCCGTCAGATTCATCTAAACGACTAAACCTGCATGAGAACAATCCTTAAGGTTAGTTTATAAGCCTAGTGGTACAAATTGCTTTTGGCTATGGCTTTTACCTGGTTACTTGTCTCGTGTAATTCAGCCTTTATCAGAATCAACTTAAGAGGACACAAAACTAATTATGCGAGATTCAGTAGAATTAACATCTGATATTTCTATCCAAAACACAAGTGTGTGCATGCAGAAATAAGTGACATGAGGTTTGCAATTAAGGAAAGTTACCTGACCATGATTTCCAAGAAAGAAACTGCACACTGCTGCAAATCTGGGGTCTTGTGATTAAGGGTTATACTGAATTAATTGGCACAAGAATATGATAGGAGATGAAAGAACACATGAAATAAGTTATTAGAAGAACAAGCTAACCATCAACAAATATGAAGATTGTGGACAGTACATAGATTAAATAATAGAATTTGGTATACTTTTATTCATATCCACTTAAAAATAAAGACAAAATAAATGAAGCTGTGTTATTTGAATATAGTTTTTTTTATATAAATTGAAAAAGTGTGTTATTTAAATGTAGTAGGAACAAATTAGCATATAGAAAAGACGTTCTAGTCAGCAAGCTTAAAGACAAACACATATTAAAATTATTGCCTTGATAGAATATGTTGGACATCCAACAGATCCATGTCCACCACCAAATAAGGATACACTTGAATGGACTCCTCTTAATGTTTTGTACAAACATTGCTGGCGTGTATCAATAATCTGCCATAGAGAGCAGACATCATACAATTAGACCACAAATCGAGGGGCATGTGGTGAAGTAGGTAACACTGGTTTAATTATTGGTACAAGAGATGCTAAAATCAATGAACTACAGTTGATCTTGTTTGACTGGATGGAACCAAAACCTGATCTGTTTTACAATCTATGACCTTCATAAAATATTTTGTGATTGACAATCACAAAATTTCCAGTACAAATGAATGATTTGCAAATGACACAGTTGCCAATGACAACAAATTAAACAGTTGTGTCGGTCCAATATTTGTAGTTAGATGGATTGGCGACGCACATGGATATCCACTTATATGAGCATCAAAACTTATACTCTTTCCTAGATGTACAGCTTCACTTACATATTTAAGCAGTATACAGAGATCCTGTTGTTCCAAACGAGAAAAGGTGAAGAACACCTTATTTTATCATACAACACTTATGCTAATGCAAAGATCAACACCAGCTCAGAAGTTCAGCGGGGATGAAAAGAACCCACCGATGAAGGGCTAAATCCCATCACAATGTAAGAACTTTTCTCGGAGCTTTACAGAAACAATATCACTTTAAAACTGCATAAATCATAAGCACATACCTTAACATCACCACTATCGTCAGCAGCTGCAAGAAAGTATGAGTTTGGACTGAAAGCAATCTGCAATAACAGAAAAGTTATATGGACTTCAACATTAACTGGAAAAATCCATGACACCATCTTGAATCATCAAGTTAAATAATCGTGACCATGCATTGTCTCTTTTAGGCATTAAATTCATTTCTCATCCACTCTTTCTGTGCGCTACCCCTCATCATTGACATCTTCTAGGTTTCACCTTAAACATAAGTGTTAAGTTATACCCTGTTATTTCTCAGCTGTAATTTCATTAGCTTCTCTCCATACTTCTAATTTGGAAACTATTAATTCTCTATTCTTGTCAACAAAATAGAATTAAAAAAACACAGTATAACTACATTAAGGTCCAATACAATATATGCCTAGTAAAATTCATTCACAACTAAGGATCCAACTCCCTCAAACTGTTATCGTAAAAATTACTACTTGACGCTATGCACCCAAGTATCTAGCAAGGAAAATAAAATTTGTGTAAAATGCAAGCGATGAGATTCTTGCACATAAAATCATTTTCTAGCGTAAAAAAGAAAGACGAGAGAAAATTTTCATTCACAATGAAAGAAAAGAATATGCTTACCTGGTTAATCTCCTCTTTGTTATAACTGTAGGTTTCCAATGGTTTCCAGGTAGATGATGCCTACAAAAATATCACTTAGTAAAGGGCATATCTCATAAAAATTTTCCCTAGATTTTCGTACCATATGAACATCAATACAAGAAATTTGCGTCCCTGACGATGCATACACAACATCTTCATTCCCTAGCACCACAAAAAGAGCAAACCCAACAAACAATTTCATCATACTCAAACCCACCCAAAAAAAAAAAAAAAAAAAGAAGGTAACCTGCTTTGAACAGAGAGAGGAGACTGTTCTTTGGCGCGTCCGATGGTAAAAGATGACATCTTTGCATCGGAGATCGCAACCAGCACATGCAGGCGTCCTGCGGGGCGGAGCCACGAACGCCCGGGGGCGAGAGCGGCGGCGATGCAGCAGGTGGCCGCCGCGTTGTGCCCTTTAAGTCGCCGAGGTTTCATTCTCTTCTTCCCTCTTTTTTGCTCACTGGTGAATTTATCGCGCTTTCTGATTTCAGAGGGCGTTTTTGTGTATAGCTAGGGTAAAACCCCTCCAGAATAGGTGGGTCCATTGCCACTTCTTATTTATGCTCATGTGTTGTTTGGTTGGTTAAAAAAAAAATTAATTATAAGAAACATATTTTCTGTAATAGCCTTTTTTTTGTGTTTTGTTCACTTCTTAAAACTAAGAAAAAATATGAGATGAGTTGTTATGATATTATTGGATGGTGTGACTCGTTTTTAAAAAAACTCATTTCATGACTTTATTTGAGGAAATGAGTGAAAATCAACTTTTAATGGTTTCCTTATCATATTTTCTTTATTCTGATTTTAGGAAATCAACCAAACAGACCCTCAGTAAACATGAGTTATTTTTAAAGGTAGATTATTCATTCTTACTTTTTATTTATTCGAATTCGAATGAGTCTAATAAGACGTAATGAATGGGGATTTACGATGACATGATAGAGTATGGGCATTCCTACTTAAGAAGGAATCAAAAATTAAAATAATTTCTAAATATGCATGATTGCTTATTAATTATTCAATACCAAAAATAAAATTAGTATAATTCTCATTTTATTCTCTAATTTTATCCAAACATTAATTTCATTCCATTTATTAATTTCATTTCATTCTCACTTAACTAAATTGTCGCATTCCAAACGAGGCGTAAAGGATTAATTGTGGAGGATTAAATAAAACAATTCCTAAGGATAGCGTAAGCATTATGTATATAATACCAAAATAGTATGTGCAATAATAAAATCATCAGTAATATTTAATAATATAATCTGAGACTATATATATACATTAAGGGGGTGTTTGTTTTGCATCCCAAAATTTATGGATATGGATTTCACCATAGAATTTGAAATCCATTAAATTTTTGTATACATGTGTTGGGATCTCTAAAATTTTGTTGTTTCATGGGCAATATTTGCGATTTGACAATACCAAAATTTTGCTAATATTGGTTGGTTTGTTTCATCAATATTTTGGGAATTTTGGAATACCGCAAAATTTGTAATATATTTGTGTTGTTTGCCATCAATATTTTGGGATTTGAAAATAGCCTTAATATTATAATATTATAATATTATATGTAATATTTAATAACATAATTATTTAATCCATTATATATAATATTTTGCGGATTTGGCAATACTACATCTATGAACA
>NC_033794.1:62683527-62695752 GCF_001876935.1 Asparagus officinalis | reverse complement strand
GACAATAAGGATTTTCTGGAAGAAACATGTAATCTTTCTGCATATTCAACAAATTCATGTGTTAAACTATATATGTACCAAATGGTACATAATTAATTAGATATTAGGATGTTAAAAATGTATTTAAACCTGAGACCTCATAAAGAACTATTAAAACAAGTGTTCATGATCCTTGCCCCAATTCTTATGAAGTGGATAGTTCATGTAGTGGCATCTCTTATCCTCCACATACTATGCAATTTGCTCGGCATTGGGGCTAGCGATGCGGAACTTAGCATCAAAATGCAAGGGAAATGCTGGTTCATTCTTCTCAAGATTGAGCCTCTATCGATTAGCTTTATTCATAAGCGTGCTATCATAACATGGCTATAGCTTCGATATCGATATCTTTATGTAAGGTTTTCCTTACCTATTATTATTATTATAACAACGACTATACGATGCACCTTTCTTGATTAGATATGTTCTAGACCAAAGTTTTTTTCATAGTTTTATAAAAGTCATTCCACAGTAATTTCATGATTAGTGCAAGACATTTCATGTGCAGTCACTTTAATAAATTGATATATATGAGGATTAATGCGCATACCTGATATCCTTAGTTATATATAAACAAGATCAATAGCCAATATCAAACTTGAAGCCATGCTCCTGGGATGTTTTATGAGAAAGTCAACTCATATACGTAAAATTATTCTCCTTTAATTCAAATAACAAATAATAAAAATACAATATGCTTGTAGCTAGACTCTTAGAATGCTCTCTATTGTACGAATTTGAAATTCAAATAAAATTGCACATTTTTTGTTAGAAATAAAACCACTACAAATTAATCAAAATAGAAATTCCAGAAAGTTAGAAACACAGGCCTGAGAAAGGGGTAATCGTGTGATCACTGCCCTAGAACAATAGTCGCTGCCTTCGCAGAGACGATTTGATGCGACCACACCTAGCGGTAAGAACCCCCCGAGAAAGCCGGCACCAAAGTTTACTGCGAAACTTTGATCTCTGCTTAATGGATGTTTTTGCCCAAAAATTGAAATCAGAAATCAAATATTGTAGAGAATAAGAGGGAGATTAGGGATTGCTCACTGTTTTTTTTTTCCGTACGTTTCATCCTTCATTGAGATCCCCTTTTATAGCAATCTTGATTTTCCCGTTGGAATAATCGCTGTCATCAAGGAGGAGGAATTCATGTTCGGAGAGGCCGCCGACATTGCCGCAATGAGGACGATATTTTCGCTTGGAGAAAAAGAAGGAAGGATGGAGGAATCATCGGGATTTTCTTTTAATGCTCAGAGAAATGGAATAAGCGGTGAATGAGGAAGATGACAGAGGATAATAACGCGTATGTGAATTAGATAAGGAAAGGGAATTTTGCAAAAGAACCCTTCAAAAGTCATATTTGCATAAGAACTCAAATCTTTAAATTAGTTCCAACAATCCTCCCCCCAAAAGATTGAGTTCTGGGGAATAAAAGAAAATAATAATAACAACAATGATAACAGTAATAAAATATAGGTCGGGCAACCTCATCTTATGAATTCGGTAAAGATAGCTTTGGGCTTTGAATCTTTACTTAGTGACATTTGTCGCAATCCGAGAGGCATAATAGATTAGACCTTGAATTAGGCCCCTTGATCAGAAATTAACAAAAGCACACATAATATGCATCCATTTATTGAGCGAGCGGGTCGGAGCGATAATGGCCATGCTCACAATAACCGTCTCATGAGAGTTACTAGGACTCAGCCCCATGTCCCCAACCGCGGCCGTCACGGTTCCTCTCACGTAGGTAAGTCCTCCAAGGGTACTACGACTGGATATTGTACCCCCCACAAAGGTTGGACTTATTAAGAGTAAAACTCATCCTGCCCAGTCACATCATAAGAGCACTGTCACCATAGGAATGAGGGAGTAGCTAACATGGTGCAAGTCATAAATGCATCCAACACTACAAAAGGAGTATAACTCCGAAGGTCAGTGCTCCACACGAGATCACCAATCCAGCTTGTTTCTACCACATTGAACCTTTTTCATGAGAATAATTCATCAATCAAAGGTTGGGATTTTGTTTTAAAAGTTCTATAGTGGATCTGGAGTCTGTGTGAACAGATATAGGAGGAATAGGTCCAGACACAAAAGGGAGTTCAGATATAAGGTTTTTCAACCATTCAGCTTCTGAGCAACAAGAATCTAAAGCTATAAGTTCAGACTCCATAGTGCTTCTGGCAATCACTGTTTGTTTACAAGATTTCCAAGATATAGTAGCACCGCCAAGCATAAAAATAAATCCAGAAGTAGACTTCACATTGTCAGAATCAGCGACCCAGTTAGCATCACTATACCCTTCAATCACATCAGGGTATCCAGAATAAGTTAAACAATAGTCTGTTGTACCTCTTAAATATCTAAAGACTCTTTCTAATGCATTCCAGTGTTCCTGACTTGGGTTACTAGTGTATCTACTTAGTCTACCTACTGCATAAGCAATGTCAGGTCTGGTACGATTAGTCACATAAAGAAGAGAGCCTATCAATTGTGAATATCTATGTTGGGATATAGGTTCACCATCATGTTTGTTCAAGGTGATTGAGGAATCATAAGGTGTACTTACAGGTTTGCACTTATGAAATTCAAATTTCTCTAACATTTTCTCTATGCTATGGGATAGACTCAAAGAAATGCCCTTAGGAGTTTTGGAGATTTTCATTCCAAGAATCAAATCAGCTTCTCCAAGATCTTTCATGTCAAAATTCTTTGACAAATGATTTTTAGCTTCTAGAACGACTTCGATTGAAGTCCCAAAAATGAGTATATCATCTACATACAAACATAAGATGACACAATCATTGTGAAAAACTTTTGAGTAAACACATTTATCAAACTCATTGATAGAAAAACCATATTCCGCAATGATTTTGTTAAATTTTTGGTGCCATTGTTTAGGAGCTTGTTTAAGCCCATATAGAGATTTCATCAATCTACAGACCTTTCTTTTTTGACCTTTGGCTATGAACCCTTCTGGTTGGTCCATAAAAATCTCTTCTTCGAGATCACCATTTAAGAAAGCGGTCTTAACATCCATTTGGTGAATAATCATCTTGTGAATAGAAGCTAAGGCTAGAAGAACTCTAATAGAAGAAATCCTAGCTACAGGTGAGTATGTGTCAAAGTAATCAATACCCTTTTTCTGAGTATACCCTTTTGCTACTAGTCTAGCTTTATATTTCTCAATGGTTCCATCAGGTCTTAATTTCTTCTTGAAAATCCATCTACAACCAATTGGTTTACATCCTGGAGGTAAGTCAGTTAAAACCCAAGTGTTATTTTCTATAATAGATTTAATTTCACTATCTATGGCTTCTTTCCAAAAAGGAGCTTCAGAAGAATTCATGGCTTCATGGTATGTGTTTGGATCACCTTCAACCAAAAATGTAAAGAACTCTTCTCAGAAGTTCTTTTCGATTCTTCCTCTTTTGCTTCTTCTGGGTTCTACTTCTATCGATTGTGGAGTACTAGAAGATGAGGCAAATCTAGAAGGGGAAAGAGAAGAGAGCTCACTAGGAATCCTAGTCTTGGAAGGGAATATATCTTCAAAATATACAGCATCTCGAGCCTCAATGATAGTGTTGTTGGTTATATCACTAATATCTGAGTTGACTACTAAAAACCGGTTTGCGTTGCTATCTAATGCATATCCAATAAATACAGCATCAACAGTTTTTGAACCAATTTTTCTCTTCTTAGGTTCAGGTATCCCTACCTTAGCTAGACATCCCCAAACCTTAAGATAATCTATTCTAGGTGTTCTACCCTTCCAAAGTTCATAGGGAGAGATATCAGATATTTTGTGAGGTACCCTATTAAGAATGTAGCAAGCAGATAGGAGTGCTTCACCCCATAGGTTTTCAGGTGCTCCTGAGCTGAGAAGCATACAATTTACCATATCCATGAGAGTTCTATTCTTCCTTTCAGCAACTCTATTGGATTGCGGTGTGTAGAGAGCAGTCACCTCATGAATAATACCGTGTTCTTGGCAATATTCGGTCATGTTATTTGAGGTATACTCCCCCCCCACGATCCGATCTTAGGATCTTTATTTTCTTCTCAATTTGATTCTCAGCTTCTGCTTTATATATCTTAAACTTTTCTAAGACTTCTGTTGGACCCTAGAAGGGGGGTGATTAGGGTCAAAAGGCTCTAATATGCAATAAAAAACAAACACAAGCAAACCACAAAACAGTAAAGCAATTAAAGTAAGAGAGATAGGGTTAGGAGTTTGTTATCCTTGACGCGCGATGTGTTAACGAGGTTCGGCCCTCTGGCCTACGTCCCTGCTCGCCACTCTCGAGGATAAATCCACTACACACCCGGTTTGGAAGCCGGAACTTCGTCTACACAGCGATCCCACACGATCTCTCTCACTACACAGTTTAATCTCAACAGATCACACTCCCTCACAGTTGATCTACACAAGATCTCACTCACACAGCAGAAATAGCAAAGAGAAGGTTTACTGAAGCTGGGAAGTGAATCACACTTGAAAACAGAGAGAAAACAGACTTTGAAAATTTTACTCAGGAAACAGAAAAAGCTCTCTGGTTTTTGCAAACGTTAGGGCTCAGGAAGAAGAAGAAGTCTGAGGGGTTTTTATAGAAGAGATTAAATCATTTTAAAACAAAACCCAATCTTCCCATTTAGGAAGATAATCTTCTTTTCAGATTGTTAGCTCAGACTGTGCCAAACACTGTTAAGTGAAAGCACAATAAACGAGGCAAAACGACCGTTTTAAAAAAGTCACGATTGACTGAAGGAATTTTCGGTCGTCTGAAATAAACCTTCGGTCGACCGAAAAACTTGGTCGGTTGACCGACCGAAAAATTCGGTCGACCGCCAACCGCTATGAAAACTTTGAAAACAAACAGAGCCATCGTCGGTCGACCGGCACGGTCGACCGATTTGAAAACCGAGATTTCGGTCGACCGTACCGGTCGACCGACGACCTCTCTGGAAAATACTGAGGAATGGCCATGGGAGCGGTCGACCGGACCGGTCGACCGCTTTCTGACATTTTGCAGAAAACAGATTTTTGACCAACTTGAAATATTTGCAAAATATTTATTTGACCTCTGAAAATTCTGAAACTTTGTAAAATGTTTTTAATACTAAAAACAAACTTCTTGGAAAAAGAATTTTGCAGATAGGTCCTCATACTTGTGAAAAATAATATTTTGTGAAAAAACGCTTAAAAACATAAGTATGAAAAACGTGTGTGTGATTCCCAATAGCTTCAAGTAACAACAGTAACTCTTTGCCTACATTCTAGCACTAGAGAGAAAAGCAAAAGAAAGCTAATATCCTCATATAGAGAGCAATACTTGAGCTTTGATATAGTTTGAATCGGATGAAGCTTTTATTCGAATTTGTCGTTCTTGAAATAACGTTGCTTCATCTCTTGGCCTCCTCCTCCTTTGGATATCTTCGTTGTAGCGTATATTCCATCCATCCTCCATTAATGGCACTAACGAGCTTAATAAAGGAATTTGCTACATTTACACTCAATAAGCCATTAGTACCGATAATGGTGGTTGTAAGAACATCATCAAAACATAAGGGCTAACAATCTCCCCCTTTTTGATGATGACAACCAACCATTATATAAGAGCAAAAATAAAATAGCTTATAGATAGGTGCTCCCCCTATCTATGAGCTCCCCCTAAATATATGCAACAAATGAGGAGATTTCTCTCCCCCTTTGTCACCATCAAAA
This sequence comes from Asparagus officinalis, assembly GCF_001876935.1. Lineage (NCBI taxonomy): Eukaryota > Viridiplantae > Streptophyta > Magnoliopsida > Asparagales > Asparagaceae > Asparagus > Asparagus officinalis. The sequence goes on along the minus strand of NC_033794.1, from coordinate 62,689,979 downwards.
ATGGGGAAAGAAATGCAAAACACATATCTCACACTTAGAAGGTGGATCTATCTTGGTTTTGGGTATCAAGTTCAAGGATGTCATTTTTCTAATGGTTCCATAGTTTATGTGTCCTAACCTTCCATGCCATTTGTCACAAGATTCAACATTTAAAATTATGGAAGAAGAACTTTTATTATCAGAGGATCTTATTACATTCAACTTAAAAAGACCATCACAAACAAAACCTTTACCAATGAATATATCATTCTTGGTAATTACAAACTTATTTGACTCTTTAACAATTCTGAATCCAACTTTCAATAAAACAGATTCACTAATCAGATTTCTTCTAAGTAATGGTACATGTAGGACATTATGGAGAGTCAAAATCTTTCCAGAAGTCATCTTTAGGTCCACACGTCCACTTCCCATTACTTGTCTAGTCGAGTCATCTGCTAGAATTACATTTCCTCCACTTGATTATTGATAAGTTGAAAACCAAGAGCGATCAGAAGATATATGAATATTTGCTCCAGAATCCAACCACCAGTCATCAGAAAAAGTGGTACAATTTACAACATAAGAGGAGGAAGCTAACCTAAAGGAGTCTGAGTTATTTTCTACCATGTTGACCCTATGACTTGCTTCTTCACCCTTTCCGCCTACATGAGTCTTGATAGGAGCTTTCTTTCGGTAGTAGCACTGAGTCGAAAGATGATTGGTTCTCCCACAGACATAGCAAAATTTAGTCTCAGACTTTTGGCTAAAAGGTTTGTGGTTTCTAGAGAGATTGGGATGTTGGTTAGGACGATGGGAAAGATTCTTCTTCTTGAAATTCTTGCCCTTTGGTTTGTGATTTGGGTTTCTAAAGTTCTTAGGCTTTTCTTCCACTAGGTTTACTTTTGCTTTCATTTCATTTTTTGGTTTGGAGTTTTGCCTATGTTGATCCTCTATCCTAATACCTTTGAGGGCTTGTACAAGAGTCAAGTCACCCTGTAGATGACGGAGATCTTTAGCAAAATCAGACCAAGAAGGAGGAAGTTTATCAATAAGACTAGATACCTTATATTCTTCAGAGAAAGTATTTCCTTTCGACTGAAGGTATCGGATGTAGTCTTGAAATTCATGAAGCTGATCATTGATGGGTTTACTATCTACCATAACAAACTTATTAAAGGAGGAGGAGGAGAAACGTTCTATACCAGCATCATCTAAACCATATTCAGACTCTAGTGCTACCCACAATTCTTTTGCATCCTTATACTCATAATAAATGTCATACAATTTGTCTGAAAGAGCACTAAGGATTCGGTTGTAACAATGAAAGTTTATTTCCTCAGGAGATTTGGAAATCCCGGATGATGTGGTAGGTGTGGGGATAGGTTCAACTTGTGATGATGAAGAGGGTGTAGGTGTTGATAAAGAAAAATCAGAGTCAATAGCAGAAATAAGTCCTAAAGTTGTAAGCCAATATTTCATCTGATTAGCCCACCGTTTGTAGTTCAAACCGGTGAACTTCTCAGGTTTAGCTGACTTAGATAGATCGGAACTAGCCATAAAGTCTGAAAATAAAATTGCTAGTCTTGGTAATTCAAATGATCTGAAAAGAACTTGTTTGTGAGATATAGACTTATAACAATGGTTCACAAAATTTAAAACTCACAAGAATGGATAAATATGAAGTATATGCACACTGACACTATTAAAGGTGCAGATATAAAATTGCTTTGTGGTTATGCAAAGATCTAAATAAAAGTTAGCTGTAGCAAGTATTAATCTAACAAATAAACTTTGCAAATGAATATAGATTAGTAAAGCAATTGAATGATATGAAACAGAGAAGAATCAATGTGGTGGTAACTCAAATTAATTATTATTATTATTATTGTCTGGATAGTTTTCAAAGGCAACAGATACAAATAATGTGATTAAATATGAAATATGTCAATGACAAGCAAGAAATAATTTCGGCAAGCTATTTGAATCTATTTCTAAAGTTCTATATTAACCAGCAATAAAATCCAAAACTATCAAGAACTTGATCACTCAAATGTTGATCAAGGAAAACATACGCTGAATGAAATATATGCTCAAAGAGAAGATACTAGCATAATGAGCAAAACAAGCATGAACAAAGTGTTTTTCCTTGTTGAAAGAAATAAACGCTTAACAGAGAAATGATATCGCTCTTTCACTCAGCAATCAAATAAATTTGACAATTAGAGATTAGGAACATGCACCAAAAGTAATTATGATACTTATAAAGCACGTGAAGATATGCAGCAGAGAACAGAGACCACAATATTATTGAGGTTGCGAACAAATTATCAGATCCTTTGAAGAAAAATACTTTTGCAGCAGAAGTAAATATATAGAATTTATAATTCTGACTATTGTTCTAGATTGTTAGAAATAAAACCACTGCAAAATAATCAAAATAGAAATTCCAGAAAGTTAGAAACGCAGGCCTTAGAAAGGGGTAATCGTGTGATCACTACCCTAGAACAATAGTCGCCGCCTTCGCAGAGACGATTTGATGCGACCACGCCTAGCGGTAAGAAACCCCCGAAAAAGTCGGCACAAAAGTTTACTGCGAAACTTTGATCTCTGCTCAATGGATGTTTTTGCCGAAAATTGAAATCAGAAATCAAATATTGTAGAGAATAAGAGGGAGATTAGGGATTGCTCACTGTTTTTTTTCCGTACGTTTCATCCTTCATTGAGATCCCCTTTTATAGCAATCTTGATTTTCCCGTTGGAATAATCGCTGTCATCAAGGAGGAGGAATTCACATTCGGAGAGGCCGCTGACATTGCCGCAATGAGGACGATATTTTCGCTTGGAGGAAAAGAAGGAAGAATGGAGGAATCATCGGGATTTTCTTTTAATGATCGGAGAAATGGAATAAGCAGTGAATGAGGAAGATGACAGAGGATAATAACGCGGATGTGAATTAGATAAGGAAAGGGAAGTTTGCAAAAGAACCCTTCAAAAGTCATATTTGCATAAGAACTCAAATCTTTAAATTAGTTCCAATATTTTGTATCTGAATACCACCCAACAGTATATTAAAAAATTGAGAGGCATTTAAAAAAAAGTTTCATGTGAAAGTGTTAAAAAAACATTCTCACATCTACCTCAACTCCCATTCATTTTTATCCTTGTGTCGGTTTCTTATCAGGAGAAGAAGAAAAAGAAGAGGAAGAACATCCCACCCTCCTCAGGTCAATGCTAACTTACCAGTATTCATTCATCTTCGTTGTTATGATTCAAGTTCATGCTTTTATGATGATCCGGTATTCCTTCCTTATTAATTAGGTTGCATTTACTCCCAACGTCCTCAGATCAACGGTAACTTACTAGTATTCATTCTTCTTAATTGGTCGTGTGTTAAAATTGCTTTTTATTAAGTGTATAAAGGCACCTTGATTTTTATTATGTGTATGAAGACACCTCAATTTTTATTGTGTATAAAGACACCCTATTATAATCTGTACATTATTGGTTGTAGACTATTTTTGCAATGAAAGAACCTACTTACTATATTTACCTTCGATTATGTGTAGAAAGACACCTTATAATCTGTACAGTATTGGTTGTAGAATATTTTTACAATGGGATTTTATTTGAATAATAGAAATGACTGTCAAAGATCATGCCTTGATCAAAAATTATTTCTTCTTAGCCACCAAAGTGCTATCAACCAAAATGATTACAAATCAGGAATTCTCCATCATCAGATACGAACGTGTCACAATAATTCAATAACAGAAACAATTGGAAATTATATTAAACAAAGTAATTAAACATTAAAACATAATTACTGTGGGATCAAACATATTCAGGTGCAAATTACATACTTAGTTGATACATTGGTTGTAGAATGTTTTGGCAACGGAACAACCTACTTATTGTGTTTACCTTCAATTATTGTAGGCTTATCTTCCCGTGTTACTCAATTCCAGTGTCGCATCATCAGAGGTATATATTCCTTGACTCTAATCTAACTAATATATTGTGCATGTGTTTGTGAATTGAGTGTCAAAGATCACGACCTGAGCAAAATTTATTATGATGATCCAACATAATTCTATCAAGTAACATGATTACAAATCAGCTGGAATTGTCCAACATCAAATACACATCTGTTACAATAATTCAATAATAGAAACAATTGGAATTTATATTAAGCAAAGTAATTGAACACTAAAACACAATAACTTTGACAGCAAACATTCAGCTGCATACTTAACTAATTAAACTCTAAACATCTAATAACTAAGACAACAGGCATACTTAACTAATTAAACTCTAAACATCTAATAACTAAGACAACAAGCATAGAATAGAAATCTAAATTTACCAATGCGATACTTCAAAATTCCTAGGTGAGCACAACATCAGCTAAAGTACGATTATTTCTTGGGGAAGCAACAGCTCCATTGGTATGCTATCTTAATATCAACTTTGTAAACTTCTTGCTTTTAGATCACATAATGGACATTTATAAAGACCGTTTCCAACTCCTATTGATATTTGTCCAACTAAAATTGCATGATAATATAGATCAATATTACTTTCTTGAACAATGACATTGGGATCTCCACAATAAGCAATTGTCAACTCCTCCAAAGATGAAGTATTAATATAGTCATGTCAGGCTACAAAATAAAAATTTTGCTTAAAAAAAGTAAGGTTAACCTTCCTTTCATGTGAGAGACTGGTTGAATTTCTTCCACTATGACTCATACTATTAATTGAACTGTGTCAAATAAAATGATAATCACATTTTTATACCCTCATTATCTATTTTATTTAAATAAAAATGTCACTAATAAACGTGTTTTATCTTAATTTGCAAGTTAATGAAGGATTAATGAATAAAAGCCTAAAAGAATCAAACTCCCTTATTTTCTACCATTTATTGAAGCCTAAATATGAAAATAAAAGAAGGCCAAAGAAAGCTCAATGATCCATGAAGAAATTGGGTCAAGAAATAAAAAAAAAATAATAATAAATAAATAAATAAAAAAATTTGTTGCAAGCCAATCAGTCGGCCAACCGATTGGTCAACTGATTGGTTAACTTATTGGTTCGCAACAGAAACTATTTTATGCCTAAGATTTAATCTTTAATCTCCAAGTAATATCCAAGGGTTCTCATTCATTGTTATAGGCTGTAAATAGGGGTAGATGGTGAGAGGTTTGGGTGCGAAAAGTTTTATAATAACTCTATTTGGAGAGGAGAGTTACTCTTAATTGGGAAGACTTTCTAAAATTGTAACTTTGTTGCAATTAACAATATGTTTTCACTTCTTCATATTTTTCTTTTCTTTTCTTTGTTTGATAATGAAGATGAAGTTGAAGATGAAGATAAAGATGAATGTTTGCTTTCAAGAGGCTAGAACCATCTTGTAATGTAAATTTTCTCTTTTACCTTTTATTTTCTTATAATATATTCTTTTCTTATTTTAGATATTCAAGGGGCTAGAACCCTCTTATTTTAGATTTATTTTAATGCCTTATAGAGTAGATTTTCTTTCATGTTTTTATTTTCTTGTATTTTATAGTATAGATTCATTTTCTTGCATAGTTTAGATTTTATTTTCTTGCATTATTCTTCAAGAGGCTAGAACTCTCTTGAAAATTAGTTTTTATTTTCATATTTTTCCTCATTCTCCAAGAGGCTCGAACCCTTTTGGGATTTAGTTCTTTTTCTCTCATTCTCCAAAAGACTAGAACGTTCTTGGGAAATAGTTTTTATTTTAATTTTTTTCCTTTCATTCTCCAAGAGACTAGAACCCTCTTGGGAATTAATTTTTATTTTCATTCTTTTTATTCTCTCTTGAATAGATTTATTTCTTTGTTTTTATTTTCAAAGATGTGGAATTAATTCTTGTAGAAATTCAAGAATTGTATGAAACTAGTTTGATTTCTTTTATAATTTGTGAATTATTCTCTTATGCTTAAAAAGATCATGCTTAGGATAATCAACTTGAGAACTAATTGGTGGAAGAAGAAGTTAATAATCTATGCTTATCTTGAATGGTTTGATAGGTTATGCTTATAAATTCTAGAATTAATATTTAGTTGTTCTATTCATAAATGTTAATTTTACTTGGATGATAATTTAATAGGTTATGCTTTCATTAAGTGGTTTGATAGTCTATACTTAATAAATCTAAAGTAAAATGTGATAAAAAGAGAATAGTTCATAATCTACAAGAAAAATTTGCTAGTGGATTCAATTCTAGATTCCTTACATCTCTAACTAAATCCTCCATCTTTCGCTTTCTTGATTTTCCTCTTATTTGATTTTTGATTTTATTTTTCTTTATTTTCTTTGGCTTTCTTTCTCCCATTTCAATGTAGTTTTATTTTATTTACATATTATCACATCCGTTCTCTTTATCTCTCCACAGCCACTTTCATCACGCCTAATTTGTTAGATCCTAATGTCACTAGGAAAGA